>NW_027507789.1:165140257-165500257 GCF_037356315.1 Lithobates pipiens
GCCTTCCCCATCCATACCTGTAGTGAAACCTGGTGGCTGGGAACCTCCTGTAGAAGGGGGTTTGACTGGACTAGAGCAGGACATGTCACAGGTCAACATTGCAGACCAGAACTGGACCCCTGGGCAATCGCCGTACGTTTCAACACGTAAGTGTTTGTTTTTATTTTTTTACATGGGTCACAGTTTTCCATTTCTATTAATATGATATATAGCTGCGTGTTTCCAACTGAACTGGAATGTTGGCAGTTGTCTTGAAATTTTGGAAACTGCAATTCACTTCAGTAAATGATAATTGAAATGGAGAGATGTGCCTAGCAATATTCCAAAACTAAGTGGTTATAAGGAGCACAAGCATAAACTGGCAGCACCAGTCACAGTGCAGCCACACAATCCTCTGCCTATTTTGACAGCTGGTCCCTCTGAGTTGCTGTATATGTGTGCATGCATTGTGACAGTCCAACGAACATGGAGTGCCTGGGCAGCCCAGGAAATGGTATGCCTTGCGGCGTAAGGCCATGGGTGCAGTATTTTACTGGTGAACTCAATAAGACCAGACCCATTAGGAGTTTTAGGGTAATATCAGATGAATCCAGTCAGATACCCATTTTTGGCACCCACCATGCACCCTGAAATGGATCTCTATTTGAGAAGAGCTTCCTTAAGAAACTTTCAGTTGGACGTTAACCACTTCAATACCAGGCACTTAAACACCTTCCTGCCCAGACCAATTTTGAGCTTTCAGCGCTGTCGCACTTTGAATGACAATTGCGCGGTCATGCTACACTGTACCCAAATGAAATTTTTATCATTTTTTCCCACAAATAGAGCTTTCTTTTGGTGGTATTTGATCACCTCTACGGTCTTTATTTTTTGCGCTACAAATAAAAATACCGAAAATTTTGAAAAAAAAAGTTTTTTTTTTGTTTCAGTTTCAAAACTTTGTAAATAAGTACGTTTTCTCCTTCACTGATGGGCACTGATGGGGCTACACTGATGGGCACTGATAAGGCGGCACTGATGGGCACCAATGAAGTGGCACTGATGAGGTGGCATTGATGGACACGGATGGGCGGCACGGATGGACACTGATAGGTGGCACAAATTGGCACTGATAGCTGGCACGGATTGGCATGGATGGGCGGCACAGGTGGGCACTCATAGGCGGCACAGGTGGGCACTCATAGGCGGCATTGGTGTTATACTGTACTAATGGATGCCAATCAGTGCCAAACAATGCATGCCAATCAGTGATGCCCATTGTGGGCACTGATTGGCATCCATTGTGCTGACTGGCATCCCTGGTGGTCTAGGGAGGATTACCTTTTCCCTGGTGGTCTGGTGGCGTCCCTGGTGGTCCAGTGTTGGCATCCTCGGGGGGGCTGTGCTGATAATCGATCAGCACAGACCCCCCCTGTCAGAGGAGCAGCCGATCGGCTCTCCTCTACTCGCGTCTGACAGACGCGAGTGAGGAAAAGCCGATTACCGGCTCTTCCCATTTACACTGTGATCAGCCGTGATTGGACACGGCTGATCACGTGGTAAAGAGTCTCCGTCGGAGACTCTTTACCGAGATCGTAGTTGCCGGGTGTCAGACTGACACCCCGCAACAACGATCGCCGCGATGCGCGCCCCCGGGGGCGCGCAGCGGCTCATAATCCTGATCACGTCATATGACGTCCGATCAGGATTATGAAACCACTTTGCCACCGTCAATTGCCTATAGGGCGGGCGGCAAGTGGTTAAAGTAAAGAGCCCCAGGATCATTGGTGGGAGTAAGTCTATGTATGGAGACTGGAGAGCAAAGCACTATACATACACCCAGCCACTGTGAACGTGAGACTGCCAGCACAATGCATATATATACGAACGAATACGTCCAATAATGGGGAAAATGATGAACCGCTTATTTTACAATGTCTAACATGTTTATAACAGTCTAGTCTCTATGCTACATAACTACTGATGGCTGTTTTGAGTTTTTGAACTTGGTGGTCTGTGGCAGGAATAGCTGCTTAAACAGAGAGTAGACTTAGTCTGGTGTAAAATGCAGAGGCAGAAATAGTGAAGAGCTGGGCAGGTGTGCGTTTCAGCAGGGGGCAGAAGGAGAGCTTGTACATTGATCTTCCCAATGATTACCAGAAGCTTGACCACTGGAGTACAGAGAGGCTCTGCTCCCAAGTAGAATGAAAAAAAGCAAACTGACCACATTGGGAGGGATGTACTTCCATGCCTGGAGTGGTCAGTTTGAAATAGGACATCGGGACTGGCATGATCTCCAGTTATTTCACACAGGAAGCAATGCAAAAAAAAAATGGCTCTTTAATACAAGTACATGTTAACTGACACACATTAAAAAAATATGAAATGTTGGGGTAACATACACTTTAATTAGGGGTTCTCGCTCACTAACCATTAGCCTTGGAAAACTAGAGTGGACAGTACCAGGCCTAGCTTTTATGGGAAATGTGGTATGTGTAACTTCAGCTGCTGATATGATTTCTGGGTTGTGGCTTACACAGAAAGTAATGCTGTGCCTTATGCATCTTTTTTCTATCATATATTTGGTATGGATTGCCCTGGTTTGTGACCGGTTTACTTTTTTGTTGAAAACTAGAATACTTGCATTACTTAAGAGGAGCTGCAGTCTGCCACGTAATTTCTTACATTTTTGACTTTGTTAGATTGCAGCCATTTGCTAAAATCATTTAAAGGGGCATTCTAGCTGCGATGCGTGGTGTTTTTATTTATTTATTTTTTTAAACTGTAGCTGCTGACTTTTAATAAGAACACTTACATGTCCAGCGAGCCTGCGATGTCAACAAGTTTTTCACACCTGTGTGTGTGTGTGTGTGTGTGTGTGTGTGTGTGTGTGTGTGTGTATATATATATATATAGCACTTGCTGCAAAAATCTCCCTCCACTGAGTCTGGCTGCAACCATTTTAAAGTGGTTGTAAACCCTTACAAACCACTTTGACCTACAGGTAAGCCTAGATTAAGGCTTACCTGTAGGTCCAAGAAATATCTCCTAAACCTACATAGTTTAGGAGATATTTGGCAAAATACAGGCACCGCTGTCTACGGCGCATGCACCGTAGACAGTGGCGCACTGAGCGCGCTGCTGTCAACGACAATATGCCGTGAGTGGCAGCTCCCGTGCGCATGCTCGGGAGTGACGTCATCGCGGCTTCGCCGAATGACAGCAGCGGAGCAGCGAGACCCACCGAGAAGATGGATGCTCCGGACTACAGGGGACAGCGGGGACTTCGCTGGCTCCTGTGTCAGGTAAGTGGCACATAATGGACTACTATGCGATGCATAGTAGTCCATTATGCTTTACCTTTGCAGGGAATCAAAGAGGAAGTAAACCCATTAGGGTTTACTTCCTCTTTAACTGTGGGCCGCTTAATCTGCTGCTTCCTTTTTCACTTCCTGGAATCTACACAGATACACAGAGGTACACCGTCGGCTCTGTAGCTCTGATTGGCCCTCTTATGACTCATTCCCTCTCCCTTTCTGGCAAACTCTCAAATGCTTGAGACAGCGAGCTGTGCATGTCATAAGCCTAGGCTAATGACCAGACAAACAGGAAGTGGGCTGTATCCAAAGTTAAAACAACAAGGGTAGAAGATTTAATAGGTGGAAAGTAAAAAAAAATAAAAAATAAAAAATTTAAGTTCCACTTTAAGTTGTCGGTGGGAGGCAAAGCTGTCCGTTCCAACTGTCCCAAAAAGGTGCCAAAATCCTAAACCTGATTTAAAAAAAAAAATAAAAGATTCTTATAAGGATAAGCTGTGCCATGGTATCCATGAGGTTAAGTGTCAGCTATTCGTCCCCCGGTAAAAAACAAAAAGGGACAGATATAATTTCTCTGGCAGGGGAAGAGTTAAGGCGGCTCACCCCGGGCTGAGAGTGACCCATTTATTGGAGAGGAGTGTGTATACAACCCTAAACTGTCCAAAGTTAAAACAAGTGGAGAATTGAAAAAATTACTGAAGTTTCGTTTTATGTGTAAAGGTTTATTCACATCGTATGCGTTTGGCTTTGTATTGGCGTGTACTGGAAAAAGTAGGAACAACACTGCATTTTTGCAGGTCCCCTGCCGCTGCTCCTGGCTCTTCCCCATAAGAAGCCGCTTTCCATGGGGGCACACATGCGTGCACGCTCTCTCCCAAGCTCACTGCTGTGTTCATTTTGTTACTGGCTTTGATTGACAGCAGTGGAAGCCACTGGCTCCTGGTGCCCCAGCGAACACAGTGAGACATGGAAGTGAGGGGTGAGAAAAGTTTCAGACATACACAGATCTGGATCGAATGAGGGCTCAAATAAGTATGGGGGAGGGGGGGGGCAATTCGATGCTTAAACATTTCTTACCTTAATGCAAGTCTGCATTAAAGTAAAAAAATGTTTAGGCTTTAGAACCACTTAAAATAAAATAAAAAGTGAACGTGCGATGCATTTTAACACATTACAGCACCCCTACACAACACACACCAGTGAGTATGCATTGTACAGATTATAGCACCCATTCCCTGGTGTAAATGGGCCCTAATAGTCAGGATTTTGCTACCCAGACATCTGCAGCAAAGGGCCCTGCTGACACATGGACATGAGCAATGTGTTTCATGACAGTTGGCTCATGCTTATTTGTTGCTAAGCATTTCCTTAGAGTTGGCTAAGAGGCGCTTAGAGGCGATTCAGTTCGCATTATGCTCTATACAAGTATTTCATTCATTCATTCAGTTGGGTTACTGCACACATCTGACATTGTTGAACTAGGCAACACCCAAAGTGTATCTATTGGCAAATCTTCTCCACTTATGTCCAATTATGTCTCCAAGGCAGGAAGTGAAATTTCCCTGATTGGACAAAAAAAACAAAATGCTGCCAAGGTATTTGCCTTTTTAATTTTTTTTAAAATGGTTAAAGGATTCTAGTGGAATCAGACTGAGCATTTGTTCTCTGCAGAAAATTAATGCCTACAGTGTGTGGGGGGGGGGGAATATTGGGGGGGGGGGGGGGGGGGTGTAAAGCAAATTTTAAGCATGTGTTCATAAAGTAATTATTTTTAAACAACTTTGACAGGTATTCCGAATCACATTCACATGCCTGGAGCACCCCCACAATATGGCCGCATGGAGGGAATGGTAAGTAACTCCCATTGACGCTGAATGGCTTGGTTGATTTACTGCAAGTTCTTTGTTGTCTTCATATAATTTTACAGAGGTAAAATCTTGACAGGAATTTAGACTTTACCCAAACACTTTAAAGCGGGAGTAAACCCGCTGAAGTTTTTTTATTTATTTATTTTTTTAACCTGCAAAGGAAAAGACATAATGAGCTAGTATGCACCACCTACTAGCTCATTATTAAAAAATACTTACCTTAGAACGAGGCCCCGACATCTGGCCCGATCCATGCCGAGGGAGCTGACATGTTCCCTCGGCGTATCTTCCGGGTATCGCAGCTCCAGCACTGAGTGGCTGGAGCCGCGATATCGTCACTCCCGCGCATGCGTGTGGGAGATTTCTTTCTGGCAGGGTTCCGCGTCTGCCAGACTTTCAGCCGAGAATCCCCTGTGCGCATGCGCAGCTGCAGTCAGCTGTGCATTGCGAGGGGAATATGTACGGTTTAGGAGATATTTTTTTTTTTACCTACAGGTAAGCCTTATTATAGGCTTACCTGTAGGTAAAAGTTGAAAAAATGACTATACAACCGCTTTAAATTGGTTACGTGTACTTCCACTTTAATGTGATGCGCATGCCCTGTTTCCTGGCTAGTAGTGATGCACAGTGATTGCACTGTCCTGTCCCTCTTCAGTGCAGGTCTATGGGTCCGCTTTAATCCTCTATCATTCATGGAACATGCTGAATCCATAGCATACTGGTCACATTAAACTGGACTTGTGTAATGTTGAAAATGTTTTTTAACTTCCCCAAGCTACTTCCATTTTACTGAGATGTCAGGATGATACCCCAGCATCCACATAGGAAGTATACACCTTATACCAGTCACCACAATGTTTAATTGTCCAAAAACAGGAGGGGATATGGAAATGTTCATGTAATAAAATAGTGCAAGGTAAACTTAAAGTGGAACCCCCTCAGCCAAAGAGTCGAATTGAATGAAATGTTTGAACTGATTTGCCTGCTAAAATAGCTCATTCTGTTCAGCCAGTCTTGTGATTCACACAGTTCTGGCAGAAATGCAAAGCCAGGATGGTTTCAAGTTGGCAGCATCATATGTCACCTACATGTTTGTTGGACAGTGAAATGGCTTTCCTCTTACTGGTCATTGAAAGTTGAATGAGAGGCTAGTGACTCCGAATATGCCCAAAAAGTTGAAAAAAGAAAATTGTGGTGCTTGCATGGCTACCCAGTTTTGAAGATGGGGGGGGGGGGGGGGAGATACTAGCTCAACAGTATTTTATATGGCTATTTTGGCAGATAAAACAGGTTGCCTAAATATGTAGTTCTGTGCCCTGCTGCTTTTGGTTGGCAGTAATAAGATTGATGAGGATATATTTATTACCTTCTACGTAGGGTGTTCAGAGTGGTCGTGTCAAGAGGTATTCCTCCCAGCGTCAGAGGCCGGTTCCTGATCCTGCTCCCGCTCCCATGCACATCAGCCTTATGGAAGGTCATTACTATGATCCACGTGAGTGCCTCACTGATGTATTCTGTTCTAATTTGTTGCAGAAAAATAGCTTTGGTTTACTAATTTCTTTTTGATTATTATTTTTTCCAGTCCAGTTCCAAGGACCAATATATGCTCACACTGATGGCTCTTCCCCTTTGCCCCCTCAGGGCATGATTGTACAGCAAGAAATGCACCTTCCCCACCCAGGTACTTAGTATTTGAGTGTTTAAAGATATTTACTGCCTTTAAGTTACACTGTGAATGAGGGACAAATGGCCCTAAAAGGCTTCATGCACACTGGACAAGCTCCTCCTGTGTAGTTGTTAGGCTGAGCCCTCACTTTTCTCATGATCATCCTTACCCCATGAGGCGAAAACTTGGACGGAGCTGCAGACCAAGGGCGATTGATGGTTATTTTGTATTTCTTCCATTTGCGAATAATCACTCCAACAGTTGACTGCTTCTCACCAAGCTTTTTGCTGATGGTCTTGTAGCCCATTCCAGCCTTGTGCAGGCCTACAAAATTGTCCCTGACATCTTTTGACGGCTCTTTGGTCTTGCCCATGATGGTGAGATTTGAATGGAAGAAAGATTCTGTGGACAGGTGTCTTTTATACACTTAACAAGTTGTGGTTAGGAGCACCTTCTTAAATTGACAGGACTATTCTGTGTACCATGTGAGAACATACTGTAGCCAGTCTGTGGAAGCCAGAATTATTGTTGGCTGGTAGGGGATCTAATGGTTATTTTACTCACTGAACTGCAAAATCTGCAGGGGATCAAGTAATTCTTTTTCCCACTGTATGTCCTGTTGTGAGCAAAGATTGCTTCCATTTTGGGGCTTTCTTGAAGTAGGATGGTCAGGGTGATTGGGGGGGCTGTATTGCAGCATAGATTTGTTTTAAGTAACAAAGGGAGGAAAGTTAAGTGCACATTTATTCAATAACATTAAAGACAAGTATGCGTCTATTGCAGTTTTAAAGAAATCATGACATAGGTTTTAAAGTGTTTGTTAACCCAAAAAATATAATCTGCTTTTAAGGGAACGGGATCTCCAATTTAAACAGCACAGTGCTTGTGCTGCATAATCTGCCCCTCTCTAAACTGTAAAAAACCTGGCTGATCCTGCCACTTCCTGTGTCCCCTTCTCTGCACTGACCACTATAATCAGGGCTGCTGAGGCCTAACCACCGTGGTCAGCATACATCCCTTTGTCATCCACAGCCTTGCTCTGCTCTCCTCTTTCCCCCTCACCCCCCTCCTTGACTGTAAGCTCTCTGCTCTGTCTCTCTCTCTGACCTTAGCCCGATGCACAAAGCAGAGGTACTACCAGAAGAAATTGCATCCACTGCTTGAGCAATAGTCAGCCGCTGCTATTAATGCTCAGTCTGATGCAAATGGTAAATGTGTCAAATAGGAAATGCCTGTCACCAACCTCTTTCATGTCCTTCTTTGCTCTTGTGTCCCTCTGACACTTTTTGCAGCCAGCACAAATGGAGTGTTTTTTTGTTGTTTTTTTTAAACACGCTCCCGCATTAAGCCTGCCCCCTCCGTCGCATTGCGCGCCCCCTTTTTTCTAAAAGGAGTTTACGAGCGCGGGCCCAAGCTCTCCCTCAATGCTCAGCCTCGCGGAGAGGGAGAGAGTTCAAATTCAGCCCCGGTGCCGGGGGGGTGGTGTCTGGTGGAAGCAGACCCATCCAAACTTACCGGAGGTCTGCCTGCTAGCCAGAGGAAAAAAGCCTGCTGGTTCTGTGACACAGCATGATCTCTGAGGAAAGCATGAGTAGATACATGCTTCATACAGCCCCCAGTGGTGACACTTAGGCATGACATTTACTTTTTTAAAGGAGACATTTCATAAGAAATTAAAAATATTCCTTAACCACTTCCCGACCAGCGCACGACGATGTACGTCGACAGAATGGCACGGGCAGGCATATTGGCGTACATGTACGTCCAATCTTCAATGCTGCCCTGCCACCAGGAGCGCGCCGCCGGCGGCGCGCTCCCGCGCTGGTCGGGACCCCTGTGAGTCCGGTCGCGGGACCCGCGGACTCGATCGCCGCAGGCATACCCGCAATCGTCTCATGGGACGGCTGAATGGAGGAAATGCCGTGTAAACAGCATTTCTCCATTCTGCCTAGCAACTAGTGACGCTGATCTCTGCTTCATGTGATTGGAGCAGAGATCAGTGTTCACTAAATGAAAGCCCAACCCCCCCCACAGTTAGTAACACACCCCTAGGAACACTTAACCCCTACACTGCCACCCACTGGTTAACCCCTTCACTGCCAGTGTCATTTACACAGGAATCACTGCATTTATATAGCAGTGATTACTGTATAAATGACAATGTTCCCAAAAATGTGTCAAAAATGTCCGATGGGTCCCCCACAATGTCGCAGTCACAATAAAAATCTCTGATCGCCGCCATTACTAGTAAAAAAAAAATAATAAAAAATTATTAATAAAAATGCTATAAAACTATCCCTATTTAGTAAACGCTATAACTTTTGCGCAAACCAATCAATCGCTTATTGCGATTTTTTTATTTTTTGGAAAAAAAAAAATGTAGAAGAATACGTATCGGCCTAAACTGAGGGAAAAAAAATTTTTATATGTATTTTTGGGGGATATTTATTATAACAAAAAGTCAAAAATAATGCGTTTTTTTTCAAAATTGTCGCTCTATTTTTGTTTATAGCGCAAAAAATTAAAACCGCAGGGGTGATCAAATACCACCAAAAGAAAGCTCTATTTGTGGGGAAAAAAAGGACGGCAATTTTGTTTGGGAGCCACGTCGCACGACCGCGCAATTGTCAGTTAAAGCGACGCAGTGCCAGTCGCAAAAAGTGGTCTGGTCTTTGACCAGCAAAATGGTCCGGTCTGAAAGTGGTTAAAAAAACCACTTACCTTTCCCGTGCGCTTTCTGTGGTAAAACCAACAGACCCAATCTTCACCCTTTTACGCCGGGTTCCATTAACAAATCTTCCGGAAAAGGGGACCCTCAGGGAACCCACAATCCTGGAGCTGTAATAGCACCCCGCCAGTAAAACTTTATGGCTTAAAATACCAAAGTACTGGATCCTGGGCTCCAGCTCTCTAAAAAAGAGAAGCGTTTACAGGCAAAGACCTTTGTTTCTTCGGACACGAGGCCTCGGGTACCATTAATTTTGGCCTAAAAAATACGCTTTATTTTTTTATTTTTTGTACCAGCTACATAATTCCCCAGTTTGGATCGGAATGGAATGGTTCAAGAAAATTGAAACACTGTTCCGGGAACTAATCTGTAAGAAGGGGCAGGCTCGTATTAGTTTACAGATATTACAGCTACCAATAAAAGAGGGAGGAGCAACAGTGCCACATCCACGCAGCTATATTTTGGCTGCCCAACTGCAGCATCTTAAGGGATGTAACATACAAGGGGAGAGCAATAAAAAATGTTCGAATGATGTTGCAAGGAGCCCTGCACAGTAGCTTGCTGGAAGCAGATAACCTATCCTCCGGTCTCCCCACATTAAAATTAGTAACAAAAGTATGGCAGGCAGTTGGGGTAGTAATGGGCTATATGGGGTTAACAGAATATACTCCAATTTGGGACAACAAATACAGATTTGAACCCCATAGGTAAAATGAGTGGGAGGCTTGCAGTATTGGAAAACTCGTGCAACTATGTGAAGGGAGTACCCTGAAGTCATTCTACCGATATCTTCAAATTAGACACGCCCTCAGCACCCATTTAAAAACACAATGGGTGGAATGGTGGGAAGTACCTCTTATACAAAAAATCGCCATGACAGGATCTTCCAAGGGTTTAATATCCGAGATATACAAACAGATATGTAGCAAATTTACCAACGTGGGAAGATTGGCCAAAAACAAAAAGGGATGGGAAGAGGTCCTGGGGGAAATAATAACAGGACAGTGGAAAAGGATATTAAATCTGAGTTCCCAGGTGTCAGTTTCTCCCTCACAGAAAATGTCACAACTATTCTTGTTACACAGAGCTTACTATACCCCAAAGAAACTTTTCCCGTATGGATATAGACCCGATGACAAATGCCCAAGGTGTAGAGGAAAAGGTGATCCACATGATGTGGAGATGTCCAAAATGATGTGGGTATTTGACAGAGATACTTGAGGACATTAATTGTACCTTTGGGCTCAAACTGGCCCTGAACGGTACTATTTGTCTGTTGGGGAAGATAGAGGACAACAGTGTGTCAGTAAATAGTAAAATCGCAGCAATTAGAGGCCTATTCCAAGCACGAAAGATAATAGCCCAAAATTGGCAATCGGTGAGACCCCCGACTTTAGAAGAATGGAATAAAGTGATGGACGCTACAGTATGGAGGGAAAATGTGACATTTATTAGATGGAGGAACCTGGATACATTCTTAAAAATCTGGACGCCCTGGTTAGATAAAATGGGATGTCCTCCTTAAAGGGGATACTGGGGGGGGGTGGGGAGAGCATAACCAAAGACTAGGTGGATACGATCAGGGAATAATAGCAGGGAGCGGAGAGGGGGACCGTAAGTGGTAAATGAGAGAGAAATAAGTTGGGAATAAGAATATCTAATACACTGGTAGTAAATATATATGGTGTATCGTTGTGATGCTCGGGACTTTATTGCAAGGAACATTCTGGGGGGGGGGGGGGGGGGGGTGGATCATGAAAAGGTTAGTGGGGTTAAAAAATAAAAAAAAAGGCTACAGAAGTACAGAGGAGAGAGAGTTGAGGCACTGGTAGTAGCTGAGTGAACCTTTTTGAGTGGTGTGTTTTATTTTATTTTTTTTTTTTTTTTTTTTTTGCGCCCACTTTTTGGTTTCCTTTTCTCTTATTTCTGTTTTTTCTTGTTTTTGTTTTTTTGATTCCCCTTCTTTAAGGAAATAAGTACGTAGGCTGCAGAACAATGTAATGATGCTTATTTAAAAAAAAAAAAAAATGTATACACAACAATGTAATGTAATGAGATTATAACACTATGTATATGGCTTGAAGTGTTTCTCAAATGGTTTTACGGATTTTTCAAAAAAATCATTAAAAAAAAATACTTTGAATGGATCCGGCTGCATAGCTAGCCCCAGCAAGGATTGTTCCAGTGGGGCACAGCACATGATCACTCTTGACCAATACCTTAGACACTGGCGAAAAAACACACTCCCAGTAGTGGGAGGGGTTATGTAGGGAGGCAACTTCCTGTTTAGGGTGTGCCAGTGTCCAGCACCTGAAGGTGGACTATAACCCACATAGTGATTACTATGGCTTCTTGTCCCGTGATGTACTTCAAAAGAGATGGATTTTACAAGTAAGCTGTTAAATAAATCTACAGAGGATAAAATAGGATTTTTATAAGAATGCCTTTTTAAAGTGGTTGTAAACCCTGTTACACCACTTGTACCTGCAGGTAAGCCTGTAAATATCTCCTAAACCTGCATGGTTTAGGAGATATTTACCATATACGTTTGCGCCAACATGCGCGATGCATACTAGCTCATTATGCCTTTTGTCTTGCAGGATGTTGTGTGTTTTATTTATTTTTTTATTTTTATTTTTTATGGGTTCACGACCACCGTAAGAGTGAATTTCAGGCCAGTTATGTGACTTGGGGCTGGTCTCCAGGGCTACTGAAGGAGGGGCTGTGAGCGCCCATGTGACCTTCCCAGCTGAAGTCAGAGGGAGATCTCAGTCCCTCCTCCAGAAGCCATGTATTTGAGCTGTACAGCAGCCCATGAGGCACGTGACTGGCCTGAAGATGGCTCTAAAAAGGTATTTACATGCCTCGTTTTTATAAAAGACATACAGTGTTATGCCTGCCTATAATAGCGGGGTTGGCAGTGAATTTATACTTGTGAGTTCACAAACACTTTAAGGTTGGATATACTGTATGTCTTTTCAGTGCCATTAATCTAAATCCATCAAATGACAGTGGGATTTTGGTGTATAGGATGTGTAGTAATTTCCTGTTTATGGCGGTGCATACCTGGGCAGTAATTATTTTCTGCCTCAACCATCAGCTGTGCCATGGCATCCTACAATTACGAATATCCGTTATTGTTTTAACCTAGGGACTCAAAGCAATTTTTATCTTTTGTTGGGACAGATGGTAAAGCAGCAGCCTTGAATGTTCTCAGTAGAATATCATACTAGGAACAGTTTTGTAACGGGAACCAATTAATTTATCAGCATGTTTTTTTGAAGTGTGTAAGTAAACTGGAGTACCCAGAAGGTTTTCAGGCAAGGACAGAGAGAACATACAAACTTTTTAGAGCTATCTAAGCAGACATTGGGGGTTATTTTATGAAAGGCAAATCCGCTTTGCGCTACAAGTGCAAAGTGCATTTGGAAGTGCAGTCACTGTAAATCTGAGGGGTAGATCTGAAATGAGGAGAAACTCTGCTGATTTTATTATCCAATCATGTGCAAGCTAAAATGCTGTTTTTTTTTTTTTGTTTTTTTGTTTTTTCCTTGCATGTCCCCCTTGGAGCTACAGCGACTGCACTTCCAATTGCAATTTCAAGTGTACTTTGTATTTGTAGTGCAAAGTGGATTTTCCTTTAGTAAATGACCCTCATTGTCTTGGTCAGGATTCAAACTGAGAACCCATTGCTGCCAGGCAGAAGTTCTAACCACTAAGCTGCTGTGCTGCCCTGTTGAGCCATTACAAGTCTTATGAGTTCCTATCAGTTTATACATATTAAAGCCTATTTGGTCATAAGTGAATGAAGTATATTTTTGAATTGTGGGAGGAAACCAGAATATCCAAAGAAAACCAGCATAGACAAAAAATACAAAACTAGTCTTTAGAATTGTCTTATGTCAGAATTCATACATTTTTTGAAACGCCTACATTAAAAATAAATGTTTATTTTATTTATTATTTTTCATTTCAGGTTTACACCCGCACCAGTCTCCCGCCCCTATGACTACCCCAAGCCTTTACCCTGCACCAGTCTCCATTCCTCCAGGCCAGCCTCCCCCACAACAGTTGCTGCCCCCACCATACTTCACTGCTCCCCCTGGAGTCATTAATTTTGGCAACCCAGCCTACCCTTATCCCCCAGGTGCATTACCCCCACCACCACCACCTCATCTCTACCCCAATACGCAGGTGAGAAGGTGTTTATCACTGGAAATTGTTTGTACAAATGGTTAAAGTGTAAAAATGTTGCAGCCTTATGCCTAATGTGACTTGCATTTGTTTTCAGTTTTTTTTTTTTTTTTTTAACCAAACAGCTGTAACTGCTTTCAATTTTATATTTAGCAGTCCCAAAGAACTAAAAGATTATTTTCAGGGTTTTTTTTTTTTATTATTCAACCCTTTGTCTTCAGGCAGTAAGTAGACAGTGTTCTGATGTTAGATATTTTGTGAGTTTCTCCTGAACTGACACTAAAGTTACCATTCTATCCCTGCTAAGTGTAGATCTTTAGCCAGTGGACATGGTCAAAAGCGCAAAAAATGAAGGACGATCCAAACTTTCACAGCTGTCACAAGAACCGATTTAAAGGGAGGTCTTCCAGTGGGTACTTTTTAGGTGGTGATGATCTAAAAGGGTGATTTCCTCAATTTGAGGAAATCTCTTCCTTTTTTTGTTTTTGCAGAACAGGAAGTGAAGGGAATCTTCCCCAATAGGTTACAATACTGTAGGTTAATGGGGGGGGGGTTAGAACCTCTGCCAGGTTTTGGGCTTTCCAATCACATCCATTCCAGGTCATGTGTAATAGCCCCTAAAATGAGGGGAAATCTCACCAACAGGGACACATACAAAGGTTAAAGTGTTACTAAACCCACAACAGTAAAAATCAGTCTGTATATGCAGTAAAGCATTCTTGTTATATGCACTGTGGAACCTAAGGGGTTAATTTTCTGCATTGTGTAAAAAGGCTGTTTGATCCTGTCTTCTCTGATTCTCTAAAACCCCCCTCTATTGCTAGTTTTTTTTTTTTTTTTTTCTTGGGAGGGTGCATGTGATCAACACGAGGCCAATCCGCACTGGCAAGACAGAGGGTCAGGGGTCCTGCAGCCTCAGAACAATCAGGGAGTATTAAATCTCCCCCTACAAGCTTTAACCAGGCACTGATAGAAATCACAAGACTGCTATATACTGCTGATGCAAAAAGGTATTTAGCAGTTTATATTTACTGAAATGATTGCATTTCCATGTACTGTGGCAGACCAGATATAGTGAATGCAGGGTCCTGGGTTTAGTAACACTTTAAACTTGGTAGAGCTTTTAGCCCTTCCCTGCACTGTGCAGAAAAGTTTCAGTTATATTTGGGTTTTGATTCATTTTTTTTTTTCTAAAGTCAGTTTATTTTCAACAGTGTGTCAATGACTAATGACCCTTTTTTGTATTATATAGGTTAACATTTTCAGACACATGAAGATGCAGCTGGCAGTGAACAGTGTGTGTCTCTGTTCTAGAGTTTTCAGATCTTGTTACTGTATTAGTGTGGATAGAAAAAGGCTTTTACATCAACTTTCTCTAAAGTTTGGAGAGGTAGTTTCAGAAAGGTGAAAGATGAGGTAATGATATTTAGTGGGATCTGATTATGTTAAGGTGTTTTTTTCTTGTGTTAGGCACAGTCACAGGTGTATGGAGGAGTGACGTATTATAACCCTGTCGTACAACAGCAAGTACAGCCAAAACCTTCCCCCCCCCGACGGACGTCACAGCCTGTCACTATCAAACCACCTCCACCAGAGGTAAGATGGATGGGTCCTATTACTTCACTTCTTTACTCACCATAGAATATAATCTGTGATTACATGTTGTTCACTAAAAGCCATATTTTTCATAAAAATATTATTTTATTATACATAATAAAACAGACTAAGAGTCCCACATTTCCCCAAACCCATACACACCTTTCCACTTTCCTTCATGTTTGTAAATGGGTAGTTACTTTTTGTAGTAATGTTTAATTCCAGCATGAAGTTTAGTTTATACACTCAGGGTTTTATCAAAAAGCATCCAGTTTTAGTGTGAGGCTGAAGCGTTGACCATGCTTCACCACAATTCTCTGTTGGAAAACCATTTTGTGCTACCGGCAGTCAGTTCATCAGCTCCTGGGACCTGCTTCTGAGTCTCATCTTCATTGTGTATGACTACTCCTTCCATGGATGCTTGCTTCTGTAATAGCAGTATAATAGAGCGCTGTCAGGCCACAATAACTGTGTAATAAGTGCTAAATCAAGTAGTAGCTTTGTAGTAAACACAGGATAACGAACAATTTCCCGCCCGGCCTATAGAAGAATCATGGCCGGGAAGTGGTTCAAAGTAGAATTCCAGGAAAAGAACTTTAACAGATCATTAAAAATTTTGAAAAATAACCTCATAAAAATGGGTTTCATGCCACAGCTCCTCTATAGCCTGCATAATACACCCATGGTTGCCCCACTTAAAACCTTCCGGATCATGAATTCGCCCTTCAGATCTTTTATCTGGCTCAATAAGAGTCCGTGGGTCAGGCTCGAGCAATTGCAAAAACTTAGAGAGAGGGGGATTGGCCTGGCAGCTGAGCTGCAACACATTGCTCGGGCTTTGCCCGTAGAGTCGGTAAGCCTGACTGGTTAGGTAGACCCAACCATGACTGCTGCGTCACGTGATGGGAGTAAACAATGTGGCTATGGGACTGGAGGCACTGTCCTAATCTTATAAATCTAATAAACTCTTTCCCACCTATGTGCTAATGCAGAAGATATGGAATAAGGCTAGGCAGCTGCAAGATGTCAATGGATTTACGGGTTTTAGCCCCATATGGGACAATGGACTCTGAGGAACTTCGACCGTTGCCGTGTGGTATTACACTTATGACTCATCTTTTCAGATGGCAAACTGAATTTCTTTGCATCCTTACAGGCTAAATTAAACGTTCCCCAGTCTATGTACTTCCAATATATGCAATTACACCATGCGATTAGGGCCCAGTCAGAGGAAACTCTGTGGATACAATCTCCTGCCCCCATCTTCCACTACATGACGGAGGTCTCCCATTTCAAGGGATTCATATCTCAGTGCTATGCCATGCTTTCATCTAAACATCTAGAGAGCTTCCCTGCCAGAGTAACACCCCTATGGGAAAGAGACGTGGGCGTATTTGAGGAAGAACAGTGGGATGAGGCACTGCAGGCGGTTAAGATGTGCTCTCTGAATGTGGCGCAACGCTTATCCCAACTGTACATCGTGCTGCGGGTACGTTTTACCCCTGCAAGACTGCACAGGATGGGTCTCATAGAAAACTCAGAATGCATTAGGTGTTCCAGAGACCATGGCGACCTTATTCTACTCTTGTGGCGCTGCCACAAGTTGCATCTTTATTGGACTGGGGTTGTTACTACCATTAATAAAGCATGCTTGCCGATGGACCCCAAGCCATGCATCTTGGGGATAGTGGACGATCTCTCAATTGAGCACATCCCTAAGCAAGCAATAGCCAGAGCACTATTCCAGGCACGTAAGCTCATCCTCAGACACTGGAGGGGGACAGAGCCCCCCATTCTGAAAGAATGGATAACTCAAATGGGGGACACCCTGCTGTTGCAGAAATATATCTTCCAGCATCGGGGTCGTCCTGAAAAATTCAATACCCTATGGTCCCCATGGCTGGATACTCCTGGCCTGAGCCCAGTGGAGTTGGTACTAGACAGACTGTTTACGTGACGAGATGAGTGATCCCTATTTCAAATGTATGAGCGTTGTTATTTGTTTTTTTGAGTACACTTCTCCTTACATCTAACAGTGTTGGAAGCTAGTTAAAGGGGGGTGAGAGTAAAAGGGCAAAATGGGAAGGGAGGCAGGGACTGGTAGAGATCTACTGCAACTTTGCCTTGAACTACTGGATTGTGATAATGATGTGTTGAACCTTTTATATGCTAATATCTGATGTGAAACCTGATTTGTTGAACTACATGTTTACTATTCTTTCAACAAATTCTTTCTGATTTAAAAAAAATATATATATAATTTTTTTTTTTTAAATGCAGTTTTTGCTGCAATGCATGCAATACTTCTGGTGCTGTTCCCCTCAGCAAGTCTCTTCCCCTACTAGATGTTACCAGTCTTCTGGTTACATCATGCAGCCTACTTCCTCTGAGACAAGGCTGTCATAGATACTCTAGTCATAGTTCAGCTACTGATTCTTGCTGTGCCTATCTGCAAACTGTTATTATGCACACAGTTGCCCTATACCCTAGAATAGCAGCTACAGACAGCATGTTCAAAAGCCCTGAAAGGGAGATTTATGTAGCCCTGGAAAAAAGTAATTTCATTTGATCATCCATACCTCTTGTACGTCAAGTTTTTCTTCCATGGTCCCGCCTCTTTTTTTTCTCTAATGTTATTACGCTGGAGCTTAAAATTGGAGAACAACCTACCGTTTCCTAAATTTCAAGGTCACTGCATAGTCCAATCTGAAATTATCTTAACAGGAGTAAAAGAGCAGTTTTGTTAAACCTATTTCATGAGTTGCATATGTTTTGAAATACAGAATAAACTTTAGTGATATTTGAAAAAGAACATTAATCAAAATTAGAGAACACTTTTAGATACCTCCCAGTTATTGGTGTTAATCTGGTACCTTGTGCTGATTTCTTTAATGATCTGACAAATACCATTTCACTGGCAGCCTAACTCTCCAGAAGAAGGTTGTTCAGATGAAGCCCAAATGGATGACCCTTTTAGCCATAGCAAGAAAAGCTTGTGCCAAATCTGTGGTTTGTAGAATATTGCATATTTACAACGTCACAAACTCATTCAAGTCCCCCGAGAAGGCTGGTCGTCCAGGAAAGACAAATGCAAGAGAGGACAGGATAATGCGAATAATCTCAATGGGCAATTGGTTCAACATTGCTGCTGCAAAAATTGCTCGCCAGTTCAGTGCTGAACAGAGTAAGGATCTGTCTCATCAGTGTCTCTGCGTTTAAGGGAATTTGGATTGAAAGCCCACTCTGTAGTGACCGAACCTCTCATTAGAAGAAAGAATCAAAAGGCTGATGGTGAACCTCGGCACCCCAGATGTTTTAGAACTGCATCTCACTGCAGAGTGCATGAGCATTATGGGAAATGTAGCTCCAAAACATCTGGAGTGCCAAGGTTTGCCATCACTGGGCTAGACTAACCTTATCTGGGGAGCATGTTGTGTGGACAGAGGAGAACTGGTCCAAAGGTCACTTTGAGTGATGAAAGCAAGTTTAGGTTATTTGGGTTCGATGGAAAATATTATGTTCCTCATCAAACTGCGGAAAAGCTGAACCCAAAGTGTAAAGTCAGTGAGCGGTGGAGGGGGAAGTGTCATGGTTTGGGGGATCTTTTCTGCAGCAGGAGTTGGGCCTCTTATATGGCTACATGGCAGAGTGAATGCAAATGTTTATCAGAACCTTCTTTGACAACAAGTAGTTCCTTCCCTGTGTTCATAACCCAATCTGCCAGCAATTTTCATGCACGGCAATGCCCCCTGACACACAGCAAAATGGGTAAAGCAGTTCCTTGAAGCTGAAAACATTGAAATAATGAAATGGCCAGCCCAGAGTCCTGATCTAATCCCAATAGAAAACCTCTGGAAAATCCTTGGTGACAGTTATGGCCAAGAAACCCACTACAGTCACCGAACTGTGGAAGAGACTGGAAGAAGAGTGGAACAAAAATCACATCCGAGCAGAATGAGAGACTAGGGATGTCCTGTGGCCGGAGGTGTGCTGAAGTCATTCAAAGCAAGAAAAACACACACACACTTCCTACTACTAATTGTTGATCGTTGTAACCTAGAAATTTTCGTTGTGCTACAGTCATCGCTGTTCTCTAATTTTGATCATTGTGTTTTCTATAAAATACGTTTGTTTTTTGTTTTGTTTTTTTGCAGTGCCTTTATTTTGAAAAACACTGTTCTATTAGCATGGTATAGCCACAACCAAAATTTCCATCAAATGTTGTGCAATGAAGATTACATTATTTCTGAAAAAATTAAGTGTTCGTAAATTGTTCTCTAATTTTGAGCTCCAGTGAAGCCTTAAACAAAACTATAACAGGAAAACTTGCATGTAGGTAAAAAAACATATGTAATCACACAATGTACAGCTTGGCAGGGGTGGGTGGATGGAGTATGATGAAACTGTTCCTGTATACCTGTTTTGGCTGTAATTGTAATCCTCAACATTTTACATTGCTGTTTCTAGGAAAATAGAAACTTGAAGATGACAAGAGAAGGCTAGTTCCTGAGCTCCCTTTTACAAGACACACCTTTCCATCTTTTGGATTTCAGACCAGTGTTTTTATTATGAAAAAAACTCCTTCTGGCCATTCGGATTTATGCAACTTTACAGTACATCAGAATATGTCTCGCCATTCACCAATATTACTGTGTACTTTTCTGTACTTTGGTAGACCGTTTCCTATATAATGTTACATGACAGAATGGTTACAGGAAACCATTTTGTTTTTGTGAGCCTCCTTCTTGTTGAATTTGTACAGTTCTGCGATGTAGAAAACAAGTGCTGCTGATTAAAAAAATAAATGCAGGGGGGGCAAAGTATTTCTTTTACCAAACTAAATCTCCAAGTATTTTGAGTGAAAAACCAAATATTTCCTGTTTATGACTAGGTGCTCACCTCATTAAAGAGACACTGTCACTTTACCTGTTCTGAGCGAAGTAATATTCTCTGCAGATAGCACAAAGGCATTTATATTTGCCAAACTATGCTCCAGCACCACTAGAGCACTTTCTAACTAAGGGCTTTCAGGCATGAGGAAGCACAAGGCCATCCACATATGACCGTGCTTTGGCCTGAATGTCAAATCAACAGGCCCACTGTCACTTTTGGACCATGATGTCCTCCACTTGTTTAAGGGTAGACACCAGAGCATTGGAACGGGGTGATTGTCCCTAGTCAAGTGCAAGCTCCTACCAGAGCAATTCAGGGCCAGACCCAAGATTATAATTATAATTTGGGTACAGAAAATTTTGCTGCTGAATTTACTCAGTGGATGACTTGTTATGATATGCTGAAGTTCACTTTTGAGTGGGCTAATGCTGGCCAAGCAGTAGGCGTTTTGTAATCATTTCAACTAGCTTCCAATAGCTGCATTGACCTAATGGGAGGAATTAATAAAAAGCATCTGAGACCAGTTCCATCTCTGCTGGTGCCATTTCCCATAGCAAACAATCGGCTTCTATTTTTCATTTTTTCCACACAGCTTAGAAAATGAACATTTTAAAAGCTGATTGGTTGCAGTCCAGTTGTGATAAAGTTTTGCCTCAAACACTTTTTATCAGTTTTCCCCAATGAGTCAAGGCAACTTACCAGCAATAGTTTTCCTAAAAATCAGCACTGTTGGCATTGGGTTGTCTTAACACTTTCCGCCATCTTTTAAACCAAAAGTTCATTGAAAGTGGTTAAAATTTCCGTGTATGATTTAGGGCCAATTCACACTGACTTGCGCTAAAATGTATTGAAAATGCATGTACATTGCCATCCATCTTTTAACGTGCTTTGACATCTATTTTAATGTTCTTTTGACTTTTTAATGTCCGTTGACATGCATGCGCAGTGTTTTGGTGTGAATAGGCACATTGGCAATGATTGTTTTTCAGATGTCCTTCCTTTTTGATCTTTGTTTTACAGCTGTGCTACAACGCAGATCAACGCACTGGTGTGAATTGGCACTTAAGAGAAGCGGACTGTAACTGAAAAACAAAAAAAAACTATGTCTTCTGATTACTATTTGTACAGGATTCATAGTTTTTGGACTTTTTTTTTTTTTTTTTCCAGTTTTCTTGAGTTTCTGCACATTTGGGGAAATAATTCCCTGTTAAAGTGCATGTTCACCTTTTTATAGAAAATCTGCAAGGTGAACTTACACTGGACCCTCTCCCCATCTCCGTAGTCGCTGTACCTGAGTCCTGTGATCCCCTGCTGTCAGGCACTGGGACAGCACTGCATCGGTCTGGAGATTTGAAATCCTCCTGGATTTCTCTCTTCTCCAGCACTGACAAGGCTGGGCTAGATCAGTGGTTCTCAACTCCTGTTCTCAGGACCCACTAACAGGCCAGGTTTGCAAGATAACTGAAATACATGACAGGTGATCTCGTTTGCTGTTCAGTGATTCCAGTATTCTAGTCTGCATCTCCTCAAGGTAATACTTAAAATCTGGCCTGTTAGTGGGTCTTGAGAACCACTGGGCTAGATGGAGTCTGATTGGTTTGTGATGACCAATTTGAATGGTTCCTAACTACACGCTGAGAGGTATGGATAGGAGATTAAGCTGCAGGGATTTTAAATCCCCTGACCAGTAAAGCTGCATCCCCGCGTCTGACAGCGGGAGATTGCTGGACGCCAGCACAGTGGGCCCCGGGGGTTCACCTTACAGATTTTCTGTAAAGGCAAACAAGTCCTTTTAAGGTTTACTTCCAACAATGTGCTGTTTATACTTTGTTCTGTACCTTGCAGGGTGAGCAAGACTCATGCTGCTCCAAAGTGACTGTACATAGAATTGATGGATGGTTCAGATTGTTTTCAGAAACAGTCCAAGGACTTAGCTAGTGCTTTTAGAAAGGGGGTCATTGAAATCTAATAAACAAGTTCTATCTGTAACAATGTGCCAATTGGTACATTGTTACCTCGCATTTGGACCTTACTCCAAAGATGAAGCTTGGAGGTGTGGGGTTCTCATGCTGGATATTATTTGCTACAAGCCAACCTGACAGACACACTTACTGCCTCCCTCTCTGAGCTTGCTCCCCATCTAACAGAATCTTTTGTGGTAGTGATGAAGCATTGGAGACCTGAGCTGGACCTGGCAACTGAACTGGATTTCTGTGTAAAAGCTAATGTCTTTACTGAAAACCTTGGCTCAATGCTGCACCACTGTAAGGTAATGTATTGATGGCTTTTGCTTGCATCAGATGGCTTTTTGCATTCCCATGCAAGTCTATGGGAATGCCAACCCACTTGAAGCAGGTCAAAGGGAGGTCATCTGCGGGTAAAATACGCTTGTTAAATTTTGAATAATCCAAGAACCTTTTCAAACTTATGCCGTTGACATAGGCCCTTAAAGTATAACTAAAGGCAAAACTGATTTTGGTCAGTGAAGAGGGATTAGAACACTTGTCAGTTGTTTTGTTGCAATCTGTGTCCCATTTAGGGAGATTCACCCTCCCTAATTGTCTGTAATTACCGACATTCCCAAATTTTGGGCTGTCGCCAGAACAGAGGGGAAATATTCTGGTAGAAACACTAGTTCTGGTGACAACCAGGGATTTCCTAACCTTGGAGCAGTTTCCTTTAACTTCCTGTTTTGGCTATGAAACAGGAAGTGAAGGGAATTCTCTCCATTTAGTTTCCTTTACTTTAAAGCAGAACTAAACCTAACTTTAATAAAAAAAACTCTGCGGGCAGTTCTTTACTGCAGAAGACATGTTATTTCTCTAATGTGCGACTATACATTTACTGTCTGCTTGCAGTCTATTGATTGCATACTTTTGTGTATGCATGTACATTCTTGGCACACTCTGGTTGTGCCGCAATGACTGACTCCCGTGCGCATGTTCGAAATGATGTTATCCTCCACTGGCCAATCGAAAGGCTGAAAACCCAGCACCTGGAGGTAGCCCATGGAAAAGATGACTGGCTGGCAGCGGATGTAACTGCCACAATGCTGGAAGGTGGAGCTGGGAGTTTAGTTCTGATGTGATAGAAAAGTTGTGCACTACCGCTGCTGATGTGTTAGGAGGTGCTTGCTCCAGGGCTGTTCTCATTGCTCTCCTTTCAAGACTTGGTGGTGACAGACCTAAAACAAGCACATGTATAGCAAGTATTAGGACTGTTGATATGACATGGGCCATATTAGGCTGGATTTACATCTATGCATTCAGTGTAAGAGTGCTAAATTCTACTTTTATTTTTAAGTGTATTAATTGAATACATGGTAGTGTGCCTTGCCATATATTTTGATTGGCTTTCCAATGCACAGCTATGGTAATCTAAAAAAGCACCCACATTATAGTGTACCCCACGCAGATGTGAATGTCAAAACGGTGAAGGTGTTTTATTTCATGTGTTGAGAGCCCAGTTAGTGAATAGGTTGCACTAATACAATGTGCAAGCATTCACGCATACCAGTGTGAATGGGCCCTTAGTATTACAGCAAGGATATTGACGACAGCCCTGGAATCTGCCTTCACATGTTCTCTATTTTGTTTTGTTTTTTTTGTTGTTTTTTTCAATCCAAAATGCAGATAAACATTTTGGTGTTTTTGCCTAGTGTTATTCTTAGAAGAGCCTTTCTAAGGTGGTCTGAGTACATTAAGATTACTATAGTGCTGAAATTCCTAGACAGGAATAGTGCAGAGAGAAGTATAGATTTTCTACATTTAGTGCAGCCTAGAGAAAGGACGCAAGTACCCGATTGGTCACTTAGGACTAGTCTATTCCGTTATTTGCTCCAATTTTCACTAATCAGTCAGTGTGTAAGAAAATGGGTACTTCTTTTTATAATTTTTTTTTTTGCAGTTCTCTACTGCAAACTCCATACCAAGAAAAACAAATGGTTGACTTTAAACCCCCTGGGTCAGTGTGGCCTTGTAGTTGAGTGTTAACTGCTTCCCCGCTGGAGTGTCTTGTGTACATGGCCTGTGGCTCTGAAATGCATTACAGGCCACTGTGCAAGCAAATATTGTATTTTTTGTTTTTATCTTAGTTTTGTCTTGAAAATGTTTTTGACCTAAACACACTGTGATGGCTTTATAATTATTTTTTATCATTTTTGTTCTGTGCAGGTGTTTTTTCTTTTAACAAAAAATTGAAATCTGTATTTTTTGTGAAATGCAAATACAAGTTAATAAAAATGTTTGGAGAGGTTTTCTCCAATAATCAAGAGTTGTACAAATTTTATCACTGGTGTGAATACCTTTTTGCCTTCATCATCCATTTTGACACAAGAATTCTTGAAATGTCAGGTTACACTGCCACCTACAGGAGAAATGGACACTGGCAACAACGTTAAACCCGCCTACTGTCATGCCTCTGTTTTTGCTAGTTTATTGAGGAGAGTGGATTGCATTTTTTTTAAAGTGGAAGTCCAGTCAAAAATGAAAAATTTTCAGTTACCGTATTTATCAGCGTATAACACACTTTTTTTTCCCCTTAAAATCAGGGAAAAAT
Source organism: Lithobates pipiens (assembly GCF_037356315.1). NCBI lineage: Eukaryota > Metazoa > Chordata > Amphibia > Anura > Ranidae > Lithobates > Lithobates pipiens. The sequence goes on from NW_027507789.1 coordinate 165,165,056, forward strand.
CATAGGTGCGTGTTATACGGCCATCCCCCGTGGATTGTAAGGAAACCAGCGAGCGGAGCCAAGATACACAAAACCGCTTTATTTGGCTCCTCTCGCATACAGAAAGCCGAATGTACTTCAGCTAGTCTCGGCTCCTCTCGCAGTCCCGCCCCTGACTGTGAGCTGAGTCTAGCCAAAGTACACTCTGCTTTCTGTATGTCAGCGGCGCTCGCTCCTCTCGCAATCAGTGGAGGTGGGCGGGACTGCGAGAGGAGCCAAGTAAAGCCGAAGTACGCTCTGCTTTCTGTATCCTGGCTCCGCTCGCTCCTCTCCATCGGCACCAAATTTAAAACGGGGAAATGCTGTGAAGAGACGGGCGAAGGCTGCAGATGGAAACTGGGCAAGGCTACAATGATGGACACTGATGAGGCTGAATTGATGGTCATTTTAATGTAATTTTTTTTTTTCCTTAAAATTCCCTCCTAAACTTGGGGTGCATGTTATACGCCGATAAATATGGTAATTATATGCAAAATATCTTTCTTTGACATAAATTTTCTGTATAGTTGATTGTCTAGCTTTGATTAGACTTTCTAAGCTTGGCAAACGGCTCCTTCCTGTTCTTCAGGGACAACCTTGCTTCCGAATTCTGCATTGGGCCTCTCTTCTCTATATAGGCATGCCTACTGTTCATTCTAACCACCATTTTCTTGCCCAGCCCCACCCCCATCCCGCCTATCCTTTTAAGACAGACATGCCTAGACCTGCCCCCAACCCTCCTCTCCTTTACAAATCTCCTGTCTTCATATCCTAGTTTTTGCCCAGCAGTTTCTCCAGGGGGTTATTGATTCATAAATATACAGGTTATCATGGACGTTTTGACGTCGCTTCCACCCAGCAATTGTATAGAGACGGGTGGCCATCTCCCCCTCACTTGTCTCCATAACTGAGAGGACACGATCGCCTCCGCCACTGCCGACGGCTCCGGTAAGTGGCGGAGGGCCCCTCTCCCACCACTGATAAAAATGATCTTGCGGCGAATCCGCCGCAGAGACCACGTTTATCTTGTAATGGACCGCCCACTGAAGAAATGGATAGCTAGCTGCTGCCATAACAATATCCTCCTTCAAACAGCTGCCATAAAACTGGCGATTGGTCTGTAAGTGGATTAATAAATAGGCGATCATGTACTGATAATGTTTCCAGTGGTGTGCCACATCCTTCATTGAACCACTTGCCACCCGACATATGGCAATATGATGTCTGCAAAGTGGTTGTGATATCCTGACCGGACGTCGTATGACGTCGCCAGGATATCAAGCCGCTGCCCGCCCCCGGGGCGCACATCGCAGCGATCGTGTCAGTCTGACACACCGCAGCTCCGATCTAGGTAAAGAGTCTCTGACGGAGACTCTTTACCACGTGATCAGCTGTGTCCAATCATGGTTGATCGGCTTTTCCTCACTCGCGTCTCTCAGACGCAAGAAGGAGAGCGTGATTATCAGTGCAGCCCCCCTGAGGATGCCCACACTGGACCACCAGGGATGGCCACTGCTAGTTGCCACCTGGGATGCCATTCAGTGCCAAACAATAATGCCTGCCAATCAGTGATGCCCATCATTACCATCCATTAGTGTACATCAGTGCCCATCTGTACAGCATTAGTGCCCGTCATTGCAGCCCTATCAGTGAAGGAGAAAACTTATTTACAGTTTTGTAACAGAAACCAGAAAACTTATTTTTTTCCAAATTTTCGGTCTTTTTATTTGTTTAGCAGAAGATAAAAATCCCAGAGGGGATCAAATACCACCAAAAGAAAACTATTTCTGGGAACAAAATGATAAAAATTTAGTTTGGGTACAGTGTAGCATGACCGCACAGTTGTCATTCAAAGTGCGACAGCGCTGAAAATTGGTCTGGGCAGAAAGGTGTCTGGTATTGAAGTGGTTAAAATCCCAGCTTTTTTTTTTTTTTTTTTATTTTGTATCCGGACCATTTTGCTGGCCAAACACCAGACCACTTGCGATTCAGCACTGCGTCGCTTTAACTGACAATTGCGCGGTCATGCGACGTGGCTACCAAACAAAATTGACGTCCGTTTTTCCCACAAATAGAGCTTTCTTTTGGTGGTATTTGATCACCCCTGCAGTTTTTATTTTTTGCGCTATAAACAAAAATAGAGCGTCAATTTAGAAAAAAACACATTTTTTTTTTTTTTTACTTTTTGTTATAATAAATATCCCCCAAAAATATATATAAAAACATTTTTTTTCCCTCAGTTTAAGTCGATACGTATGCTTCTACATATTTTTGGTAAAAAAACAAACGCAATAAGCAATTGATTGGTTTGCGCAAAAGTTATAGCGTTTACAAAATAGGGGATAGTTTTATGGCATTTTTATTAATTTTTTTTTTTTTTTTTTTTTACTAGTAATGGCGGCAATCAGCGATTTTTTATTGTGACTTCAACTTTATGGCGGACACATCGGACATTTTTGGGACCATTGTCATTTATACAGCAATCACTGCTATACAAATGCAGTGATTCCTGTGTAAATGACACTGGCAGTGAAGGGGTTAACCAGTGGTTGGCAGTGTAGGGGTGTGTTACTAACTGTTGGGGGCTGGGCTTTCATTTAGTGAACACTGATCTCTGCTCCAATCACATGGAGCAGAGATCAGCATCACTTGTTGCTAGGCAGAACGGGGAGATGCTGTTTAAAACGGCATCTCTCGGTTCAGCCGCCCCATGAGACGATCGCGGGTATGCCCACGGCGATAGAGTCTGGAACCCGTGACCGGACTCACGGGGGTCCCGACCAGCACGCAGGGCGGCATTAAAGATTGGACGTACCTGTATGCCAATATGCCTGCCCGTGCCATTTCTGCCAACGTACATCGGCGTGCGCTGGTCGGGAACTGGTTAAAAAAAAGTGTATTTTTTTCCCCAAAAATTACGTTTGTAACATATAATGTTTGGAGGTTCTAAGTAATTTTCTAGCAAAAAAAAAAGACTTTAACTTTTAAACCAAATTTAAAAAAAAATAGGCCTGGTCCTTAATTGGTTTATATGTACTGTTTTCGCACCATTTTCTTACATGAAAAATCGGATAGGAAAGACTGAGTATAATCACTAACCATAAATAAAAACATAAAAAAAGACTTTGACATATGAAAATTTTCTTACTGTTAGTACCCTCCTTGGTTTCAACCTGCTGTGAAACATTGAGGAAAGGCAGGTGATTGTTCATCTGATTTTTTTAGACTGGGCTTAAGTTAAATTTCTGGAAGTTTGTCAAGTCAAAGCACAGGTTTTTTCTGATTCTACCCTGGTGTGAATTTATAGAAGTTTCTCAAGTCCTCTACAACTACTGGTGAATTTGTGTTGTATATGGAAATTCTGGCCCACTCTTCAGTTAGCTAATCTGTGCAAGTTCTCAGTTTTTATTACTCGTGTCCCCCCTGCAGTTGGCTGTGTTTTCTGGTCCTCGCAGGACTTGACTATTCAGATCAGGGAGTGATGACATTATATATAGCATAGCTGTCAGGATCACTACTAACTCTAATCCCTTGTACACACGTTCGGACATTCCGACAACAAAATCCGTCGGATTTTTTCCGAGGGATTTTGTCTGAAACTGGTGTTGCGTACACACGGTCGGACAAAGTTGTCGGAAAATCCGATCGTTCAGAACGTGATGACGTTCATTCGTTGCGACGGGAATACGTTGCGGCTAGTAACCAATAGCTCTGATCTCGTAATTTGATCTGAGCATGCGTGGCACTTTGTCCGATCGGAATTCTCTACAAACGATCAGACAAAGTCTGATCGGATCCAGTTTGTTGAAAAATTTTATATCCAGCTCTCAAACTCTGCTGGTCGGACATTCCAACGGGAAAAAGTCAGATATAGCCCACACACGGTTGGATTATCCGACAACATGGTCCGATCGGACCTTTTCCATCGGAATTTACGACTGTGTGTACAGGGGCTAAGTTGGTCTTCAGTGGGAAGGGACCTATACTAGGCTTGGGTCGTTGCATGAGAACCCCAATTCCCATAAAGTTGGGATGCTGTGTAAAATCGAAATAAAAACAGAATACAATGATTTCCAAATCTCAAACTCCTATTTTATTCACAATAGAAAACATATCAAATGTTCAAACTGAAAACATTTACCATTTTAAGAAAAAAATAAAAATAACATCATTTTGATATTGATGGCAGCAACAGGTCTCAAAAAAGTTGGGACAGAGCAACAAATGGCTGGTAAGTGGTACTACCAAGGAAGAGCTGGAGGATTTTTGCAACTAATTAGGGTAATTTGCAACAGTTCAGTAACATGATTGAGTATAAAAAGGGCATCCTAGAGAGTCAAAAGTCTCAGAAGTAAAGATGGGCAGAGGTTCACCAATCTGTGAAAAGTTGTGTCCAAAAAGTAAAAAAAATGCACGCTCGGACAAACTTATTTCAAGTATAAAGAATAACAACACTGTGCAATTATGATACTCAATTGTGTCAGTAATAAAGTTATTTAAATTAGTGCTAAATTCTTCTGAAATGTTATAACAATTTATGAAGGAAAAATTAATAGATACACAGACTATTCATATAGAAATAAAGTGCAAAGAAATGCTTAGAACATGAAACGTGCTAAATTAAAGTGCAAGTGCAGCCTCCAGTCATAACAGTTCCACCAGGTAAGTGGTGTATTGACCACTGGGCACTTAAACACCCTGAATAACCAGACCAATTTTCAGCTTTCGGTGCTCTCACATTTTGGATGACAATTACTCAGTCATGCAACACTGTACCCATATGAAATTTTTGTCCTTTTTTTTTTTTTTTTCACACAAATGGAGCTTTCTTTTGGTGGTATTTAATCACCACTGGTTTTTTTATTTTTAGTGCTATAAAAGTAAAAGACAGAAAATTCTGTAAAAAATAAAAATGCATTTTCTTAGTTTGTTATAAAATTTAGCAGATTAGTAATTTGTCTTCATAAATTTTGGCCAAAATTTATACTACTACATATCTTTAGTAAAAATAAGTACAAATTGGTGGATATTTTTTGGTCTTTGTGAAAGTTATAGAGTCCACAAGCTATGGTGCCAATATCTGAAAATCGATCACACCCAAAGGACTGACTCATTTCTTGAGACCCTAACATGCCAGAAAAGTACAAATACCCCCCAAATTACCCCTTTTTTGAAAGAAGACATTCCACGATATTTAGTAAGAGGCATGATGAGTTTTTTGAAGTTGTCATTTTTTCCTACAATTCTTTGCAAAATCAAGATTTTTTTTTTTCACAAAATTGTCATATTATCAGGTTATTTCTCACACACAGCATATACATACCACAAATTACACCCCAAAACACATTCTGCTATTACTCCCGAGTATGGCGATACCACATGTGTGAGACTTACACAGCGTGGCCACATCCATGCCCAACATGCAGGGAGCGCCATCAGGTGTTCTGGAGCACCCAGGCCAATTCTGACATTTCTCTCCTAAAAATCATCATTTGTTAGAAAATTACATAGAACCCCAAAACATTATATATGTTTTTTTTTTTTTTTTTAGCAAAGACCCTAGAGAATACAATGGTGGTCATTGCAACTTTTTATCCCGCACGGTATTTGCGCAGCAATTTTTCGAAGGCATTTATTTTATTTTTTTGGAAAAAAAACAGTTTTGTGCTTAAAAAAAAAAACAGTAAAGTTAGCCCAATGTTTTTCCATAATGTGAAAGATGAAGTTACGCTGAGTAAATAGATGCATAACATGTCACCCTTCAAAATTGCACACGCTCGTGGAATGGCGCCAAACGTCGCTACTTAAAAATCCCCATAGGCGGCGCTTTACATTTTTTTTTACTGGTTACATGTTTTGAGTTACAGAGGAGGTCTAGGGCCAAAATGATTGCTCTCACTCTAACATTCGCAGCGATACCTCACGTGTGGTTTGAACACAGTTTTCATATGTGGGCGGGACTTACGTATGTGGTCGCTTCTGCATGGGGACAGGGGCGCTTTAAAGTTAGTTTAGTTTTTTCTTTTTTATTGTTCATTTTACTTTATTTTAGTTTGACATTTTTTTCCCCAAAAATAAATTTTTTGATCACTTTTATTCCTATTACAAGGAATGTACACATCCCTTGTAATAGGGATATGGCATGACAGGTCCTCTTTACAGTGAGATATGGGGTCAATAAGATCCCACATCTCACCTCTAGGCTGGGAAGCCTGAAATAAAATAAAAAAATGGCAGGGTGTTGCAGAGTATTGGCAGGGTATTGGGTATTGCAGAGTATTGGCAGGGAATTGAGGGGTTAAATTTCGGTGAGCACCGATGTGGGCAATGCAGATGCAGCCCACAGCGCTGCTGACACCAATCTCTTCCCACTCCGCTGTACCGATTGGTACAGAGAGGGGAGGGAGGAACTGGCGTCATAACATGACACCGGTTTATTTACAAGTGATCGGTCCGTCATTTGACGGAGTGATCACGTGGTAAACAGCCACAATGAGCGGCCGTTTACCGTGATCCGCAGGACTCGGCGGTCACGGATACTCTCGAGTGCGCGCGAGAGCGGAATTCTAGGAGGCCGTTATTTAACATTGTATTGACACCCACAGCAGTTCAGAGGGCAGTGTGAACTGCCTGCAGGAGAGATGCGATGGGGGACCCGGCCCTGGACACGCGCTGGTTCCCGCACCGTTACAGTGTGAACCTAGGCTGAGGAGGTGATTGTGAGATTGGGCTTTAAGGCCAGGTTCACACCATTGTGATTTTGATGCGTGTTTCTCCGCATCCAATTTGCAGAGCAGGAGATTGTGAGTCTCTCTATGGAGCCGATTCACACATCTCTGCAGCAGCTCTGGTGCGTCTTTTGGTCTGTTTCAGGTCTGAATTCAGTCAAAAATTGGGGCAGAAATCGGACCTGAAATGGTGAATGGAGATGCACCGGACTCCTGCTGTGAGCCCGCTGCAATCTCTAGTGTGAACCCAGCCTTAAACTTCTCTGTGTGTTTCCCATTCCAAATAAGGTGGGAGGAGGAGTCTCTTGGTTGGATGTTGGGGAAACAAGATTATCGGTAAGTGTAATCCCGTTACCTGGGTATTTACCTCTGTATGTGATGAGCTGTCACTGCCCACACAACCGGTGCAGCGGTCCGGGGATCCGAAAGCCCGCTCTTCTCTGTGCAGTGCTTCCAAGATAAATCAGAAATTTTGATTGATCAGCGTCGATACAAAGTATCGCTCTGATACTCCCCAGAAGAGTTCCACAGAGAAGAGGAAAAAGAGTGTGGGTTTCAAATCTCTGGAGCGCTGCACCTACTGACAGCTCATCATCCACAGAGATAAGTACACTGAGGACCAAGAGGAGGTAGTGAGGATAGTGTATAGCAGGGATATGCAATTAGCGGACCTCCAGCTGTTGCAGAACTACTAGTCCCATGAGGCATAGCAAGACTATGGCAACTACAAGCATGACACCCAGAGGCATGATGGTACTTGTAGTTTTTCAAAAGCTGGAGGCCTGCTAATTACATATCCCTGGTGTATAGTGTTAGCTCACCTTTTCAGTTTTTTCTGAAAACCCTTTAACGGTTAAAAAACTAGAAATAAAAAATAATCGGAAGCGGAAGGAAATAGTTTGTCTGGTTAGGGATAACTAAAGATTAAAGTGGTTGTAAAGGCAGAAGGTTTTTTCATGCATTCTATACTTGGATGTGAAAAACCTTTTGTGTGCAGCAGCCCCCCTAATACTTACCTGAGCCCCTTCTCAATCCAGCAATGTCCATGAGAGCCTTGCCTCTCTGGGGACTTGTACTCCTCCAACCCTCCTCCCTTCTACCTGGTGCCCACACAGCAAGCAAAATTCACAAACGGAGCCATGGCTCAGCCCTACCCCCTCCAACTCCTGATTGGCTCACTGGCTCTCGCTACTGCCAAAAGCCAATCAGGAGTTGGAGGGGGCAGGGCTGAGCCATGGCTCCGTTTGTGAATGGACACACAGAGCTGTGGCTCGGGAGCATGCCTAATATGGTGACCCCAGAGCAACCTGCTTGCTGTGGGGGCACCCGGCAGAAAGGAGGAGTGCCGACGGGGGACCCAAGAAAAAAAGGATCGGAGGTGTTCTGTGCAAAACCACTGCAAAAAGCAGGTAAGTATAACATGTTTGTTATTTAATAAAAAAAGGCTTTCATTTTGATTTAATAAGCAGTAGATCGGAATTATTTTTATTTAAAAAAATATACTTGTATATTTAATCTAAATATGAATGACATAGTGAAATTAATATTTGAAATAAATATTTCCCGAGTTTATAGGGATTTCCTCTATTTATTCCATATACGTATTAACTTGTCTATTCCTATAGTTAGCTAGTCTATTAGAACTCTGATAATGTTACTGTTGATAGTACAATGATATAAGGTTAGCTATGAAAACAAAATACACTGCTTGGTGAAACAACATCTTATTTATTTCCCAAGAAAATAGGAAATGCTAACTCATAAAAACACTAAAGGAAAATATTACAGAGCATATAACAAAAGAACATCAAAGATTCGTAACGTAAAGACTGTCCTCTAGATATTGTCTCGTCAGCTGGGCTCAAAATGGCAAGAGAGAGAGCCATGCGGCACGAGAGCCATCAGACAAGCAAGCCAAGAGCAGAAACGGAATGATTTCCCTTCTATGTGCACTTTTAAACTTCAATCATACACAGTCCAGACCCAAACCTATTGCCAGGCTATCTAGGTTTTTGACAAATCAAAGTATTTCTGTCCGTTCTGCTGTATTGGCCTCTAGGGGCAGCATTCACCCATGTATCATTGCTATGTGACCCGGGTCATCTTTAGTGATGGACGAACTTCCGACGGGACGTTTCGCGAACGCGAAACGCGAACGGACACAAACGTTCGCGAAAACGACCGTTCGCCGCGGGCTCCATTGACTTCAATGGGAGGCGAATTTCGCAAACCTTTAGGTCGAATTTGCGGCCACGGGGTAATTATTAGGGGGTAGCACGTAGTCCCACCACCTGGACAATAGCATAATACATGTATGAGGTGAATTTGGGATCGATAACTACAAGCATTTTTTTTTTATTTGGGAAATTGTTCTGACAATTCAGGACTATGGAGCTAATGAAGGCAATGGAGGAGAGGGAAGGTCAGGGACCAGGGTAGGCAAACAAGAGGGTGCAGGAGATACAGAGCACTGACAGCAGCACCGTAATACAGAGCACTGACATCAGCACCGTGACATACAGCGCTGACAGCAGCTCCGTGACATACAGCGCTGACAGCAGCTCCGTGACATACAGCGCTGACAGCAGCTCCGTGACATACAGCGCTGACAGCAGCTCCGTGACATACAGCGCTGACAGCAGCTCCGTGACATACAGCGCTGACAGCAGCACCGTGACATACAGCGCTGACAGCAGCTCCGTGACATACAGCGCTGACAGCAGCTCCGTGACATACAGCGCTGACAGCAGCTCCGTGACATACAGCACTGACAGCAGCTCCGTGACATACAGCGCTGACAGCAGCTCCGTGACATACAGCGCTGACAGCAGCACCGTGACATACAGCGCTGACAGCAGCTCCGTGACATACAGCGCTGACAGCAGCTCCGTGACATACAGCGCTGACAGCAGCTCCGTGACATACAGCGCTGACAGCAGCTCCGTGACATACAGCGCTGACAGCAGCTCCGTGACATACAGCGCTGACAGCAGCACCGTGACATACAGCGCTGACAGCAGCTCCGTGACATACAGCGCTGACAGCAGCTCCGTGACATACAGCGCTGACAGCAGCTCCGTGACATACAGCACTGACAGCAGCTCCGTGACATACAGCGCTGACAGCAGCTCCGTGACATACAGCGCTGACAGCAGCACCGTGACATACAGCGCTGACAGCAGCTCCGTGACATACAGCGCTGACAGCAGCTCCGTGACATACAGCGCTGACAGCAGCTCCGTGACATACAGCGCTGACAGCAGCTCCGTGACATACAGCGCTGACAGCAGCTCCGTGACATACAGCGCTGACAGCAGCTCCGTGACATACAGCGCTGACAGCAGCTCCGTGACATACAGCGCTGACAGCAGCTCCGTGACATACAGCGCTGACAGCAGCTCCGTGACATACAGCGCTGACAGCAGCTCCGTGACATACAGCGCTGACAGCAGCTCCGTGACATACAGCGCTGACAGCAGCACCGTAAGCAGCCCCAGGAGGAAGTCAGCACAGCACAGGGATGGTGTGATCCCCTCATAATAAGAACCCCCAGGAGGAAGTCAGCACAGCACAGGGATGGTGGGAGCCCCTCATAATAAGAACACCCAGGAGGAAGTCAGCACAGCACAGGGATGGTGGGAACCCCTCATAATAAGCAGCCCCAGTAGAAATATGACACCGCTCAACCTCTTCAAAGAGGAGGGTAGGGGCATATAGTACGGTGTGCTTTTTTGGGTCAGGGAAGTGAGCCAAATGAATTAAGAAGGTCTGTGTGCTTGATTCCAAAAATTGTTTATAGACATATACATGGTCTACTGATCACATGTGTTGAATTCCTCCGAGATCCATGCCTCATTCATTTTTAGAAATGTGAGGTAGTTAACACTGTGGTGAGCTAGGCGAGTACGCTTATCGGTCACAATCCCCCCTGCTGCGCTGAACGTCCTTTCGGACAGGACACTGGATGAGGGGCAAGCCAACAGTTCGATTGCAAATTGGGCAAGCTCTGGCCAGAGGTCAAGCCTGCCCACCCAGTAGTCTAGGGGTTCATCACTCCTCAGAGCGTCCACATCGGCCGTTAACCCAATGTAGTCGGACACCTGACGGTCTAGGCGTTCCCTGATGCTGGATCCGGATGACACCTGTCGATGGGTCGGCTGAAAGAATGACCTCATATCCGAAGTCACCAACACATCTTCAAACCGGCCTCTTCTTGCAGGCGCTGTTGGATTGGTACCCGCAAATCCTTCTCTGGGAGTGGGAATTGCTCCTCTGCCAGCGCACGCAAAAGCAGAATGCAGCATTTCTCGAAGCAAGGCCTGGAAGTGCTGCATTCTGACAGCCCTCTGCGACGGCGGTAACATTTCCGCCATTTTGTGTTTGTACCGGGGGTCTAAGTACGTTGCCACCCAGTACTGGTCCTTGACCCTCATGCTTTTTATACGGGGGTCCCTATTAAAACACTGGAGCATGAAGGCCCCCATTTGCACTAAAGTGGAAGCGGTGTGGTGGCCTGGCTCCTGCTCATCATCCAGGATAATGTCGTCCTCTTCATTCTCCTCTCCCCATCCTCGCACAACAGGGATCCCAGAAAGGTTTAAAGCATGCTCTTCTTGCTCCTGCTCATCCGCCCCGGCACCATCCTCCTCTGACTCCTCATCAGACTCCTGTTGTTGACTTGTCTCAGATAGAGTAGCCCCCCCTGGGAATTCATCCAGCATTGCGACTTCCTCATCTTCCCGCTCCTGCTCCTCCACAGCCTGATCAATGACACGACGCAATGCACGCTCCAGAAAGAAGGCATAAGGTACCATGTCACTGATGGCGCCATGGCTGCGACTGACCAGTTTGGTGATCTCCTCAAATGGCCGCAGAAGTCTGCATGTGTCGCGCATGAGCAGCCACTGGCGCGGTGAAAAAAAACCCAGCTCCCCAGAACCGTTTCTTTCGCAGAGTTCATACAGGTAGACGTTAACTGCACGTTTCTGCTGGAGCAGCCTATCAAGCATATAGAAGGTTGAGTTCCATCGCGTCGGGCAATCGCAAATAAGACGTCTGACCGGCAGATGGTGTCGCCGCTGAATGTCAGCAAGGCGAGCCATGGCCGTGTAAGATCTTCTGAAATGGGCCGAGATTTTCCTTGCCTGCCGCAAGATGTCCTGGACCCCAGGGTATTTGACAAGGAATCGCTGCACGACCAAGTTTAAGACGTGTGCCATGCACGGCACGTGCGTGATTTTGCCCTGTTTCAATGCGCTAAGCAGATTGGCACCGTTGTCACACACCACTTTACCAACTGTCAAATTGAGCGGTGTTAGCCACTCATCTGCCTGTGAACGCAAAGCTGAAAGGAGTGCCGGGCCAGTGTGGCTCTTTGCTTCCAGGCACAACAGACGCAGCACGGCATGGCAACGTCTCACCTGGCATGTGGAATAGGTTCTGGGGAGCTTGGGCGGTGCAGTGGAAGAGACGCTAGCAGCGGAAAAGGAGGAGGCAGCTGAGGAGGAGAGGGAGGAGGATGGAGTAGGAGGAGGAGAAGAAGAGTCAGGCCTGCATGCAATCCGTGGCGGTAAAACCAAATCTACACGGGTGCCACGGGTTACATGCTTGACGGCCGTCAGAAGGTTCACCCAGTGGGCAGTAAAACTGATATACCTTCCCTGCCCGTGTTTGCTAGACCACGTGTCTGTGGTCAGATGTATCTTGGCACCGACACTGTGTGCCAGAGATACATTCACTTGCCGCTGAACATGGCCATATAGCTCTGGGATGCCCTTCTCTGAGAAATACTTCCTTCCTGGGACCTTCCATTGTGGTGTTCCAATGGCCACAAATTTGCGAAAGGCCTCCGAGTCCACCAGTTTATATGGCAGTAGTTGGCGGGCTATGAGTTCTGACAAGCCAGCCGCCAACCGTTGGGCAAGAGGGTTATCCGGCGTCATCATTTTTTTACGCTCAAACATTAGGCCCACGGAAGCCTGCCTTTTTGCAGAAAAATGTGAGCTTGGCGTGATGGAAGGTGGAGTGGAGGACAATTGTGAGGAGAGAGGAGAAGGAGAAGTAGAAGACGAGGCTGGACGGTGAGAGCCTGCAGTGTGGCTTTGTGTGTTCCGTTGCTCCCACTGGGCTCGGTGATGGCTGCTCATGTGCCTTCTTAAGGCGGTCGTCCCTAGGTGAGTATTGGGCTTACCGCGACTAACGCGTTGACTGCAAAGATTGCAGATGGCAACGCTATTGTCAGCAGCGGACACGTTAAAAAAAGCCCACACTGCGGAGCCATGTGCCGGTGTCCTGGGAGCGCCAGATGTGACCGTACATGGTCGATGACTCGCTCCTGATACATTTGCAGTCTGCTTTGTCCCTGCTGTGCAATGTAAGTCATTGCTGCTTCTCCTCCCTATCTGCTGGTCCATATCTCCCTCTGAACTCCCCTCCTCTTCCTCTCTTGTGGGCACCCACGTGACATCACTAGACACGTCATCATCAACGTCACCTTCCCCACCGCTATAAGTAGAGTAGGCAGCAACACCGGGGACCAACCTCCTCCTTGGGCTGATCTGGGTACTGGCGTCAGACTGCTGAGTAGCGCTTGTTGCTACCTCCTCTTCCTGATCCAATACCAAGAGTGGCTGCGCATCAGAAATGTCCTCTTGATATGGATCGGAAAATAATTCCAGTGACTCAAGCGGAAGGTATGTGGTGGTGGTGGTGGTGGTCGTGTTGTTGGTGGTAGTGTCTTTGGGGGTGCACATAGCAGAGAGTGAAGAAGAGGGTGCAGATCGAGAGGATGAGGAGGGTGCAGAAGAGTAAGGCTGAGCGAGCCACTCAACCAAGTCTGGTGCATCCTTTAAAGTAATTGAACGCACCTTCTGCAACTTCCCACTTTGGCTCAAGCCTGTTGCTCCTGCCCTACCCCTACCACCCCTGCGGAAGGGCCTGCCTCTTCCTCTGCATGTCATTTTTTAAATGACCCTGTGACAAAACTCTTAGTCCCTATACCGCTGAAGGACTGCTGCAGTATAGGTGAGCGGTCAGCAGTGGTGCACGTCAACCCTATCTATTGTGGACCTATAGCGGTCCTTACAGAACAGCAGACTGTACCGCACTCAAGCCTATGTACCGTAGCACCCTATACCAAGTTACCAGTCCTTATAAGAACTTTTGTGGACCAAGCAGGTTGTGTATTAGTGTTTAGCAGACTGTACGTCAGTCCCTATACCGCTGAAGGACTGCTGCAGTATAGGGCAGCGGTCAGCAGTGGTGCACGTCAACCCTATCTATTGTGGACCGATAGCGGTCCTTACAGAACAGCAGACTGTACCGCACTCAAGCCTATGTACCGTAGCACCCTATACCAAGTTACCAGTCCTTATAAGAACTTTTGTGGACCAAGCAGGTTGTGTATTAGTGTTTAGCAGACTGTACGTCAGTCCCTATACCGCTGAAGGACTGCTGCAGTATAGGGCAGCGGTCAGCAGTGGTGCACGTCAACCCTATCTATTGTGGACCGATAGCGGTCCTTACAGAACAGCAGACTGTACCGCACTCAAGCCTATGTACCGTAGCACCCTATACCAAGTTACCAGTCCTTATAAGAACTTTTGTGGAACAAGCAGGTTGTGTGTTAGTGATTAGCAGACTGTACGTCAGTCCCTATACCAATGAAGGACTGCTGCAGTATAGGGCAGCGGTCAGCAGTAGTGCACGGCAACCCTATGTATTGTGGACCGATAGCGGTCCTTACAGAACAGCAGACTGTACCGCACTCAAGCCTATGTACCGTAGCACCCTATACCAAGTTACCAGTCCTTATAAGAACTTTTGTGGACCAAGCAGGTTGTGTATTAGTGTTTAGCAGACTGTACGTCAGTCCCTATACCGCTGAAGGACTGCTGCAGTATAGGGCAGCGGTCAGCAGTGGTGCACGTCAACCCTATCTATTGTGGACCGATAGCGGTCCTTACAGAACAGCAGACTGTACCGCACTCAAGCCTATGTACCGTAGCACCCTATACCAAGTTACCAGTCCTTATAAGAACTTTTGTGGACCAAGCAGGTTGTGTATTAGTGTTTAGCAGACTGTACGTCAGTCCCTATACCGCTGAAGGACTGCTGCAGTATAGGGCAGCGGTCAGCAGTGGTGCACGTCAACCCTATCTATTGTGGACCGATAGCGGTCCTTACAGAACAGCAGACTGTACCGCACTCAAGCCTATGTACCGTAGCACCCTATACCAAGTTACCAGTCCTTATAAGAACTTTTGTGGAACAAGCAGGTTGTGTGTTAGTGATTAGCAGACTGTACGTCAGTCCCTATACCAATGAAGGACTGCTGCAGTATAGGGCAGCGGTCAGCAGTAGTGCACGGCAACCCTATGTATTGTGGACCGATAGCGGTCCTTACAGAACAGCAGACTGTACCGCACTCAAGCCTATGTACCGTAGCACCCTATACCAAGTTACCAGTCCTTATAAGAACTTTTGTGGACCAAGCAGGTTGTGTATTAGTGTTTAGCAGACTGTACGTCAGTCCCTATACCGCTGAAGGACTGCTGCAGTATAGGGCAGCGGTCAGCAGTGGTGCACGTCAACCCTATGTATTGTGGACCGATAGCGGTCCTTACAGAACAGCAGACTGTAACGCACTCAGGCCTATGTACCGTAGCACCCTATACCAAGTTACCAGTCCTTATAAGAACTTTTGTGGACCAAGCAGGTTGTGTGTTAGTGATTAGCAGACTGTACGTCAGTCCCTATACCAATGAAGGACTGCTGCAGTATAGGGCAGCGGTCAGCAGTAGTGCACGGCAACCCTATGTATTGTGGACCGATAGCGGTCCTTACAGAACAGCAGACTGTAACGCACTCAGGCCTATGTACCGTAGCACCCTATACCAAGTTACCAGTCCTTATAAAAACTTTTGTGGACCAAGCAGGTTGTGTGTTAGTGTTTAGCAGACTGTGCGTCAGTCCCTATACCGCTGAAGGACTGCTGCAGTATAGGGCAGCGGTCAGCAGTGGTGCACGTCAACCCTATCTATTGTGGACCGATAGCGGTCCTTACAGAACAGCAGACTGTACCGCACTCAAGCCTATGTACCGTAGCACCCTATACCAAGTTACCAGTCCTTATAAGAACTTTTGTGGACCAAGCAGGTTGTGTATTAGTGTTTAGCAGACTGTACGTCAGTCCCTATACCGCTGAAGGACTGCTGCAGTATAGGGCAGCGGTCAGCAGTGGTGCACGTCAACCCTATGTATTGTGGACCGATAGCGGTCCTTACAGAACAGCAGACTGTAACGCACTCAGGCCTATGTACCGTAGCACCCTATACCAAGTTACCAGTCCTTATAAGAACTTTTGTGGACCAAGCAGGTTGTGTGTTAGTGATTAGCAGACTGTACGTCAGTCCCTATACCAATGAAGGACTGCTGCAGTATAGGGCAGCGGTCAGCAGTAGTGCACGGCAACCCTATGTATTGTGGACCGATAGCGGTCCTTACAGAACAGCAGACTGTACTGCACTCAGGCCTATGTACCGTAGCACCCTATACCAAGTTACCAGTCCTTATAAAAACTTTTGTGGACCAAGCAGGTTGTGTGTTAGTGTTTAGCAGACTGTGCGTCAGTCCCTATACCGCTGAAGGACTGCTGCAGTATAGGGCAGCGGTCAGCAGTAGTGCACGGCAACCCTATGTATTGTGGACCGATAGCGGTCCTTACAGAACAGCAGACTGTAACGCACTCAGGCCTATGTACCGTAGCACCCTATACCAAGTTACCAGTCCTTATAAGAACTTTTGTGGACCAAGCAGGTTGTGTGTTAGTGATTAGCAGACTGTACGTCAGTCCCTATACCAATGAAGGACTGCTGCAGTATAGGGCAGCGGTCAGCAGTAGTGCACGGCAACCCTATGTATTGTGGACCGATAGCGGTCCTTACAGAACAGCAGACTGTACCGCACCCAAGCCTATGTACCGTAGCACCCTAGACAGACCAAGTTACCAGTCCTGATAAAGAGCTTTGTGGAACAAGTGAGTTGTGAATGATTAGCAGACTGCAGCAGAAGGGCAGCAGTCAAGTATAATATTCTTTCTATATTTGGAAGAAAGAATATTATACGTGTACAAGCCTATTACCGTACCACTGATACCAGTCCTGAAAAGAACCTTTGTGGAACTAATAGTAACAGCAAGTCTTTAAAATTATCCTCACTGCCTGACACACTGCTTCCTGCCTGTCCCTATACAAATTGGCAAAAAAGAGTAGGCTGGAACGATTAGCTGGAACAGCTCTTTTGTGGACCTGATAGTAACAGCTAATGATGATGATGATGATGATGATGAAGAAAGACTAATCTGGCTGAGCTGTCCCTAAAATAGCAGCATACAGCGCTCTGTCCCTTTATCTAAACTGACAAAAGAAACTCAGGCTGCTGACCTAACACCTATACCAGTCCTGAAAAGAACTTTTGTGTACCAAATAGCTAGCGTTTTCTCTGTCCCTACTCCACACAGGATCCTTTCCCTACAGTGACAGAAGAAAGAATGTAAAATGGCCACCGGATCGGGTGTATTTATAGGTTAGGGGGAATGTCCAAGTGTCCATGAGCTGTCATGTCTCAATTGGTTGTCCTGTAACACATGATAAACGTGTCACGAAAGGTTAAAGTTCTTGTATACATTAAACACGTAAGTCCGCCGGGGCGAACGACGGAAAAAGGCGTTCGAACCCGCGGACGGCGAAAGTCGGAAATTCGCCGCGAAACGACCGCCGGGCGAACCGTTCGGCCATCACTAGTCATCTTCATTGACTGTTGGTCCTTTGATCTTCTGTAGCCCACCTTCATCAATCATACTGGCAGCCATGGCCCATGAAGCTTGCTGAGTGCTAATCAAGGATTTCAATCTTATCACACCAGTTGGTCAGGAGCCAAGCTTTTGTTCAGCATCCTTGCAAGGGGCATGAATCGACGCCGGGTCAACGTTCAACTTAAGTCACCTGGTTGTATCAACCAGAAAGAAACTCCAGAAATATGGTATTGACCCATGTTGCCTTCCAACACATAGTAAATGCAATAAAACAATATATTGTAATACTTAATGATACAGTGCCTTGCGAAAGTATTCGGCCCCCTTGAACTTTTCAACCTTTTGCCACATTTCAGGCTTCAAACATAAAGATATAAAATTTTAATTTTTTGTGAAGAATCACCAACAAGTGGGACACAATTGTGAAGTGGAACGAAATCTATTGTATATTTTAAACTTTTTTTTTAGCAAATAAAAAACTGAAAAGTGGTGCGTGCAAAATTATTCAGCTCCTTTACTTTCAGTGCAGCAAACTCACTCCAGAAGTTCAGCGAGGATCTCTGAATGATCCAATGTTGTCCTAAATGACTGATGGTGATAAATAGAATCCACTTGTATGTAATCAAGTCTCTGTATAAATGCACCTGCTCTGTGATAGTCTCAGGGTTCTGTTGAAAGCGCAGAGAGCATCATGAAGACCAAGGCACACACCAGGCAGGTCCGTAATACTGTTGTGGAGAAGTTTAAAGCCGGATTTGGATACAAAAAGATTTCCCAAGCTTTAAACATCCCAAGGAGCACTGTGCAAGCGATCATTTTGAAATGGAAGGATTATCAGACCACTGCAAATCTACCAAGACCTGGCCGTCCCTCTAAACTTTCAGCTCAGACAAGGAGAAGACTGATCAGAGATGCAGCCAAGAGGCCCATGATCACTCTGGATGAACTGCAGAGAACTACAGCTGAGGTGGGAGAGTCTGTCCATAGGACAACAATCAGTCGTACACTGCACAAATCTGGCCTTTATGGAAAAGTGGCAAGAAGAAAGCCATTTCTCAAAGATATCCGTAAAAAGTCTCGTCTAAAGTTTACCACAAGCCACCTGGGAGACACACCAAACATGTGGAAGAAGGTGCTCTGGTCAGATGAAACCAAAATCAAACTTTTTGCCCACAATGCAAAACGATATGTTTGGCGTAAAAGCAACACAGCTCATCACCCTCAACACACCATCCCCACTGTCAAACATGGTGGTGGCAGCATCATGGTTTGGGCCTGCTTTTCTTGAGCAGGGACAGGGAAGATGGTTAAAATTGAGGGGAAGATGGATGCAGCCAAATACAGGACCATTCTGGATGAAAACCTGTTGGAGTCTGCAAAAGACCTGAAACTGGGACGGAGATTTATCTTCCAACAAGACAATGATCCCAAACATACAGCAAAATCTACAAAGGAATGGTTCACAAATAAACGTATCCAGGTGTTAGAATGGCCAAGTCAAAGTCCAGACCTGAATCCAATCAAGAATCTGTGGAAAGAGCTGAAAACTGCTGTTCACAAACGCTCTCCATCCAACCTCACTGAGCTTGAACTGTTTTGCAAGGAAGAATGGGCAAGAATTTCAGTCTCTCGATGTGCAAAACTGATAGAGACATACCCCATGCGACTTGCAGCTGTAATCGCAGCAAAAGGTGGCTCTACAAAGTATTAACGCAAGGGGGCCGAATAATTTTGCACGCCCCACTTTTCATTTTTTTATTAGTTAAAAAAGTTTCAAAAATCCAGTAGATTTCGTTCCACTTCACAATTGTGTCCCACTTGTTGGTGATTCTTCACAAAAAATAAAAATGTTATATCTTTATGTTTGAAGCCTGAAATGTGGCAAAAGGTTGAAAAGTTCAAGGGGGCTGAATACTTTCGCAAGGCACTTCTACAGCCACTCCTGCTGTGTAATACATAGCAACTCCCAGCTGCAATTTTGACAGCCAAGAATTGCGCATAATAGCAGCTGGGAAGAAGAACAGGACTATAGGAATGAACATTGAACCCATCAACAATATACATACATTTTGGAAAATTTCATGCTCTCAAATGTGTGGGAACAGTTTGGGGATGGCCCCGTCATATTTCAACATGACTGCGCACCAGTCATGTAAACAAGGTCCATAAAGACTGGGATGAGTGAGTTTGGGGTGCTTCATTCCTCACATGACTGGGCTATTAATATTCCTGGCTATGCACTCTTTCGGAAAGACAGAGTAAAAAGGAAAGGTGGAGGGGTCTGTCTGTATGTGAGATGTGATCTCAAAGCGAGTGAGAAAGAGGACCTGGTGGACGGAGAGTGTGATGAGTCTGAAGCATTATGGGTGGAACTGCATACAGATGAGCGTAGTTCAAAGTTAATCATTGGAGTTTGTTATAGACCACCCAATGTTAATGAGGAGGTGGAGACTCAACTCCTTGCACAGATAGAAAGGGCTGCAAGGGCTGGGACAGTGATAATAATGGGGGATTTTAACTACTCAGAAATTGACTGGAGTAATGGCATTGCTGGGACAGTTAAAGGGCAAAAATTTATAAACCTATTATAGGACAATTTTATGGTCCAGTTTATTATGGCCCCAACTAGGAATGATGCTCTGTTGGACCTGGTAATCTCAAACCATGCAGAGTGTATTACTAATGTTCAGATAAAGGAACACCTGGGTAGCAGTGACCATAACATAATTTCATTTGATGTTAGCTGTAAGCAAAAATCACATACGGGAAAGATAAAAACAATTTCAAAAGAGCAAATTTTCCAAGGATGGGGGCTGCTCTCCAGGACTTATGCCTTGCACACACGGTCAGACATTCCGACAACAAAATCCGTCAGATTTTTTTCTGACGGATTTTGTCCTAAACTGGTATTGCATACACGCGTTCGGACAAAGTTGTCGGAAAATCCGATTGTTCGTTTGTTACGACGGGACTACATTGAGGCTAGTAGCCAATAGTTTTGGTCTCGTAATTTGATCTGAGCATGTGTGGCACTTTGTCCGATCGGAATTCTCTACAAATGATCGGAAAAGTTCGATCTGATTCTTTTGATGGAAAATTTGAGATCCTGCTCTCAAATCTTTTCCGTCAGAATTTCCGATCTGATTTTCCGACAATATAATCCGATCGGACCTTTTCCGTCGGAATTTCCGACCGTGTGTACAGGGCATTAGGCTGGGAGAGAGTATTGGCATCAATGGGCACAAAACAGAAATGAGAATTCTTCAAAAAGACTGTTTGTGAACTGCAAAGTACTGTATTTATCGGCGTATAACATGCACTTTTTCCCCTTAAAATCAGGGGGAAATCGGGGGTGCATGTTATACGCCGACCCCCCCCACTATTGCTAGGGCTTTCTGCCGCTATCTGCGGCTTCCGTGTATTTTCGGTCACACTCGGCCGTTCGCGGCTATCTTTGGCCGTTCTCGGCTATCTTCAGTCGCACTCGGCCATTCTCTGCAGCTTTTGGAAAGCCAAAAGCCGCCGAGAAGGGCCAAGTGCGGTCGAAGATAGCCGAGAACGGCCGAGTGCAGCCGAAAATACCCGAAAGCCGCCGAGAGCGGCCGAGAACTACTGGCGCCATTTTTAAACAGCAAATGACTGACAAGGCTGCATACGACTGACAAGGCTGAAAACGACTGACAAGGCTGCAATGCAAGGCTGCAAATGACACTGACAAGGCTGCATTGATGGGCATTTAAATGTACGTTTTTTTCCTTAAAATTCCCTCCTAAAAGTTTTTTTCTTTTAAATTCCCTCCTAAACTTGGGGTGCGTGTTAGACGCCGATAAATACAGTATATTCCCATGGGCAATAAGTTTAAAAGGCTAAAAATAAAACCTATGTGGCTCACGGCCAAAGTTAAAAAAGCTATAAACTATAAGAAAAGAGCTTTTAAAAAATATAAAAATTAAGGAACACTAGTGTCATTTAAATGTTACAAAGAATATAAGAGAATATGTAAAAAGGAAATCAAGAATGCAAAAATTCAAAACCAAAGACAGATTGCAAAAGATAGTAGGACAAACCCCAAAAAATTTATAGTAAAAAGGTGAAGTCTGAGCATGTAGGCCCTTTACAAAATAATCGAGAGTGGGTGACTTGGGACAAAGAGAAGGCTAATTTATTAAATACTTTCCTCAGCTCTGTGTATACAAAGGAGCATGGGGGAGCTCATGTCCATAATGGGGGTGGTAGTGACACAGCCCCAAATCCACAATGCCTTTAAAGTAATATGGTCCAGAAATATTTGGACAGTATAAAGGTGGATAAAGCACCTGGACCAGATGGCATCCACCCACGGATCCTAAAAGAATTGAGCTCTGTAATTTCAAAGCCATTGCATCTAATTTTTATTGACTCATTAATGACAGGAATAGTACCACTGGATTGGTGCAGGGCCAATGTGGACCCTATATTTAAAAAGGGAACAAAGTCTTTACCAAGTAACTATAGACCTGTTAGCTTAACTTCTATTGTTGGGAAGATACTGGAGAGATTGATATAAGACCACATAGACGAGTTCTTACAGGAAAAAAAATATATTTTATGCAACACACAGCATGGTTCATGAAAGACAGAAGTTGTCAGACAAACCTGATTTATTTTTATGAGGAGGTAAGTAAAACCTTGGACAGAGGGTTGGCGGTGGACGTGGTATACTTGGATTTTGCAAAAGTGTTCAATACAGTCCCGCACACACGGCTCATGTGTAAGGTAATGTCTGCAGGTTTGTAGATGGATAGAAAACTGTCTAAAAGACAGAATTTAGAGAGTGGTGGTTAATGATTCTTACTCTGAATGATCTAAGGTTATCAGTGGTGTACCCCAAGGTTCAGTGCTGGGACACTTACTTTTAAATATCTTTATAAATGATATTGGGTCTGCGATCAAATTAACATTTCCGTCTTTGCAGATGACACCAAGCTATGCAGTGGAATAACGTCCTTACAGGATGTCTCCAATTTACAAGCCGATGCTCTGCCTAATTGGGCGACTATGTGGTAGATGAGGTTTAATGTTGAGAAATGTAAAGTTATGCACTTGGGACTAAGAATATGAATATGCATCATACATATTAGGGGGAGTACAACTGGGGGGATCCATAGTGGAGAAGGATCTGGGGGTTTTGGTAGATCATAAGCTCAATAATAGCATGCAATGCCAAGCTGCGGTTTCCAAGGCAAGCAAAGTCCTTTCTTGTATTAAGAGAAGTATGGACTCCAGAGAGAGAGATATCATGTTGCCCCTGTACAAATCATTAGTAAGACCTCATCTGGAATATCCAGGTCAGTTTTGGGCACCAGTTCTCAAAAAGGACAATCGGGGGAACTGGAGAAAGTGCAGAGAAGGGCAACCAAACTGATAAAAGGCATGGAGGAGCTCAGCTATGAGGAAAGATTAGAGGAACCAAATTTATTCCCTCTTGAGAAGAGGAGATTAAGGTGGGATATGATCAACATGTACAAATACATAAGCGGTCCATATAGTAAACTTGGTGTTGAGTTATTCACTTTACAGTCAACAAAGTGGACAAGGGGGCACTCTTTACGTCTAGAGGAAAAAAGATTTCATCTCCAAATATGGAAAGGTTTCTTCACAGTAAGAGCTGTGAAAATGTGGAATAGACTCCCTCCAGGGGTGGTTCTGGCCAGCTCAGTAGATTGCTTTAAGAAAGGCCTGGATTATTTCCTAAGTGTACATAATATAACTGGGTATTAACATTTATAGGTAAAGTTGATCCGGGGAAAATCCGATTGCCTCTTGGGGGTCAACTGTGGGTATAGAATTGGGTAGATGGGATTGTATGATATTATTTATTTTTTTTGTCGTTGAACTGGATGGACTTGTGTTTTTTTCAACCTGACTAACTATGTAACTTGACTGATCTGCACAGAGTCCTGACCTCAACCAAAATAGAACACCTTTAGCATGATTTAGAGCGGAGACTACAAGCCAGGCCTTCTCGTCCAACATCAGTGCCTGACCTCACATATGCGCTTCTGGAATGATGGTCAAACATTCCTATAGACACACTCCTAAACCTTGTGGGCAACCTTCCCAGAATAGTTGAAGCTGGTATAGCTACAAAGGGTGGGCCAACTCAATATTGCACCCTACGGACTAAGACTGGGATGCCATTCAAATTCATGTGCGTGTATAAGCAGGTGCCCCAATACTTTTGACAATATAGTGTAGTTCAGAGTTTTAGCATAAGGGGCCTTCATTTTATTATTTGCCCATTTTGTGTTAAATTGGACATGACAGTAGATGTCAAAGCACACGCTATCTGTTTTGGTGCGCTGCATTACCTATGACTGCAGCAAAGCCCCATTATTATTATTCTAATATGGAATCTACATAATATCAACAATTTTCACTTTACAATAAGAAGGGAGACAATGCAGTTACAATACAATTCAAGACAAGAGGTTTAGGAGGGCTCTGATTGTGGGAGCTTGCAATCTAATAGATTGCAAGCCGTCCCATGGCTTTTTCATGCGTGATGTAACAAAAAGCATGACAACATATATGAAAAGAACCAGCCCTTAGGCCAAGAGGAGACAGCGGAACCAACAGATCCTAAGCTTATTCTTCAGGTCTGTATGGGTCACTCGTGGTACAACAGCGCCACCTAGAGATTGTGCAGGAAGATATTGAGCTTCTGCACTGTTATGTAGACAAACTGTATATTTCTGATTGCTTAGTAGGAAATGTTTTACTCTTACTAATATAGTCAGTGCATTGCAGACTACGTGTGCTTTACTCTTTTCTTTTACCTTACAGGTTCTTTAGTACTCACTCCATCTCAGACATTTATATAATAAGGCTTTTCCCTTAATATCCATCTCAGTGATTTTTGCCCTACTTCAGGATCAAGTGAAAAGTAAGCACTTTATGTGAACTTTCCCGTACTTCTATTTCTTTATACTTAGTCTAGCATTGCCCGTAGGGTTGTAGTTGATAGCTATACATTTGTCTATATATAGATATGTATATAAAATATTTTAAGTCTCCATATCCAAATCAAATTATTAGTTTATTAAAATATCTCATTTATCTCAATCGTTTTTGAGGCCCAATCTTTGGTTCACCTTCTACTTTCAAGTGAGGTATGTTTCTGAGTTCATTGTCTGTTCATTATGCTCTAGTACTGAATTGGCATGTGCTCATTTTGTCTGTACATGCAATTCATTATGTATTATTAATATGGCCTGTAGTCTATATTTACAGTATGCCTATTCATATTATTCCTACAAATTTGCACCTCCTGCATTTCTGGATTCTCCAGCTTTGGGTTAGGTTCATCTTCCGGCAGTTTTCTTCTCCCTTTTTTGGCCTCCACTGTGGTGGGCTTGGGTGCATCTTTCCCCTCATATCTGGGTCATCATGTGGTCGGCGCAGCCATCCACTTCCCCTGTCACCCGTCTCTCCCCCTTTTTCCTACCTTAAATGTAAAAGCATCAGGATAGCTGCATGTATATACACATATATATGGTCAGTAAATAATGTTTTTCAAAATGATATAGTGTTTGTGTATGGACAAATTTTTGTGTCCTAATTTGTTTATGCACATATTTTGTATTTACTCATATCTTTATGAATTGTAGATTGCATAGATTTCTACACCACTTGCTCCTGACGAAGAGGAATTACGCCCAAAATCCTTGAAACGCGTAGATCGTCACTCTGTACAATTGCACACGAGTGTTGTAAACAGTGGTTTGATTATGCTCTTCTATCTATGACATCAATTTATCATGCAATTTATCAGGACCCAGCTCCTGTCGGAAAGTCCGCTTCTCTGTATGCTGGTCTGACGGACTTTCCAAATGAACGGGCTTGCCCACACATGGACCAAAGTCCGTTCATTTTGAACATGACTGCAGGTACGATGAGACTAGAGAAGGAAGTCAATGTCGCCGCTTCCATCGGCGAGATTGACACCTTGCAAGCCTCGTCGCCTGGTATGGGTTTTAAGGGTAACCCCCTACGCTGAAAGTCATACCAGACCCTTATCCGAGCACGCAGCACAGCGGGTCAGGAAAGGGGGTGGGGACGAGCGAGCACCCCCCCTCCTCCTGAACCGTACCAGGCCGCATGCCCTCAACATGGGGGATGGGTGCTTTGGGGAAGGGGGTGCCCTGCGGGCTTCCCCATCCCAAAGCACCTTGTCCCCATGTTGAAGAGGACAAGGGCCTCTTCCTGACAACCCTGGCCATTGGTTGTCGGGGTCTGCAGGCGGGGGGCTTATCGGAATCCGGGGGGCCCCCAGATCCCGGCCCCCACCCTATGTGAATGAGTATGGGTTACATCGTACCCCTACCCATTCACCTGAGGGAAAAAGTTTCAATAAAAAATCACACTACACAGGTTTTTAAAGTAGTTTATTAGGCAGCTACGGGGGTCTTCTTCCGACTTCGGGGGTCTTCTTCTGACTTCTCTGTGCTTTCCAGTTATACTCGCCGGACTCCTCTGCTATCTTCTGCTCTTTTGCCGCTCTTTTGGTAGTGGCGGGGCATGGCTTTCTCTGCAGGACAAAGCGGAATGTCCTGTAGAATCTGCTCACCCCCTGCTACCTCAGCATGCAAAACCTCTGCTTCTCACTTTTAGGCCTTTTAATAAAGGGGCTTGCTTAAATGTAATGGCAGCTATGGCAAAAGGGAGGTTAAGTATGTGGTACTTTGGTGCAAACTACTTTACCACACAAGTTTGGCGTGACATTTTGGAAACATAGGGCAAGTTATGACTGTGTCAGCAACAAATGAAGGCTGCAAACCCTGAAATAAAAAAAGCTACAGAAAATAAAATAAATACCCCCCTTTACCTATATAAAGAGAAACCCTCTACTGGAGAGCTATTATAATACATTATAACTGATATATATCCTTTGGTTTATAACATTAGCTGCATAACACAATACACATATTGTAAAAGCAGGTAGAAATTGCCCAGAATACACTCTGTGGCCAAAAGTATGTGAACACTCCTCCAAGTGATTGAGTTCAGGTGTTTCCAGTGAAGAGTATTGTTAATGTTAGGGTACACAAAGTCATATTAGACAAATGGGCACATTCATCCTTTTGGCAACAGTTTTGGGAAGTCCATTTTCTGTTTAAGCAATAATGTGCCCCTGAACACAAAGCTAAGTCCATTAAGACATAGTTTGGTGAGTTTGGTGTTGGAAAAAATTGAGTTGTCTTCACAGAGCCTTGACCTCAACCCTAATGAACACCTATGAAATGTATTCAAATGCAGCCTGTAAGCTGAATCTTCTTGTGCCCTATCTTAGTGGAGGCTGTTATAGCCGCAAAAGTGGATGCCAACACCATAAAAATGACCATGGTTTTAGAATGGGATTTCCGCGAGCTCAGATGTGAAGGTCAGGTGTCTACAAATAGGTGACCATAACGATTATCTTTCTTTTTTGTGACAACTACTTTCCATTTCTGGCAGAGTTTGCCTATTTTGACGTATATGGTCTCTTTCTAATTTAATTATGTTCATGCATAAAATTATGAACTAATTATGACTGATGTGGTTATTTATCTGATATTACATAATTAATCATGCCGTTAATGCTTTATTTAATTTTAGTCATTTTTAATTATGTCTTACAATACTCAGGGGTGATAATGTGGGGCCCAGCTAGCTAAGGTGGTTTGTTTTAAAGTGGATGTATATTTACATATACAGTATGATTTTTGGGAGGTACTGTATGATATATTATTGCAATATAGCACATATAAAGTATATATTTTTTATTTTATTCTTACGAGGAATCAGTATGTGGATTCAGGTCTTGCAGTTGGCAGAGTTGTCTGCAGGATGGGCTTGGCAACATGTCTGTGTAATCTACTACTTCAATAGAGTGTGATTAGTGGAGACAGCTACTGTTTCTCTTCTGTTCTATAAATCACCCGACTGCCTGTAAAGAGATATTCTTTTTTTTTTTTCCATTAAAGATTTTATTGGCAAAAGTTCCAATGCAGAATAGCTATGTAGCAAAGTAATGCCAAGGTTTTTAACATACTGTACATGTATCACAATTAGCAAAGAAATATTCTTCATATTACTTCATTTAAAGTGAATTTATTTTAGAGGTGCGCGTGATACAGATAAGCTTGAAGCATATAATTTTATCGGTCCCGTCAACATTTTCTATATTTATGTTTATAGCGTGTAATTCTATATGTAAATGGAGGCAGCCATATTTGCTCACTGTATACACTGTATACACGTTTTTCATGCTGCCTTGACTTCTACCCGAATGTGCTTTATTGCTCCTTTTCGCAAAGCCAATCTACAGGGGTTCATTTACTAATGGAATAGAGGCTGTACACATAGCAAACTTAAAGTGGAAGTAAATTGCTGTGTTTTTTTTTTAAACCTGCAAGGCAAAGTTATAATGTTTTAGCATGCATTGAATACTAGCACATTATGTGAAATTTACCTTAAAATAAAGCCCTTTAGTGGCGCACTGTCACCGCTGACAGGGCTTCCATCTTCTCCCAGTCTTCCTTCCGGGTTGGCGGGCTCCGGTCCTTCAAATGGAAGAGCTGTGATGACATCACTCCAGCGTATGTGCATGGAAGCTGCTGTTTACGGCACAGGGCTCTGAAGGAACGCCACGGTATGCCATTCCTTCAGAGCGCAAAAGCCGGTGATGTCACCGGCGGCTTCACAAGTAAATATCTCCTAAATGGTGCATGTTTAGAAGATATTTACTGTACCTATAGGAAAGCCTTACTATAAGCTTACTTATAGGTAAAAAATGCCCATGAAAGTTTACTCCCACTTTCATGTTATCTGAATTTAAAGCGGCTCTTTGCCCTGTTTAGAGTCAACAGCTACAAATACTGTAGCTGCTGACTTTTAATAAAAGGACACTTATCTGTCCAGGGGTCAAATGCCATCCTCACAAAAAAACAGTTCTTTACCAGTCTTTGGGTCCCCAGTACTGGCATGCTCTACGCATGTTCAAAGCTTGGGATTTTTTTATAACCTGACCCTACTTAAAACGTCTCCATAACTTTATCCCTGACCTGTCTGTCTGTTCTTTGGCCTTCATGATGCTTGTTGTTCACTAAAGTTCTCTAACAAACCTCTGATGGCTTCACAGAACAGCTGTATGTATACTAAGATTACATTACAAACAAGTGCTAGTTAGATGACTTCTGAAGACAATTGGTTCCACTAGATTTTAATTAGAGGTATCAAGGTAAAGGGGGCTGAATACAAATGCATGCCACACTTTTCACATATTTATTTGTAAAAAAAAATTTAAAACCATTTATCATTTTCCTTCCACTTCACAATTATGTATCACTTTGTGTTGGTCTATCACAATTCCAATAAAACACATTTATGTTTTTGGTCGCACCATGACAAAATGTGAAAATTTCAAGGGGTATGAATACTTTTTCAAGGGACTGTACATGAAACCACAAGGCGTTTTTCTAGTCACCGCAAAAATTATTTTTGACAAGGAGGTAGAGAATGGTGCACTGTAATGTAGCTGAGTGGCCAGTTCTAGTCGTAGCTCAGTACTGTTTGCCTGGAAGTCAGCAGAGAAGAGGGGTGGGCTGTTCCCCCATCACATAAATCATGATAATATTATCCTTGAAAATGGTTCCAACTCACGTCCACCACTTCCTAGAGTCCCATACTTTTCCATCTTGGGCTTTCATGACGCACCCCCTACGGAACTGTCCCGTTACCTACACCTCCAACACTAGATCTCCGCCCTCCACCGCAACTCTTCTTTCCTGTTTCCGACAACGCTCTTCAAACATATCTGTCTTCACTCACCTGGAACTTGGGGCACGATCTCTTCTATTTACTCCTTCCTGACTGTGGGGGGTTTGTCTTGCCCTCACCTGCACAACTCCAAATGGGAGCGAGACATGGCAGTCTCCATAGATTTAGAGAATTGGAGCAAGGCCTGGTCATCTGTAGCCAAATGTTCTTTCAACACGGTCATCATGGAGGCGGCCTATAAGGTTCTGCTCCGCTGGTATTGGGTCCAGGCTCGCATAGCTCATTCAAACCCATCACATAGTGATAGATGCTTCAGGGTCTGTGGCCAAATCACGGGCAAGATCCATATTTGGTGGTCTTGCCCCCATTTAGTGGGCTTCTGGTCCAGGGTCTACAACCTCCTCTCAACACTTTTTAATGTACCCTTCCACAAGGACTTCCGGCATGCACTTCTCCACTGCCCTCTCCCAGGTCTCTTCTCTTATGTGAAAGGATCTTGTGGCAGACTGGGTTATAGAAGAGAGGTGCTGGCAGTGTTAGAGAGTGGTGGGGGAGAACTATATAGGGTTGGATGATGGTGGGAGATAGCGGTGGGTAGGAGTTGAGAATGCTGGTGTTGACAAAGTGGTCAGTTGCAAATAGGATAAGAGCGGCAAGTAGGAGATGGTGCATGTACCCTAAATGTAAAAAGCTGTAGGTGTGTAAGAACCCTCCATTTGACTGGAAATATTGGTTGGGCTTACTTTCTTTATACTATAAAGGAATGGACACAGCGAGCACATTGGGGATGTCATTTTCAATGTAGCACTTACCTTTGTGAAAATGCCAAATTTCTGATTATTTCAATTCCAAAGGTAAATTTTTCTTGAATGCATCCTGGCCATCACTTAAGTTATTATTCGCTTTCCTATGTTTTTGCACATATGTGGTTCCTTACCAGCCTTTCAGAAAATGTTCTGACTATGGAAGTTACAGGTCTGTAGTATCTTAGCTCAATAAAGTAAACACAATAGTCCTCATACATAAAACTGCCTGGGGAAATAACTATCTTTTAGAACCAGCATTGGTAGAGTGCTTGGTCAGAACCCTTTACCCAAAAGTGCCAGTAATGGCTTTACCATGAGCTAGCCCTTTAGGCTATGTTTAAACGTAATCTGATTTTGATTGATTATGTAGTGCTACTTGGACACTACTAGGATGTGGTCTGCATATTCTATGGGACCAAAATTGTGCTGAAATCACACCCAAGTCGTACAAGAACCTTTTCCAAAATTGCTCTGTGTTGAATCGCATTGATGTGAATGGACACAATTGAAAACAATGTGATTTCTATTGTCATGCCACATCTGAAATCACAATAGTTTGAACTAGGTCTAAGGCAATAACCATTTCAGGACCATTTAAAAAGGAAAACATCAGCATCAAGGAAATACTTCAAGCCATTAAACCTTAACCTACATAGATGGTTCTTTACTGTATGAGCGGCAAGGGCGTGGAATTCCCTTCCACAGGCTGTGGTTGCAATGGGGGGCATCGATTGTTTCAAGAAACTATTAGATAAGCACCTGAATGACTGCAACATAGAGAGATATACTATGTAATACTGACATATAATCACACACATAGGTTGGACTTGATGGACTTGTGTCTTTTTTCAACCTCACCTACTATGTAACTATGTAGTGTGAGTACAGTTTAAAGTGGATCTAGACTCATTTCATTCTGAACCACTGTGTGCCTGCAGTGAGGTCACCATATTGTGGAAGGCACAAGTTACCACTGGATAGATTTTCCTGAAGATACCATCAATGTAATCCCGAATCAGAAGCTGGAGTGAGTGGAATTTACCTCTAAAGACTCCTAATAGGCTTTTGTGAGGCTATAAAAATGGAAGGCACTTAGGCACTATCACGTGCGGAAGTGCTCTACTTCTAATTGGGAATTATATGCACTTTATCACAATACTTTGTGCTAATTAATTCCCATTAGACAGCAAGACTTTGGGTTTTAGGTCTAAATCAGCTTTTAACATTTTTTCAAATAAAATCCTTTGGTTTGTGCTCTACGCATGGGTGCTTTTCTACTGTTTGTTTTTCTCCAGCATAGTTTTCTTATTGTACTAAAAGCTGCCTGCTGCCCCAACATCCCAGACTGTTTTTTATCATCAGCATTTTGCTTTAGCTGAGAGGGAGACAGGCGTTCAGGAAGTGTACCACCTACACACTCACCCACTCTCCCAGATGCCAGTTATCAGTGTGAATTGTACAGTGATCATTACTTCTGTTCAGTACATCCTGTGCCCTGTGCCATTCTGATGATGCACAACTAACAAAGCAAAATGGAATATGGTGCAATTAAGAACAGGGCTAACTAATGCTGTTTTCAAATCAGAATGTTTTAATTTATATTGTGCAAAAGAAAACTATAAAGATAAATCAACACCTCCAAAAGATGAGCTAATCTATCAAGAGAGAGTTAAAAACAGCGCATATTATTCTAAATACAGACAATAACGGTAATATGCATTAAATAGTTTAAATAACTTCCTCAAAATATTTAAACCAGATAAATAAAAATATGTTGAATAAATTACAAGCTCAATATTTCATATTATGTCCGTTTAACCAATGTCCAACTAGAAATTAGTGCTTGGTGACGAGGTCATCAATCTCAAAGTCATTCAACATACCAAGTTTGTTAAAAAATCATAATCTGTATTGCACTATTGCCCGGAATACACCTCCACGCGTGCACACATGCAAACACCGCCTGGAATCGTTGCCAGTGAAGAGTCCCCCTTAGGTATTTCTCTTACCAGACTTTAGCTGGTTTTTCACAGCTGATTAAGAAATCCTCATAGGTGAAAATGCAGGTGTCTTCTTTTCTTCCTTCATATACTCCTCCACTCAATCTCCAAAGGAAGTAGAATTACAAAGAAAAGTGCATATAGTGTAATTCCGTAAAACAGATAAGGTGCTTTATTAAATTAAAAACCAACAAACATTGCACTCACAAACGTAAAAAAATTTCCAAGCGTAAATTCAATATATGGATTGGCAGCTAGGATTAGATAGAGACAGCTAAGTAAGAGGATGGTCCTACCGCCCTCAGCGATAGATCGCTCTGCTGATATCTCTCGGCTCGACACTTCTCCCCTTCTTACTCCTATCACTCCTGCTGTGTTCAATCTCATATGGTTCCACCCTGACGCGTTTCGTCGTATTGACATCATCTGAGGGTGGGGCCATACGTTCACATCACCTTTTTTTATCTATTCGGGTGAATTAACCAATTAACCCTTCGTAGATTGTTCACATGTCTATTCCTATAGACCTCTATGGTGCATGTACCCTGCTCGCCACTAAAAAATCTTGCAAAAATCATTATAAATTGTTTTTAATTTGTTCTTACCAAATACCCCTTATTCTATATTCCTCTGCCCTTCCTTCCCCTTCAAATGTCATTACTAACTATATCCCGGCCGGCATGTACAAGTATTTCATATGTCTAATTAAAGAATAATACTTAATGCTGCTACACATATATAATAAGTAGAAAATATATGAAAAATAGAAAATATATGAAAAGTAGATAAGAAGAGGATAAAAAGAAGGCAATAAGTATACCTTCTATATAGGCATTCTGCGTTTGTGGAACACCAGCACATTCAACAGCGCGCATCAGCGCTCATCAAAAGAATGTGATGATGGACACTCTCCTCAAGGGATTAATACATGGTCCTCCCTAATGGGAAACTCGACCGGAATGTATTTACATCTCCAGCTCACTGCTCAAGATGCTGTATTTGGGGACACCAGTGCATTCAGCAGCGAGCGTCAGCGCTCATGAAAAGCATGTAATAATAGCCGCTCTCCTCAAGAGATTGCTGCATGTTCCTCCCTACTGGGAAATTTGCCGGATTATATTTACATCTCCCATTCCCCGCTCCAGATACTGCATTTGGGGACATCGGCGCATTCCACAGCGCGCATCAGCGCTCATCTAAAGGATGTGATAATAAACATTCTCCTCAAGAAACAGTGACATGATCCTCCCTAAATGGGAGACACATATATTTGCATCTCCAGTTTCCCGCTCCAGATGCTACAATTCTACTGCTGATCTAATACATTTCATGTGCTAATTCGGCTTCTATGAATTCAGATCCGTCCCACACTATTCAATGAATGGATCGGCACTCCTCACCTAATATCCTATTGGTAGCCTTGCACATATACCGCCCTTTTAGCAGGGATCTGGTGTGTATTTCATCTGATCATACACTACCCGATCTAGATCGATAGGGAGGAATGAACAAACTAATAAGCCCTGTTCTTGTTCCGTTTTATCCCCTTATATAGTTTAATCTATTTATACCAATACTTATTTCAAGCATCTGTGTTTAAACATTACTCGCTGAGACTCTTATTCG
The DNA here is from genome assembly GCF_037356315.1 of Lithobates pipiens. Classification (NCBI taxonomy): domain Eukaryota; kingdom Metazoa; phylum Chordata; class Amphibia; order Anura; family Ranidae; genus Lithobates; species Lithobates pipiens. The sequence continues at coordinate 165,198,846 of NW_027507789.1, forward strand.
AGCTGTTTTTTTTAAATAGTTAAAAGGACATATCCGCATATTTCCCCCTTCCCCCAATGTCGGACCAGTCACATCCCAGTTAACTATTTGTTTAGTTCGAACAATTTAACTGTTCAAACTGTATTATTGTATAAATCTAAAAAAAATTCTAAATAAAATAGCATAAAAAGAATCCAATGATACAATGAATCAACTGAGAAAACGGCAACAACGTGTGATATTACAACAACTGCTCACCCCTATAGCTTGCCAAAAAGGATATTGGAAGCCATAGTTTTACACAGTTATTAACAATATAAAAAAATATGTATATATTAAAAAATACACATATATATTAAAAATTTATATATATATGCATATGTTTTACAGAAATATACATTAAAATTATTAAAAATATATTAGAAAAGTTTATATATTAGAAAAATCCACCATCCTAAACTATAATCGCTATGTCACCTACCCCCCTGTATACAGTTCTTCTTTACTTATAAAGTGCAGTTATTAATAGAAAAAAGGAAGTGCATTATTCCAAATGAACCGTTATTTTGATATATTTCTATTTTAATTTTAATTTTGACTGTATTAAACCAGACCCCCTTAAAAAATCATTTTTTTCCATAAAATTACTATTATTATGTTTCTAAAAATCACTGATAAAACAATTCACGTCTAGTTCCACGTTTAATCCGCTAGGCGTGAGTGTGTTCATTCGATATATCCATTGTGATTCTTTTTTGGAGATTTCACGGACCATATTTGATCCCCGCCAGTTGGTATACACCCTATCAACTCCCCAAAATTTTAATAGAGAAGGGTCCTGATTGTGGTGTTTTTTAAAATGTAGGGACACACTGTGGTCTTTGTAACCCACTTCTATATTATACATGTGCTCCGATATGCGCTTCTTCAATGTCCTCTTTGTTCTTCCTACATACATCTTATTGCATTGGCACTGTAACACATATACAAGTAATGAATTCCTTAATTTCAAATCTCCTGTTGTTGCCTGTTGAGGTAAACTCTGTGAGGCCTCTGATCACATGGTTGCTAGTAACACAAGGTTGACACCTTCTACATGAGAAAAAAACACATTTATCCCAAAAGGTTTCCAGTTTTTTGGGGGGGGTTCAATATCTTTTTTACCAACTGATCACCGAAATTAGGTGCCTTTCTGTAGATAAATAACGGTTTAGGGGGTAAAGACTGAGCCAATGTTCTATCTAAAAGTAATATATGCCAATGTCTTTTCAGTATGGTCTCTATTTCTTTATATTGCACATGGAAATCTGAGATGAATCCCCATTCTTGATTAGTGGACTTCCCTTTTAATTTATTTTCTAGGCATTTATGCCTCGGAATATTTCCTATTTCAGCTACTACTTCATCCAAGACCTTTTCATCGTATCCTTTTTCCACAAAACGCTTTTTAATAATTTCTGACTGGAAAAAGAAGTCGTCATCTAGTGTACAGTTGCGTCGGATACGCATCACTTGACCCTTAGGAATGTTTTTTAGCCACTGTGGGTGATGACCACTCCTCAGAGGTAAATAACTGTTCCTGTCCGTGGGTTTAAAACAGGGGTGTCCAAACTTTTTTCAAAGAGGGCCAGATTTGATGAACTGAACATGCTCGAGGGCCGACCATTTTGCCTGACATTCTTTGAACCATTAAAATTCGGTCTAAGTGTGTTCGGCCGAGCACTAATTCACTACCCAACAAGAATTCTCATGCCTTTGTGGCTGTGTGTGGTGAAGAGATGAACTCAAGTGTATTATTTGGATACACCGTATTTTTTGGGGTATAACACGCACCTTCACTTTAAGAGGGAATCTTCAGGAAAAAAAAAAATTAATTTTAAATCAAGAACTGAAGCAAAATAAGGGTCAGTGCCCATCTGCAGACCCACAATTGCCAGGAACGCAGCGCCCACCATTGCCAGGAACGCAGCGCCCACCATTGCCAGGAATGCAGCGCCCACCATTGCTAGAAATGCAGCGCCCACCATTGCTAGAATTGCAGTGCCCACCATTGCCAGGAATGTACCCACCATTGCCACGAATGCAGCCCCACCATTGCTAGAAATTCACTCACCATTGCCAGGAATGCAGCCCCACCATTGCTAGGAATGCAGCGCCCACCATTGCTAGGAATGCAGCGCCCACCATTGCTAGGAATGCAGTGCCCACCATTGCTAGGAATGCAGTGCCCACCATTGCTAGGAATGCAGTGCCCACCATTGCCAGGAATGCAGCCCCACCATTGCTAGAAATTCACTCACCATTGCCAGGAATGCAGCCCCACCATTGCCAGGAATGCAGCCCCACCATTGCACGGAATGCAGCCCCACCATTGCACGGAATGCAGCCCCACCATTGCACGGAATGCAGCCCCACCATTGCCCGGAATGCAGCCCCACCATTGCCGGGAATGCAGCCCCACCATTGCCGGGAATGCACCCACTATTGCCAGGAATGCAGCCCCACCATTGCTGGGAATGCACCCACCATTGCCAGGAATGCAGCCCCACCATTGCCGGGAATGCACCCACCATTGCCGGGAATGCAGCCCCACCATTGCCAGGAATGCACCCACTATTGCCGGGAATGCACCCACTATTGCCAGGAATGCAGCCCCACCATTGCCGGGAATGCACCCACTATTGCCGGGAATGCAGCCCCACCATTGCCAGGAATGCAGCCACCATTGCAGCCACCATTGCCAGGAATGCAGCCACCATTGCCAGGAATGCAGCCACCATTGCCAGGAATTCACCCCCAATTGCAAGGAATGCAGCCACCATTGCCAGGAATTCACCCACCATTGCCAGGAATGCAGCCACCATTGCCAGGAATTCACTCACCATTGCCAGGAATGCAGCTCCACAATTGCAATTGCCAGGAATGCAGCCACCATTACCATTAGTGCAGCCATGGAGGGCAGGACGAGCGCCAAAGACATCCTACAGGAGAATTTCCTGTTTACACAACGGACCCTTTAAGAGAAAGTCCCGCCTCCTCTGATGGACAGAACAGTCGTCCAATGGCAGAGATGGGACTTCCTATTACAGCTGCCATGTACACAGGAAATTCTCAGCCTGTGTGCACGGCACTCGTCCTGCCTCCTCCCTCCAAGGCAGCTGGACTATATATCTTTTGTGACCCCGGCGCTGGAAGATCGCCGGGAGCCACAAAAGATGTATATGTTTAAATACAAAAAAGGGGGAAAACACTGCGCTATAGTTTATAAAAAAATGGCCACAACGGCCACAACAGCAGCCAACACCAAAAACAAACGAAGTTCAACAGATAAAACAATAAAAACAGTGTAGCGCTTCAGTAGTAATAATAAATGTAAACAACATAAATTATAAGAATAGCAAAAAAACACATGGATCTAAGTGCCTGAAAATAAAAGTCCAACATTAGACGTTCAATCCACTATGTTGATGGCATAGGAGTGACCAAACTGTCACACGGAAGAGAAATGATGTACTAGACGAATGTGTTCATGCTGGTATACTTGATTGTAAAACATCAGAAAAAAGTAGATAAATACTTCTTACCGGAACAGTTGGACTCACACAGTCATATGACGGTTGAGTCTAGAAGGCTTGAGGTCACAATCTAGGACCAAAGAGTGTAGGGAGAGAGGTCAGTTGAGCTGATGGAGGAGCTCCGGGCGGTTGTAGGCTCAATGATGGATCCTTCCTAATGGAACGTCAAGGTGTCCAAGCTCAAACGCAGCCCGCTGTACCAGTACTCCAGCCTCCCCCGAATGGGAAGGGAGATGTTTGTGAGGATTTTAAACCAAAGCAATAAAAGAAAAGAAAAAGAGGCTCCACATGGTGCGGGTCAAACGATAAAAAGACGTTGATTTATTGAAGTCAAAGGGTAATAAATGACTTAGTGATCACATAAAGCAAAAATAAAATAAAAGCAATGTGGGGTATCAACAGCTCGCCCGACGCGTTTCGACATATGTGTCTTCAACTGGGGCATGTTGAGACCCACCACATTGCTAACAAATATATAGGGAATGAGAGAAAGGTTCCACCTAGCAGGAGGCGGGGAATCCAATCTCAGACAACCTCTTAAAGCTGCAGTGTACAATTTTAGTCTAATCAGAGTATACTAATTCAGACATCGCAAACAAATGCAAACAACATCCAAAGATATCACTCTTATAAACTGTTAAAATGAATATTGATGACAATAAAGTCTAGGACATAAATAAAAAGTAAGCCATCATGCTCGCATGTGAATAACACTAACCATATTGCATTGTTCATAGCCTGATCTGATATATAGATACAGAGTGATTCAATACAATTATAAATCATATACAGAGAACAGATCAAGTACTCATATGAAAAGATCAAACATGCGTTATTAGCTATACATAAATAACATAAATTTCCATTATTCACAGACTCATCAGACTCGTGAAGTGTATGAAGCCCCAATGCACATACAGAGCATATACAACGAACATCCAGTTCTAGTACCGAATCTCAAACATGCATTGTCAATTCTGCATAGGCGGTCACCAACATATTTCCCGTGAACACAGTAGATCCCGGAGGGATGATAACTACAGTCACAGTAGGGAAGATTATCCACACAGTACTCCAATTCATACCTATAATCGTTACCTACCCCTTAGAGATGAGGAGCATTACGATTCTCAACGTGACCCTCCCCCTTACATGACTTACAATGATGAACCCCCGTTTAGACCCCCATATAACCGCAATCATCCATCAGGGCCCCCTTATTATCAGGATTTTCACAGGGATACCCCCATACGTGGAGGAAACCAAAAACTAAACGAGGCACCAGAGGGGGGAGGCGCATCCAGCACAAAAAGAAAAAGGACTCAGTAGGTGCGGGCATTTTTAATCTAAGTACAGTAACATTATCAGCGAGTGAGAAATGCATTCTAGATAAGGGTCTTAAATTTGTCCCACCTAGAAAACTCAACAAATTTAACACATTTATTGATGTGCATAAGTTCATTCGCAAGTTACACATTCAGAGACATTTTTTGTCTCTCCCAAGTGTAACCAATAAGATTTCCAATTCTACATCAGTTAAACACTCTGGTTTGAGCAATCCATCTTTGTTCAACCCAGGGATCCTACCACCATCCATTAATGTTTTTAAAAATCTTGTTTTAAATGATTTAGACAAGTTACCCATAAAAAGGACACATCAAGACCCTTCCATAGCACAGGGCCTCAAATCTCTGTGTGAAAGGAAAAATCTTATCATCCGCCCTGCAGACAAGGGGGGTGGTATAGTGGTTTTAGATAAATCTCGCTACATAGGGGAAATGAATAGATTATTGAGCGATGATACCACCTACAGCCGCTTACCAGGGGACCCTACCCTTAAATACAAAAAAATACTTATAGAGATCATAAACGAGGGTTTCTCTCTGAACATTCTAAATAAGAAAGAAAGAGAATTTATGATCCCATTGGCTCCACGCATTCCGACAATATATCAACTCCCTAAGATACATAAGGATTCTGTGAACCCTTCTGGCCGCCCCATTGTGAGCGGTATAAATTCCATCACCTCGCGAATAGGGAAATACATAGATTCCTATTTACAGCCCCTAGTAAGGAATATACCTTCCTACTTACAGGACACAGGTGACACAATTCGATTACTAGAAAATATTGAGTACCATGATGACCTTATTCTTGTTACAGCAGATGTTTCTGCACTATATACCTGTATCCCACAGGATTTAGGCCTGAGAGCTGCTGAATTGTTTCTCTCCAGGGATCCTACACTTTCCGTGATACATAGGAATTTCCTAATGCAGCTATTGGATTTTGCTATGTCTCACAATTATTTCTGGTTCCAGGGTACTTTTTATACCCAAAATAGAGGTGTTGCCATGGGGGCCAAATATGCACCCAGTTTGGCCAACTTGTTTATGGCCCAATGGGAGGAGGATGTCGTCTATGCCCTCAACAGACCCGAATTGGTACTGTGGGCTAGGTATATAGACGACATCCTCCTCCTATGGAGGGGCAGTCGGCCTTCCCTTGATTCCTTCATGGCAACCCTTAATGCTAATGACCGTGGTATCCAGTTGACCTTTGAGGCCAGTACAACCAACATCCATTTTCTTGACCTAGAGGTTGTAGTAGTGCAGAAACGCCTGGTCCTGAAGACTTTCTTCAAACCCACGGATCGGAATGGGTACATTCCTGTTGACAGCTGTCATCATAGCCAGTGGCTTAATTCCATCCCACGCAGTCAGTTTCTCAGGCTCAGGCGCAACTGCACGAATGTCAGTGATTATATTTCGCAATCTTACACCATCCGCAAGAGGTTTCAAGACAAAGGTTATGATCCACGGATTCTTGATGTAGAGATTCAAGCAGCTTTACACACTGACAGGGCCTCTCTTACACAAAAAAAAGTTAAAACAGTAACAAGTGACAAATATAAATGGTCTTTTTTCACAACTTTTTCCACACAACACAACGACATAAAGAGAATTATTAATAGGCACTGGAAGGTATTACAAAGTGATAAAGTTTTGAGTGGGATTATTCCAGAAAAAGCTGGAACCATCTACAGGGGAGCCCGATCCATTCAAAACGATATCGCTCCCAATGTAATAGATATACCCAAACCGATACAATTTTTTCCACAGAGTAAGGGTTACTTTCCATGCAGAAAATGTAACGTCTGCCTACACAATATGCTGGGTAAGGGGAAAAGTGACTCCTTTACATCTTCAACAACTGCGCGCAGATACCTTATGAAACACTTTACCACTTGTGTCACCAGATACATAGTATATTTGATTACCTGCCCTTGTAACCAACAATATGTTGGCCGCACTATTCGTAATTTCTCTATTAGAGTCAACGAACATCTCAGTAAAATCAAAAAAGGGTGTGATAAACACCCGGTTCCGAGACACTATCTTGAGAAACACAATAGAGACCCTACGGGCACCCGTTTTCAAATCATTGACAAATTTGTCCCAAACTGGAGAGGCGATTCATGCCTGAGGGGGGTCTCGCGCCTCGAGACATTTTGGATCTATGAATTGAGGTGCTACTCCCCCTTCGGCATGAATACAGACTGGGACATTAACAGCTTTATCAACCAGGCCTAAACTATTTCACTATGGTCTATTAGTGCCCTATACTATTGTAGTTATCCATCTGATCTATAGCTGTATTTTTTATATTTTCATTTTTTGGTTTCACATACCAACATACTTCCACACCTATTTATATGGCACTCTAGTTATAATATTTTCCCATATTTGTGTTTTCTGCGACATAATGTCTCATTCACTATACAAACTTTGTATTGCCATCTTATTTCCCCTTTTACACATTCCCCTTTCTAATTTTTGTCCCCTGCCTGATTCTAGATACATGCGTTTTTTATGCATTCTTTCTGGATCACGTGGGATCTTGGACTGTTATCCCTATAAAACACTTCCTTCACACTATTGTTCAATTTCACTTTTGGTTTTTATTGAGAATATGTCACATTCATCATATTCTTAGGCCTTTTTAGGTTTCTGGCACCTTAAAATATAAGGATAGGTTATTATGCGAGCAATTTGCATGCATAGCATCTTGCTTGCGGTATCATTATTTTTATATTTTTTATTCTTACTTCCCTCATAATTTCTGGCTATTAGTGACAAAATCTCTTAAGTAAGAAGTATTCTCCGAACATGGAGTGATATTTTGCTTCCTTTCTTTTGTTTCTGTAAATGTGTCCCTATTTTTTGGGTATTTCCTCGATCGTATAAGCCATGTTGTTTCTCCGGTTGTCATGGTTACGTCGGGCTTCTATCACTAGATGTGACGTGATGCCGTCACATCTTTTTCATTCCCCGCGATCAGCTTGTAGTATTTACTCCCGATCCACCACTGCGCATGACATGACGTAATCGCGTCATTTGTCATTACGCACGAGCAGAGCGATACATCTTCGGATTGGCCTTTGTATTGCCGGCCACGCCCTGTGGCGTGTGACGATTATCTTATGGTATTTACTCCCGACCCGCTACTGCGCATGACTTGACGTAATTGCGTCATCTGTCACGGCGCACACGTAGAGCGATACACCCTCGGACTGGCCTTCTATTGTCGGCCACGCCCCGCGGCGTGTGACGCTCTCCACGTACGAAATTGGCGCCAAATTTAGATGCCTCCTCCTTCTCCATACTTCTGTGCATAGACACAGAGCGTGATGCTCACGCTTACACGCCCCCTTTACACCTTTGTATATGTATACAACATGTGACACTTATACACACACGCCCCATTTCGTTGTTATGCACGCAATGAGCGCTCACGTTGCTTGCTTTGATGCGCAACGTGGAGTGCACAATAAGGATTATTTGGCGCCATGAACAGGATGACACCCCCTTCTCACACTCTTGCTCAATGATTTGTAAACATACACACCTCCATCTTATTGACGTGAGTTTCTTTCAATCACTCCCACATTTAGTCACATGACATATAGACTGAGTGATTGGTTTAGCCTTTCATGTGTGTGTGTATGTCATGACAGTTTAGAACATCAGATCTGAATTTTACAACATTGATCATTATGTAAGAATTATCACCATGGTTACTCATGCACATTTTCAGGTTATACACCGCTGGTACAACAAGTAAGAGACATTTTAATTACATAATGACAGATTTTTAATAGACAGTATTATTGAGTCTTTTATATTTCCATTCATGATATAATACAAACAAATTAGTTTGTTTTTGGGTTAGTATGATGCAGCCTATGCAGAATTGACAATGCATGTTTGAGATTCGGTACTAGAACTGGATGTTCGTTGTATATGCTCTGTATGTGCATTGGGGCTTCATACACTTCACGAGTCTGATGAGTCTGTGAATAATGGAAATTTATGTTATTTATGTATAGCTAATAACGCATGTTTGATCTTTTCATATGAGTACTTGATCTGTTCTCTGTATATGATTTATAATTGTATTGAATCACTCTGTATCTATATATCAGATCAGGCTATGAACAATGCAATATGGTTAGTGTTATTCACATGCGAGCATGATGGCTTACTTTTTATTTATGTCCTAGACTTTATTGTCATCAATATTCATTTTAACAGTTTATAAGAGTGATATCTTTGGATGTTGTTTGCATTTGTTTGCGATGTCTGAATTAGTATACTCTGATTAGACTAAAATTGTACACTGCAGCTTTAAGAGGTTGTCTGAGATTGGATTCCCCGCCTCCTGCTAGGTGGAACCTTTCTCTCATTCCCTATATATTTGTTAGCAATGTGGTGGGTCTCAACATGCCCCAGTTGAAGACACATATGTCGAAACGCGTCGGGCGAGCTGTTGATACCCCACATTGCTTTTATTTTATTTTTGCTTTATGTGATCACTAAGTCATTTATTACCCTTTGACTTCAATAAATCAACGTCTTTTTATCGTTTGACCCGCACCATGTGGAGCCTCTTTTTCTTTTCTTTTATTGCTTTGGTTTAAAATCCTCACAAACATCTCCCTTCCCATTCGGGGGAGGCTGGAGTACTGGTACAGCGGGCTGCGTTTGAGCTTGGACACCTTGACGTTCCATTAGGAAGGATCCATCATTGAGCCTACAACCGCCCGGAGCTCCTCCATCAGCTCAACTGACCTCTCTCCCTACACTCTTTGGTCCTAGATTGTGACCTCAAGCCTTCTAGACTCAACCGTCATATGACTGTGTGAGTCCAACTGTTCCGGTAAGAAGTATTTATCTACTTTTTTCTGATGTTTTACAATCAAGTATACCAGCATGAACACATTCGTCTAGTACATCATTTCTCTTCCGTGTGACAGTTTGGTCACTCCTATGCCATCAACATAGTGGATTGAACGTCTAATGTTGGACTTTTATTTTCAGGCACTTAGATCCATATGTTTAAATAACCAGGCGGGCCGTTCAAAACCGGACCGCGGGCCGCGATTGGCCCCCGGGCCGGACTTTGGACATGCCTGGTTTAAAATATACTTTTGTGATGAGGTCCACACCTTGCCTCGTTATCTCCACATCCAGATAGTGTATTGTATCTTTACTACATTCGTATTCCAGACAGATATTATTATTATTAGTGTTTAACAACTTCATAAATTCACACAGAGAGGATTCTGAGCCCTCCCAGATGAACAGGAGGTCATCTATAAATCTTTTGTAAAATACAAGGGGTGTGCTATGCTGTTGTTGTCGTGCAAAGACCACTCTGTCTTCCCACTCGGCCATGAATAAATTTGCTATGCTGGGGGCAAATTTGGCCCCCATAGCAACGCCTCTTTTTTGGGAGAAAAATTGCTGGTTGTACCAGAAATAATTCTGGGACAAACAGAAATCCAAAGCTCGTCCCAAAAACACCTTCTGTTCATAGGGTATATCTTCCCTTTTGCTCAAGGCCCAATTAAGAGCCAATAGGGCATCATCATGTTGTATAATACTATACAAGGAAGATACATCAGCTGTAACTAAATGTATTTCTGCCCCTTCTGTTAGTTTAATCTGGCTCATTAATTGTAATAGATCTTTAGTGTCTTTTAAATATGCCTTCGTGTTTTGAACACTAGTTTGTAAAAATTTGTCAAGGTACTGGCTTAATCTTGCTGTTACAGACCCAATACAATTTACGATTGGTCTGGCGGGAGGTTTCGTTGGATTCTTGTGCACCTTAGGTAATGTGTAGATTGTTGGCACTCTACAAAAACTAGGTACCAAGAATTTAGATTCTTTTGCATTTAAAACCTTATTTTTTACTCCCAGGGAAATCAATTTTTCTAAATTACGGTGATATAACAAAGTTGGATCCTTATTTAATTGTATATAAGTGTCTTTGTCGGATAACATGTTTTCCAATTGTGACTCATAGAAAGACTTATCAAGAATCACCACACCCCCTTCCTTGTCGGCTGGTCTAATTATAATGTCCTTCCTTATTTCCAACATTTTAATACCTTCTTGTAAATAATGAGGGTTTATATTTTTTCTTGGTACTATGGTCTCTAAATCTTTTAAAATTAAATTTTTAAATACTTCAATATGCTGATTTGCGACATTTGGAGGATTAAACAGGGATTTATTTTTTAAACCACTGTCTACACCCACTATACCGTTATATGTCGCTATTCGATTTTCAGAGTTAGAGTTTAAAAAATATTTTTTCATGTTAATTTTTCGAATATATTTGTGAATATCCATATAAACATTAAATTTATTTATGGATTTTCTAGGGGCACATTTCAGCCCTAGTTGTAATATATTCGTTTTTTTGGTGTTAGTGTAGTGTTACTCAAATTATAGATTCCAACTGATCCTAATCCCTCCTTCTTTTTTTGGATTCTCCAACCTGCTCTGCATCCCCTTTTTGGTCTCCTATATGCTGGACTATTTCTTGCAATTGTTCTGCTTTCTGATGCGCCGCCTGAGCTGGCTGCCATGCAGTTACTGGCTGCTGTTGTGCTACTTTTTGAAGGGGTTGGGGGTTCGGTTGGTTGTAAGGGGGGTTCCACTATCCCTGCTGAGAGCGCAGAGGGAATCCGTTTCTCTGAGAATAATTGTTGGAAGGAGGATTCCTCCCCCTCCCTCGGGGTGGCCATCGTCCTCTCCAACCTCCTCTCCCTAAAAAAAGGCTGTGGGGGATTATAATTATTCATTGGGGCTGCTCTTAAAGGGTCAAATCTATTTGAAGTAGGCACACCCTGATGTTGTTCCATATATTCATGCCTCGATTGTGGATAGATATCTGGTCTTTCTCTATATTCACCTCGTCTGGCACCTCTCAGGAAATCTCCCTTCTTTCTTCCCCTCTTATGCTGTGGCTCAACGATGGTCCAGCCTTGTTCCCTATACCTTGGGGTGGATTGATCATTAGGTTGAATAATTCCCCCCCTCCTCTCTCCTACCTTAGGGGTCACAGGAGGACATTCTCCATTTATTATATTCCCAGGGGGTTTATCCCCTAATTTACTTTGCCATACATAAATATTTTCATTTTTAAAATCATTAAGATCCCTGTGGAATTTTTTTACTTTCTTTTTTTGGGTATCTGCATCAATTTTCTCTAATTTCTTATTAATATTAAAATTGAAATCGGTCCATAGCTGAGTCCCTCTAATACTAACTAATTCACTAGATAATTAATCGATCCGTTTTTTCAGTTTTTTCATTTTTCTCTCTTTCCTCCTTAAAACTAATTGCTGCAACTTAAAACCTACCCCATTAAAAAAAATCCAGCCACTCTCTCATGGATTCATCATCATCTAACCCGTCCTGTGGTGTTACTTCCCATCTTAAACTTCGTACAATGATATTTTCTTTCAAATATTGTTCCAGGGTACATATATCCCACCAGGTTCGCACCTGTTTTTCTAGAGCGTTCCCAAGGGACTGCAAAATATCTTTAAAATCACTTGTTTCTGCTGTTTCTACATTTGTGGCAAAAATTGAACCAATATCTATCTGTCTATGGGTCAGAAATTCCACAGCCTCCATAGCAGCTTGTTTAAAATTAAAGACAATCAAATACCCCAACTTTCTTTCACCTAGCGCCGCCTTGTTAGATGCAAAAAACAACAAGCGCTTACACCTTAAACCGTGTGTATATATTCTGGGGGGTGTGGAATTACGTTCCTTTTAAGCAGCTGTTTTAATTAGGCTATATCCACTGATACAACCCTATCACTATTGTGCAAAAGAAAACTCTATAAAGATAAATCAACACCTCCAAAAGATGAGCTAATCTATCAAGAGAGAGTTAAAAACAGCGCATATTATTCTAAATACAGACAATAACGGTAATATGCATTAAATAGTTTAAATAACTTCCTCAAAATATTTAAACCAGATAAATAAAAATATGTTGAATAAATTACAAGCTCAATATTTCATATTATGTCCGTTTAACCAATGTCCAACTAGAAATTAGTGCTTGGTGACGAGGTCATCAATCTCAAAGTCATTCAACATAGTTTGTTAAAAAATCATAATCTGTATTGCACTATTGCCCGGAATACACCTCCACGCGTGCACACATGCAAACACTGCCCGGAATCGTTGCCAGTGAAGAGTCCCCCTTAGGTATTTCTCTTACCAGACTTTAGCTGGTTTTTCACAGCTGATTAAGAAATCTTCATAGGTGAAAATGCAGGTGTCTTCTTTTCTTCCTTCATATACTCCTCCACTCAATCTCCAAAGGAAGTAGAATTACAAAGAAAAGTGCATATAGTGTAATTTCGTAAAACAGATAAGGTGCTTTATTAAATTAAAAACCAACAAACATTGCACTCACAAACGTAAAAAAATTTCCAAGCGTAAATTCAATATATGGATTGGCAGCTAGGATTAGATAGAGACAGCTAAGTAAGAGGATGGTCCTACCGCCCTCAGCGATAGATTGCTCTGCTGATATTTCTCGGCTCGACACTTCTCCCCTTCTTACTCCTATCACTCCTGCTGTGTTCAATCGCATATGGTTCCACCCTGACGCGTTTCGTCGTATTGACATCATCTGAGGGTGGGGCCATACGTTCCCATCACCTTTTTATATCTATTCGGGTGAATTAACCAATTAACCCTTCGTAGGTTGTTCACATGTCTATTCCTATAGACCTCTATGGTGCATGTACCCTGCTCGCCACAAAAAAATCTCGCAAAAATCATTATAAATTGTTTTTCATTTGTTCTTACCAAATACCCCTTATTCTATATTCCTCTGCCCTTCCTTCCCCTTCAAATGTCATTACTAACTATATCCCGGCCGGCATGTACAAGTATTTCATATGTCTATTTAAAGAATAATCCTTAATGCTGCTACACATATATAATAAGTAGAAAATATATGAAAAATAGAAAATATATGAAAAGTAGATAAGAAGAGGATAAAAAGAAGGCAATAAGTATACCTTCTTTATAGGCATTCTGCGTTTGTGGAACACCAGCACATTCAACAGCGCGCATCAGCGCTCATCAAAAGAATGTGATGATGGACACTCTCCTCAAGGGATTAATACATGGTCCTCCCTAATGGGAAACTCGACCGGAATGTATTTACATCTCCAGCTCACTGCTCAAGATGCTGTATTTGGGGACACCAGTGCATTCAGCAGCGCGCGTCAGCGCTCATGAAAAGCATGTAATAATAGCCGCTCTCCTCAAGAGATTGCTGCATGTTCCTCCCTACTGGGAAATTCGCCGGATTATATTTACATCTCCCATTCCCCGCTCCAGATACTGCATTTGGGGACATCGGCGCATTCCACAGCGCGCATCAGCGCTCATCTAAAGGATGTGATAATAAACATTCTCCTCAAGAAACAGTGACATGATCCTCCCTAAATGGGAGACACATATATTTGCATCTCCAGTTTCCCGCTCCAGATGCTACAATTCTACTGCTGATCTAATACATTTCATGTGCTAATTCGGCTTGCATCTAACAAGGCGGCGCTAGGTGTAAGAAAGTTGGGGTATTTGATTGTTTTAATTTATATGTAGACCTGTGATCCAGTCTGCAGCAATGGACCTGCTTACTTTGGAACAGAATTGCATCTTTCATGTTCAGGATAACTGGTACTTTAACCACTTACGCCCCGGACAATTTTGCTGGCCAAAGAGGGGAGCCCTTTTTTCATTCGGCACTGCGACACTTTTTTTTTTTTTTTTTTTTTTTTAAATATTTTTTATTGAAAGGCTGAGACATTACAAATATCCATATACCGGGATGGCAAAACAAACATACAGGGAGAATATTTTCAACATGTTAATGTAACAATGTCAATCTCTCTAGCTTAACAGGTATATCAGTTTCTCTTTTTAATGTCAGCCAATAGAGTATATTTGTATAGAAAAGAACTGTAAAATACAAAAAGATAAGGAAAACGCCCAGTTAAGTCATAACTTTATATAATGTTTCTAGTACCGATCCAGGGTGCCCATTTAAAGTAAAAGCCAGAGGATTTCCCTTCTGATGTGGAAAGGATCTGTTCGTACTTAAAAGTTACATCTATTGTCTTGTTCAACTCACTAATATTTGGGGGGTCGGGGGACTTCCATTTTTTGGCTATTAAGAGTCTAGCTGTTGTCAAGATTTGAACTACTATAAATCTAAGAGACGGAGGAAATTGATCTATGCGGAGGTTTAAAATTGCTAGTTCCGGTGTAGCCATACTGATAATTCCGGCACTGCGACACTTTAACTGACAATTGTGCGGTCGTGCGACGTGGCCCCCAAACAAAGTTGACGTCCTTTTTTTCCCACAAATAGAGCTTTCTTTTGGCGGTATTTGATCACCTCTGCGGTTTTTAGTTTTTGTGCAATAAACAAAAAAATAGCGACAGTTTTGAAAAAAAACGCATTATCTTTTTACTTTTTGCTATAATAAATATCCCCAAAAAACATAAAAAAAAATTTTTTTCCTCAGTTTAGGCCGATACGTATTCTTCTACATATTTTTAGTAAATAAAATCGCAATAAGCCTGTATTGATTGGTTTGCGCAAAAGTTATAGCGTCTACAAAATAGGGGATCGTTTTATGCCATTTTTATTGCTAATTTTTTTTTACTAGTAATGGCGGCGATCAGCGATTTTTATTCTGACTGCAACATTATGGCGGACACATCAGACACTTTTGTCGTGATTTTGGGACCATTCACATTTATACAGCCGTCAGAGCAATTAAAAAGGCATTGATTATTGTGTAAATGTGACTGGCAGTGAAGGAGTTAACCACTAGGTGGCATTGCAGGGGTTAAGTGTGTCCTAGGTAGTGATTCTAACTGTGGGGGGGAGGGGCTGTGTGTGACACTAGACTGATCACCGCTCCCGATTACAGGGAGTGGTGATCAGTGGCAGTGTCATTAGGCAGAACAGGGAAATGCTTGTTTACATCAGCATTTCCCTGTTCTTCCTCACCGTGAGACGATCGCGGGTATCATGGTCACGGAGCTCCCGGCGGGCGCAAGCCACCTCTTAAAGGGCCACGAACAGGTACGTTAATCTGCCTGTACGTACCCTTCTGCCGCAGTATATCTGCGTGAGGCGGTCGGGAAGTGGTTAAAGTGGAGTGAAGTTACATTAAAAAAAATTCTAAAGCCCGCCACAACACCTATAGGAAATACAAATGCAGACCTCAGATGCAGCTTAAAGATGTACACTATATTATCAAAAGTAATGGGACACCTGCCTTTACATGCACAGGAACCTTAATGGCATCCCAGTCTTTTGCCCCATACACACGGTCGGAAATTCCAACGGAAAAAGTTCTCGGATTATGTTTTCGGAAAATCCAATCATGTGTGGGCTCGATCAGACTTTTTCTGTTGGAATTTCTGATGGAAAAAGTTTGAGAGCTGGATCTAAAATTTTCCGACAACAAAATCTGATCAGACTTTTTCCCACCGTGTGTAGAGAATTCGGACGCACAAAGTGACACGCATGCTCAGAAAAAAATTTGGAGACGAAAGCTATTGGCTACTGGCCTCTACGTAGTCCTGTCATACGTTTTGTACGTCACCTCGATCCGAATGATCCGATTTTCTGACAACTTTACAGTGTGTATGCAAGACAAGTTTCGGCCAAAATCCTTCGATTTTTGTGGTTCAAATGTCGCAGGGTATTGATTTGGCCCATTCTTTGCAGCTATAACAGCTTCAACTCTTCTGGGAAGGCTGTCCACAAGGTTTAGGAGTGCGTCTATGGGAATATTTGACCATTCTTCCTGAAGCACATTTGTGAGGTCAGGCACTCTAGTTGGAGAGAAGGCCTGGCTCGCAGTCTGCACTCTAATTTATCCCAAAGGTGTTCTGTTTTGTTGAGGTCAGGACTCTGTGCAGGCCAATCAAGTTTGTCCACCCCAAACTCGCTCATCCATGTCTTTATGGACCTTGCTTTGTGCACTGGTGTGCAGTCACGTTGGAACAGGAAGGGGCCAACCCAAAACTGTTCCCACAAAGTTGGGAGCATTAAATGTCTTGGTATGCTGATGCCTTAAGAGTTCCCTTCACTAGAACTAAGGGGCCAAACACAACCCCTGAAAAACAACCCCACACCATAATCCGCCCTTCACCAAATGATTTAGACCAGTGCACAAAGCAAGGTCCATAGAAACATGGATGAGCAAGTTTGGGGTGGAGAAACTTGATTGGCTTGGACAGAGTCCTGACCTCAACCCCACACTTTTCGAGAGCAGACTGTGAGCCAGGCTTTCTCATCCAACACCAGTGCCTGACCTCACAAATGCTCTTCTGAAGGAATGGTCAAACATTCCCATAGACACACTCCTAAACCTTCTGCACAACCTTTGCAGAAGAGTTGAAGCTGTTATAGCTGCAAAGGGTGGGCCAACTCAATAGTGAACCCTACGGACTAAGACTGAGATGCCATTAAAGTTCATGTGCGTGTAAAGTCAGTTGTCCCAATACTTCTGGTAATATAGTCTACATTCAGTTAACAAGAAGGAAAAACAAAAGCTGCAGTGAGGGTCTGCCTAGTGACAACCATCCCAACCATGCTTTTGTTGTACATGCAGTACAGGCAGTGGAGAGAATAGCTTTTATGTGGCAGTTCGATCCTGTGGGTAAGTACCCTGAAAGAAAAGATCAGCACTATACTGAGCACTCTCATTGGCTGTTAAAAAGGTAAAAGGGCAGGTTGCTCTCACCTACTGCTAGTTGTGGTCCATCATACATTCAATTGACAGCACATTCATTATGGACAGTCGTTTAGGCCTTGTGCATAGCGTGGGTCCAGAATTCAAAGGCCTCGCCAGACACAGAAAAAGCTATTTTATTGCAAAAATACTCAAAGGCGCCTGCATTTTGGCAGTACTGTTTATAACAAAATTAAAACAAAAACACTGGTGTACATTACAGATTCAGTTTAAAAAGAACCTACCAGAAGGGCCTTCCTACAAATCTGGTGGGAAAGCCTCAATACCCCCTCCCTCCTTCTAGATAGACATTCGATCTCAGACTGAACAAATTCTAGATGTTGACTTACCAGATCTCCGATAGCTTTCCTACTCCACATACCCACAACCCACAAAGGCAGGGGTTCTAACTACGGCTGATTGAACTAGAAAGGTATCGGACATTAGGGAGGCAGGACAATGGATATCCACATGTATAGACTGATATGATAAAGTCTATGGCATATGGACAACATGAATCCATTGTACTGAAGCTCAACCATTTTGAATAAGGCGAATAGCACTCTAAGGAATATCCCAACTAAACTGAGATACTGTATAGACCCTTCACATAGGGGCGGACTAACAACTCATGGGGCCCCCGGGCAATAGGATATTATGGGGCCCCCGGGCAATAGGAGAAGATTATGGGGCCCCTGGGCAATAGGAGATTATGGGGAGCCCCCAGGCAATAGGAGATTATGGGGCCCTCAGACAATAGATTATGGGGCCACACAGTATACACACACACATACAGTATACACACACAAACACACAATATGCACACACAGTATAAACACACAGAATACACATACACACACTGAAAAGGTACTGGAAAGGCGGGGCAGCTATAATCTTGGGATTTTTTTTTAAAAACACTGATTTTTACATACTGTCCCTGGTTTTATTGAGGCTGGCAACCCTGATGGGGCCTCTTAGTGGCATGGGGCCCTCGGGCAGTGCCTGAGTGCCCGAATGGTCAGTCCGCCCCTGCCTTCACACCTATTAAATACTAATGCTTAACCTTTCAGACACTACTACTAATGGGTATGCTAATGCTGTTTGTAGTTTCTAACAGTTGGCCAGAGTTGGAGGCGCATTGTGGATGATTTTTTTTTCTAATGGTTTTATGTTTGTATAAAGATTCTTTCTCCTATTTGGAGTCTTTGTGATTCACATCTTTTTTCTAATGCCACTTTCACCTCTCAAGCTTTTTTTTATCACTTCTCAACACTTTCCTTTTCACTTCTCAGCTATTACCATATATTGTGTTTATCCGACATTACAGAAAGGCAGCTGAAATACTTTCAGTGAGGATATTGCATTTGATGTACCTTTCTCTTTTCCAACATTTCTTTGGTAGATCAGTAATCTTTTATAAAATGCACTTGTATAATTCAAGAAAGTAAAATGTGCATACAATATATGCTGATATGATATATTATCCAGACCTTCTTTTTGGTCTATGGTGTTAAAATATTCCAATATTAGCCCGTCAGAATAGAAAAAAGGGCACCTTGCCTATGGAAATTATCTTAGAATTCAACCTGTAGGCACCTGGCCAGCAACCTTACTTTAGCGGGGCTTTCATTCTTTCCATTCGGATGCATCCCATTATCACAACCCATGATTATGGTTCAAACAAGTTAGATAACACAAAGCTATCATTGCATTGCACAGTTATAGTTAATCTAAAGCATTTTGCTCTTAGAGATTTATAAAAGAGTGCCTTGTTAGTAAGACCCTCCGCCTACCCTTACCCTGCCTTTGGAGCCTTTCATCACCTCCATCAGAAAAGATAGATTCCACCAAATTCTTCATCTCAATTGATGTTAGTTACCCTTTAGGCAGAAGCACTCACTGGGAGTAGTGTATTGCATAATGCAATTCTGTTTGATATTTTCTCATGTGTTCTTCTGCTCATATTTTTTTATTCTAACGTCAACTGTCAAATTGGGTTTGCAGCCATTCACGTAGGTATGCGCAAAATACAGTTTGTGCACCCACATGGGCATTAACATGGAAGAGTGTGCATATGGGTACTGACGTTTTTGGTGCCTAATGGCCTATTAAAAGATATATGGGAAGTCAAAACATTGCTGAGTGATCATCAGGTTGTATGACCCGATGCAATGCTTGCTTCTGTGTTCAGACCTGGCTTCGTTTGACTCTGTTGATCCTGATACTGTTGCTGACTCAGGCTTGTGACTTGACCTTGTCTCCTGCCTGCTATTCCGCTACCTTTTCTGCTCTCCTGATACTGACCTTGGCCTGGCCTTGACTCTGCTTCGGTCTCCTGATTCTGTACTTCTGCCACCCGGTTGTTGCCAACTCTTACCTGCCTCACCAGATTCTCCATCTGCCAGCTGTCTGTTTGCCTGCCGCACAGACTCTAGTTCTGAACTTACTACAGACTTTCACTCAGGGCCGCTGATAAGGCAGTACATTTGGCTCTCCTGTACTGAGCCCAGGCCCCATCAGTTCAAAAGTGAACGGTTGTACTTCCATATTGCTCCTCTTGCAGTTCCTCCTGCAGAGCTTCCGGCTTCTCTCTCTCCGGCTGTGCATCTGTGTCCCCATCCCCTTTCTGTCTGGGCCATCTTGTGGTCCCTCCCTCCGCAGTCTTTCCATCTTCCCTCCTCTTTTCCAGCTGGCAGCTGCTGAGGGCACACAGGGGAATTGGTTTAATGATGAAGAGCAGGAAGATGTGTCGTGTAGACCCATGATGGATCACCAAAGCCCCCCAACAGGGCTGTTATAAAAAAATGATATATATATATATATATATATATATAATTAAAGACAAATTAAGGGCTTGTTCACATGTGCTTTGCTGTCTGAAGTGTGGTCAGTATTTGGATCACTCTTTAGAGAGCATCCTCACTGCCTTCCTGCATGCTGCAACCGCGTGCTTTGCACTTGACGAGCAGCGCTATTCACTTGAATGAGTTTTGTTTAAAGGAGGTATAATTTCTGCCATGTCTGCGAAGCATAGCATCACAGCCCTGGCATGTGTACACCCCTAGCCACTGCCTCTGTTGCTAAAGGGGGTATCAGTTGGTGGGTGGTAAAGGTCCAGCTCAACCATGGGGTTTTACTGCCCTAACCTCACATTTGAATGAGCCCCAAGTTATAGTTACGCTGGCAGTGCGAATGAATGGATTGTTCATGCGGCTGGAGGTGCCTGTTACTCTAAATGCAGGTCCTGATTTGATAGGTGTGGGTGAGTGGCCCTAAATGCACACTGACTGAGTTCAGGGCCATACACCTGCACCTAGAAACCTGTCAACTTAGGACCTGCGGCTGTATTCGTACAGCTGCTGTGTCCACATAGCTTAACATAGGCTGCGTGCACACAGCTCCAGCCACCTAAACAAATCATAGTACAAGCCACAGCATACATGTGAATGAGCCCCAAGACCTCATTCATACCTACAGAGCTTTATTTATTAACTCTATACAGTTTTATCTTTTAGATTTAGCAGGAATTGCATTTGAGTTTGTGTCCACTTATAGTATTGATTTTAGTGTATTATTAGCAAAAAATAAAATTAGATATTTTCAGGAAAGGGGAGGGGGGGGGAGAGATTATCAGGTAGGCTCTACGGGGCCCCATGATTTCTAACAGCAGCCTTGCCTGCACTACCTAGAGCATCTTCTGGCCAGGATCTCCTACAGGCACCTATGCTACACTGTGCCCTGTTATATGCTGTCATCAACTCCTGGGGAAACGGGACGGGAGGTGTAAGTGAAGCCCTCTCGTCAACTCGGCCTTTACCAGGTACGTGACAAATTTCTCACTGTTTGGAATTATTTTGATGTAATTAATAAAGAAGTTATTTTCATAGAGCGCCTTAGAAACTTTAATATCTGGTAGAGTAATTAAAGTGGTTGTAAACCCTTACAAACCACTTTGACCTACAGGTAAGCCTAGATTAAGGCTTACCTGTAGGTCCAAGAAATATCTCCTAAACCTATATGGTTTAGGAGATATTTACAAAAAGGCACCACTGTCTACGGCGCCTGCGCCGTAGACAGCGGCACGCAGGCGCACTGAGCAGGTCGCAGATCACGGTGATATGCCGCTCGTGTCGGCTCCCGTGCGCAATGCGTGGGAGTGAAGTCATCGCGGCTCTGGCGAATCACAGCGCCGGAGCAGCGAGACCCGGAAGTCACTCCGGGATACATGGCAGCGGCAAAGATGAAGACGGAGGACCGCTTCGCGGGCTTAGTTCTCAGGTAAGTTATTCATAATGAGCTAGTATGCTATGCATACTATCTCATTATGCCTTTGCCTTGTAGGTTGCATTTTTTTTTAAATAGCCTTTACTTTCTCTTTAATAGTTTGGGTTTTTCCAGGACCAGAACAGTTCCTATATTTCTGTTTGGTATCCAAATGTAGATAAATAATTGCCAAATTTTCTCCATGTCATCAGGGAGCCAGCTCAAAGAACCCAGACTATCAGCTTCCTGAGGACATCAGAAGAGAAGATGGCAGTGTGTAACATGGAGTGCTGAGATGGAGCGATGACTTACACCAGACAACACTAGATTTGCTGGGCGGGTGAGTATGTTTTTGGAGGACAACTAAGTTGTCCAAGCAAGAGCGAAATAAAAATGAACAGGTTCCCGATGCCGTATAGTCAAATGACAGCCGAGCGGGACCGATCTAGTTCTGGGAGGACGTTGTATGACGTAAAAATGACCTGTTTGCAATATTTTACAAGAAAAAAAAATTTTCCCCCAAATTTTTGGTCTTTTTTTGTTTGCTTAGCAAAAAATAAAAAACCCATAATGATTAAATACCACTGAAAAAAATCTCTATTTGTGTGATAAAAATTTCCTATGGGTACAGTGCTGCATAACCACACATTTTGACAATTTTTATCCTGCCTTTATCATAGTCAGAAAACTATTTATTTTACACGAGAGGGCGCCAGAGGAAGGAGAGCGCAGCGAGCCAAAGCCAGAGTCAGTCACTTGTTTATCCCTAGAGTAGAGCATTGAAAACACTAGGTGTAAGGAACTCTAGAGAGGACAGCCTCTATTGTCTTTAATTACCAGACTGAAAAACCTGTGGGCTGTGTGCTAGATCCTGTACACACTATATAAGCAAATACATATTGATGTTTTGTTCTTCGCTCTCTCCAAGCCTGAATTATTTATAAAAAGAATTACAAATAATAGACTTTTTTTTGTTAGAAATTCTGCTTCCGTCTACCATTGATCACAGTTTACATAGGTGTAAAATCCAGATGTATTGTAACAAGTTTCCTCTTAATTTGCATTCATTCTATGCAGAATTTATCACAGTGTTTTCTCTACTGTGGTCCCCTGGCATACCTCAAAACCAGATTTATGGAAAGGTCACATAGGCCATAGGTCTAGGGTGGGAAAAACAGAAGCAGGAGACATTTCCAGAGAGGCGGTGGTATGCTACCTCTTTTTTTATTTTCTTAAAGCTCAACTCCCAACTGTTTTTTTTAAAATGTCCTGCTAAAAGGTTTTTTATTTTATTTATTTATTTTTTTAACACAGCTCTGGCTGAAATACTCATTTCCTGGCAGACTCCATGGCAGCCTACGTATGGGTTAATCCCGCCTCTCATACCTCATAGGACCTCACTCCCATAAATCTTTACTTCGATGCAGAGACCGTGTTCCTTTTTTGTCCCCCTCCTAGGACCAAGGTAGTCTTACTTTACAAAGTTTTCGGTCCAGTCCTGGTGGTTTGCAGGTGAGAATGGCGGTTCAGATGGTTTTCTTTCTAAAGTCCAACTATCTCAGCTATTAGCAGGGTGGACATGGGCGGTTAATGCGATGCCTTGAAGATCTTACTAGCCAGCCATTGGTAGGCAAGTGGCAACATGGCCAAACGTCCCATCTATTAGCGGGAGGCCCCTTCTTGAAATGCCCTGGTCATGCAGTATGAGCAGCATAGCTCCCAGTCCCAAGCCAGATTGAATTGGTGCAATGGTGGTAATGTATATACAGATTATATTGCTTACATGGCAGCTTTGTTTGTTTTTGTTGTCTGTTTTTTTCTAGCTCCGTTTCTCTGGCCAAGGAGGCTGGGACGCATCTGCATTCAAGCTCGCTGCTTCTCAGGCTGTCTGCACATGCGTGAACCGCGATCTAGGTTGAGGCTTGGTTGCACGTGCGCAGTCAAGGCAAGATGGCACATGTGCGCGAGGTCCATGGGGTGGCGTCATGCACAGCGCAGGTGTGCTGGGTGCGCAATGACATAATCTCAGGGCGGTAGATTCAAATTGCTGTCTGATTCAGCTATTCTTTGGGATGGCTTGCAGGCTTTGCCAGCTGCTTCCCCGAACACATATCTTTGGTGCTTAAGGTAAGAGGCTATGCTGCACTGCCTGACTATGGTTATAACTTACTGTTAAGTCATTTGCTCTTCTTATATTCCTTGTTGATTACTTTCAGGGTTTTTTGAGCCTCTGCCATGGATGTGTCACCGCCCCCCATTGGCCAACCCTAAAGCCCCATACACACTATCAGTTTTTCTGGTGAGTTTTTCCTTCAGATTTACCAAAACCATGTAGTGCAAAGGCCTGCCTGATTGCATACAAATTGAAAATCCTAAGGTTTGAACTCATATTATATGTTTTTGGTAAATCTGAAGGGAAAACTCAGCAGAAAAACTGGTAGTGTGTATGGGGCTTTACGCTGCAGGTAGGATGGAATTATTTTTCCATCTGTCTGTTTGTTTGGGTTTATTATTTAGGAGCATGTTAACTCTTTCTTCCCCTCAGCCCTTCTAGGTCTGAACACCGGCTTTCGGCATGTGAAGATAATGACTTTTCTAGATCACAACATCGTCATTCAACGTCAAGTTCTAGATGTCCTAAATCATCTTCTAGACATCATAGTGAAGAGCCCAAATCCACATCTGGGCGTCATTCTCACCGACATTCCAGCCGCTCTGAAAGGGAAGCTAACTGGGGATGTAGAGCTTAGGTCCCAGAGAGTTATGCTATTCTTGAGCTGTAAAGGAAAGTGGAGCAGGAGACCAGCAAGTGGAAGCTCTGGTCAGAAAAGTGGTTCAGGAATCTCTGAACAGAACAGATTTCGACCGTACAACCAACCCTCCTGTTGCTCCAGCACTAGTTCCTGGTGGGGTCGATCCTGGGACTCCGGGTCTCTCTCTTTAAGTGGATCCTCGGACAGCTGTCATGGTTATGCAATAGAGTTTGTCTGTCAGCTTACCTCTCACCATGTGTTCATCTCTAGAGACCAGCCACTCTCACCTGACTGCTTTCATAATCTCTCCTCTAAGCATGGCTCCACCCCAGCTCCTATCAGAGAACTCTATATTAACCTGTGCACTGCAGGCCAGCCGTGCTGATCAACATTGTGTGTTTGGTTTCCTGTTTCCTGCTTGCCGTGTGCTCTTCATTTATTTCTGTTACCTTGGCATGTTCTCAACTATCCCTGTCTGCTCGTGACGCTGACCTCTTGGCGTGTCCCCGGCTATCCCTGTTTGCCTGTGACTCTGAACCTTTGGCGTGTAGTCTGTTGTCCTTGTCTGCTTGTGGCCCAGACCTTGGCTTATTCCCTTACTATTCCTATCCTCCTGTTGCCTACTGTGGGCGTGAGCTAGGAGACCCTGGGGGTCACAACCTGGAGCTAGTTGCAGCCCAGTCCATCCTCACCACTAGAGGATCTGGTGAACACCTGCTGGCTCTTAGACTCTGCGCCCTAGGAAATCTTACGCTCTAACTCCGGTGGGATCTGTGTTGGTGTTCCAGAGGCCCTGCCTTCATTTATCACCCATTGACTCCCATCCGCAGCAGTCAGCCGTAGGGTCCACTACCTTGTGGTGCACTCCTGACCCCAACAGTGTGCATCTGTCATCTGGCCTCAGGTGGCCTGAAAACAGCGAGGCAGAGGTGGATGACCCTGGCGCAGGTTTTGATTTTTCCTGGTTTCACAGTTGGTCAAAGCAGTTAAAGACGCATTGAGATGGGAAGTCCCAGTAGAAGCACCCTCTAAACAGAGGAAATACTTCAAGCATCTCAAAAAAGAACACCCAAACTTCCCCTTCCTGGGTGAACGTGGCAAAATTATTTCAGATAAATGGGGTAAAGTTGACAGAAAAAACTCGCTAATTTCCAAAATAGCAAAAATTTACCCATTCAGGATTGAGGAGGTAAAGCATCTGGAGTCGCCTCCTCTCATTGATGCAACTCTAATGAGGTTGGTGAGACATGTCACACTCCCTCTGGAAGATACCATTTCTTTTAAGGATGACATAGAGAGGAAGATCGACACTGACCTCAAGCGCTTTTATATTATGGGAGGTATGGTTTTTAAACCAGCCCTGGCTTTTGCAGCCTTGTCCAAAGCTATGGAGGCCTGGACGGATGATGTAGATGCAGCTTTAGGAAGCGTCT
The DNA here is from genome assembly GCF_037356315.1 of Lithobates pipiens. NCBI lineage: Eukaryota > Metazoa > Chordata > Amphibia > Anura > Ranidae > Lithobates > Lithobates pipiens. The sequence continues at coordinate 165,224,995 of NW_027507789.1, forward strand.
CTGAAGAGTTGGTCAAGAGCTCACCAGTACACGAGCTGAAGCTGGCGCGAGTCTTTCTGAGGGACGCATCCCTTGATATTATTTGCCTAGTGGCACGTGTCATGCACCTTGTGGCTGCGCCCGTGGGTAGCGGATCCTGCCTCTAAGCAGGTATGGTGTAGAATTCCCTTTGAGGGCTACTCCCTCTTTTGAAATAAGCTTGACCCTGCCATTACCCGTGCCATGGGGAGTAAATCAGGGTTCTTACCCCAGGACCATCTCTTCTTGGGTCAGAGAAGAGCTCAACCCAGACAAGATTCAGGGCCTGCTAAAGATGCCCGCCGCTACAGACCTGGCTGCGAGTTCAGGAAGAAGTGGAAGATAAATCAACCTTCTGGCCAGAAATCCTCAAAGACAGCCTCTTCTGGGGGACGTGAAGCTTCCAAGTCCTTTTGATATAGGACCCATGGTGAAATAAGCACAATGGAAGATGTGGCTCTTTCAGAAGGGTTTCCTCCAACAGTGGGATCCGGAGTCTCAAAACCATTTTGTCTGGATAAGCCCTTCCATGTGGGAGAGTCTTCCATGGTGGTTGCAGCAGAAAAATCTTCTCAATTGCCATTCCATATCACCCGTCTCCTGGATCATGGTGGCAATGGATGCCAGCAACAGAGGCTGGGGTGCTCTCTGTCTGATGGAGGTAGCTTAAGGCAAATAGGATTTCCCCTCCCGAGGGGTAGTGTCGAATTTTCTGGAGCTCCGAGCAGCCTTCTGTGCTCTACAAGCATTTCTCCATTTGACATTGGGAGCTTCAGTTCTCCTAAGACTGGACAATACAACAGCAGTCTCATATATCAAGAGACAGGGAGGTACCCCCAGTCTCTCCTTACTGAGGGAAGTAAACCCGATCATGTCCTGGGCCCAGGCAAACTTGACAAACCTGACAGCTGTTTATCTCCCCAGAATTCAGAACGTCCAGGCAGACTTTCTTTCAAGGGTTTCCCTGGACAACAACAAATGGTCTCTCCACACTAAGGTCTTCAACTGGGTCCTGTCTCTGGGCATCATGCCAGAGGTAGACCTGTTTGCCTCCCCGTGCAACTTCAAACTGAAGAGGTATTACACAAGATGTCCTTGTCACAGGGCCTATGCTTTTCCCCCAGTTCCTGTCATTCTCCGATTTCTATTGAGGCTCAGGTGGAAAGAGGCCGAAGTAGTGGAAATTGTCCCGTATTAGCCCAACATACCATGGTTTCCTCTGCTGATGCAGCTCAGCTTCCGGGATCCAGTTCCTCTCCCTTCCAGACCAGATCTCCTGTCACAGGGAATGACTGTTCATCCATGCCCCAACCATCTGCACCTGATGGCTTGGTTTTTAAGAGGGGAAGGCTGGAAGCCCTAGGATGTCAAAGTAGGGCTATAGCTACATTGCTGAACAGCAGAAGAGCAAGTACCAACAGAATTTACCAAAGGATTTGGTCGAAATTTGCAGATTATGTTTCCTCCACTGACAGTACCTGTAATGATCCAAAGATACAGGATATCCTAGGCTTTCTACAAACAGGCCTGGATCTGTCCTTATTAGTCAGTGCACACATATGTACGTGATCACATGCACACATATGTACATGATCATTTGCGTACATATGTCCGTGATCACACAAACCAATTATTATACACTTAACGGATTTTTTTTTACCAAAAACATGTAGCAGAATACATTTTGGCTTAAATTTATGACAAAATTTGATTTTATTGGATTTCTTTTAAAATAGAAAAAAGAAAATATAGTTTTTTTTCCAAATTTCTGCTTTTTTGCGCTTATATCGCAAAAAATAAAAAACGGAGTCGTGAATAAATACCACCAAAATAAATCTCTATTTGTGCGAACAAAATGATAAAAATTTCATTTGGGTACAGTGTAGCATGACCGCGCAATTGTCACTGAAAGCGCTAGAGTAATGAAAGCTGAAAATTGGGCTGGGAAGGAAGGGGGTGAAAGTGCCCTGTATTGAAGTGGTTAAAGAACTTCCTCTCAAAGTTGCCTTTCTAGTGGCCATAACATCAGCTATGAGGGTCTCCGAAATTGGTTCTTTAGGATTCAAGGAACCATTCCTAACTTTCTTTCCTGAGCGAGTGGTCTTGATTCCTATGTTAGGATCAAATCCCAAAGTAACATCTGTCTTCCACAATAATCTGGAGATTGTTCTTCCTATGTTCGGATCTACTGAAGAATCTAATGTTCATCCTCTAGATGTTGGAGAAGTTTTGAAACAATATTTAGAAGCCACAGCTTCTTTTCGCCAGTCTGAACATCTGTTCGTTCTCTTCCATGGAAAAAACAAAGGATTTCGTGTTTCTTCTAGAGCCATTGCAGCATGGATTGTTCAGGCCATTCAGTGGGCTTATAAGTCTAAGGGTTTGGCTCCTCCGGAGGCAGTGACCGCTCATTGTACAAGGAGCATTTCTACATCATGGGCGGCCTTCTGACATGTTGCCCCGGAAGTAATTTGCAACGTCAATTTGCGTCAATTAACATGTTTGTGACGCATTACTGCTTAGAACCGGCCTCCTTGTCTTCGGTTAATGTTGGTCTACATATTTTGTCTGTTAATGGTGCCAATTAAACCTTTTTTATTTGACCAGCAATTGCCCACCTGGGTGTGTATCTCTATCAAATGTCTATGTCTATCAAATACTTACCATAATTTTCCTTTCCTGATGGACTCCATGGAGTTCCCTCCCATTTGCTGGAGTAGGCTAAGTTACGGAACGCGGCCTCTGATTAGAAGCAAAGATTTTAGGGATTGGGGTCCTAGGAGGTATGAGAGGTGGGATTATCCCATACGTAGGCTGCCATGCAGTTCATCAGGAAAGGAAAATTACGGTAAGTATTTGATAGGAAATTTTCAGTTTTTCAATCTTGAATTTATTAAGCTGGAAGAAGGTGGTCCTGAGGGTTAATGAGAGGAGTTAACCCAAAGTGTGTGAGGATGACCAGGAAATACAAATTTTCATTCTGAAGCTGTCACTTTTGCAGTTCCTATTCTTCGCCACAAGATGTCCTCAGTCTTCCAGGTTAAATGATATCCAGCAACCCTCAACTCAGAAGACTGAGGAGACATGGTGGGGTTGATTTACTAAAGGCAAGTAGACTGTGCACTTTGCAAAGTGGAGTTGCACTAGAGCTTAGTAAATGAGGTAAAGCTTCACTTTGCAAAGAATACCAAATCACATGAAAATAAATGAAAAAGAATCAACAAATTTGCTTGCACATGATTGGATGATGGCAGTCAGCAGAGCTTCTGCTCATTTACTAAGCTCTGGAGCAACCGCAATTTGCAAAGTGCACAATCTATTTGCCTTTAGTAAATCAACCCCTGGGAGTCCAGGGCGTCATGGCCAGCCATCTGAGAACAGAGTTGTATTTTGATGCAGAGGGCAGTGCTGATGTCATTATGTACCCAGGGCTGCAGATTAAAGAGCAAAAAGGACCCAAAGCATCATGTGACCAGTCAAAAGACCTAAAAAAAAAAAAGTAGAAAGGTGGGTGGTGCTCAGTGTACCCTCTTGGTACCGGAATAAATGAACTCCCATACACATGCACAATTTAGTGCACATTCTCAGCACACCTTGATACTGGAATGAATGAATGCCCATGAGCATAAGTATGAGTTATATCATTCCCCAGTCAGCCAATCTAGACAGCCAAAGACCCGGCACCCAGAAGAAGTCGGGAAGAAGATGTTGGCACTGTGAGGGGCCACTGATGTTGCAAATTTGGAGCAGAGAGATTTGCAGAGTTTCTGTAAGCTCACATGAGCAGGGCCCTCCTAACCGTCTTGTGTTGAATTGTATTGTTGCTGTATTGTCTCCCTATATATTGTAAAGTGCTGCGCAAACTGTTAGCGCTATATAAATCCTGTCTAATAATAATTAACTACTTCCTGCCTGGCCTATAGCAGAATGACGGCCGGGAAGTGGTTCAGTTATCCTGACTGGGCGTCATATGACGTCCACCATGATAACAAGCCAGCGCACGCCTGCCTGCCCGAAGGGGCGCACATCGCAGCGATTAGTGTTGCGCTGACAGGGAGAGCGGCTCTCCTGTTAGAGGGGGGTGTGCACTGATAATCAGCACAGCCTCCATCAGAGGTGTCCAGCACGATGCCAATCAGTGCCTGTCAGCTGCCAGTCAGAGCCCACCCAAATCACCAAACAGTGGCCATCAAAGTACCAATCAGTGTCCATCAGTAACGCCTGTCAGTGCCATCTATCAGTGCCCATCAATTCTACAAAATAATCGCTTCCTCATCAGTGTCGCCTCATCAGTGCTCATCAGTGAAGGAGAAAACAAAATTTTATAACAGAAACTTAGAAAAACCTTTATTTTTTTTCAAAAATTTCGATCTTTTTCAGTTTGTGTAGCAAAAAATAAAAAAAACTGTGGTGAATACCACCAAAAGAAAGCTCTATTTGTGGGAAGAAAATGCTAAAAAATTTATTTCGGGTACAGTCTTGTATGACCGCACAATTGTCATTCAAAGTGTGACAGTGCTGAAGGCTGAACATTTTCCTGGGCAGGAAGGGGAGAAAGTGCCTGGTATTGAAGTGGTTAATAATAATAATACTTTAAGGCTGAAATCTAAAGATTGATTTTTGTACTAGTTTTTTTTTTTTCTGAGGTTACAAATTGCACTATAGCCCTAACCTTAGGTCACTGAGCCATATTAACGAAAAATACGTTAATGTTTATTATCTATTGACTGTATATTATGTATTAGAGTAAAGAATCCCTGTGCTGTCTGTGCTCAATTAAATTGCATAAAGATGTGAAAAACCATACACAAATCTCCTACAATATCAACCATAATATATGTGTGAATTTATCATTGATATTGTATAAGATTTGTTTATGGTTTTTCACATCTTTATGTCATTTCATTGAACACAGACAGCGCAGGGATTTTTTACTCTAATTTTTAAGGGAACATACACCCTTTTACCTGGCAGGGATATCGCGGGGACATTTATATTATTGTATATTATGTACGTTTTTGTGTTTTTTGGCTGTTCCAACCATATATAACCAATACCGGCGAAATGGAGACTGGAAAAGAGTAGCAGAGACTCCAGCCCTGTTCTTTGGGATGTCGTGAGTGAGGCCCCCCCCCCCCACTGACACCTCACAGTGTCATTTGCCAGAAGATAGAGGAGGTGGGTGGTCATCCAGCGTGGAGAGCACTAGGCGCGGAGGAGGGGAAAGTTAACTCCTCCTCCGTTTTGAGTGCTGATCAGGGAGCTGAGCAGGGAGTCACAGCCATGACGTCACTGGTTGCTAGACGCGAGGTTGCTCTAGCAACCAGTGGCCAGTAGTGTATCAGGTGGAGGTGGAGGCAGAGTGAGCACCAGTGCTACGGCTGGGTTTACTTACTCTGTCAGTATCATTCCGGGACACTGTATTGTCCCAGAATGAAGGTGCTCGGGACCCGGGACAGACTTGCTAATTGCGGGACTGTCCGAGGCAATTGGAGACACGTGGGCACCCTAGGCGAAACACGTCGGAATGAGTTGTCCTTTCCTGCATAGATACATGCTGTATACAGGGCCGTCTTTAATATTGATTGTGCCCTGGGCAAATATTTTCTTAGGGACCTCTCCCCCATGCAATTTCACTCTCCACCTTCTCTGAGACATAAAATAAATAGCAGCTAGACTTAAAATCAGTTTACTGTATCAGATCAGGCAGTGATTGAGATTGGTTGCCAGAGGTTACAGCATATCATTACAGCTCACTGACTGGTGGCTAGAGGTTACAGCACTCCTTAAGGCTCACCAATTAGTTGCTAGAGGTTACAGCACATGATTTCTGCTTGTTGATCTGCTAGAGATTACTGTACAGTAATACTGCTCACTGGTTGCTATAAGTTACAGCACATCAGCTCCTCACTGCAGCGGGGCACGATATACATATGATTACTGCCTTTATTTACATATCAATTCTGTTGGCCTCAGCTATTTACATATACATATCACTGCTATTTACATATGAATGCCGCTTATTTACATGTAAACACAGGGTCTGCAGGTGAGTCATCTGTACACAGCAATTGGGCAGAGCTGGGCAGCATTAGTAGCAGCACTTCACACTGAGATATCAGGGTACAGCACAGGACTAAAACTTCAAGGGAAGAGGGAATGTAAACTGGGATAGTTGGCAAGTATGAGGGAGCTGCTTTGGGTCCCACAACAATGACTGCCCCTTTTGCCCTGCCTTAAAGATGGCCCTGGCTGTATACCATGTGAATTATAACTTGAGATTTATGCTATGATTATATGTATGCATGATACACATGTAGGAAAGAAACTCTATCTTCAGGGGTGTTTTTCTTGGTCTGAACTAAACGTGTGGAAATAAATTCATGTATTTAAGACCCCTTTTAAAATGGGGCGCTTTTCAGGTGTTTTAGCGCTAAAAGTAGCGCCCGTAAAGCACCTGAAAAGCGCCTCTCATGCCTCCCCAGTGTAAAAGTCAGAGTGCTTTCACACTGGGGCGGTGCGCTTGCAGGACGGGGTAAAAAGTCCTGCAAGCAGCATCTTTGGGGTGGTGCGGGAGCAGTGTATACATCACTCCCAAAATGTCTTGCCCATTGAAATGAATGGGCAGCGCTGCCAAAGCACCTGCAAAGCACTTCGGCAGCACAGGGCCTTTTTTCATTTACAAACGTTTTTATTAACATATTTGAGCACGTACAAAAATATAATTGCATGGAGAGAGTAGAGCGCACATCCAAAAACCTTCCTATGATTGTACAGGTGAATAGCTCTCCAAAAATCATTAGGTAAGTAAAATAATAATAAAACAACAACTTTTAGACTAAAAAATAATCCAAATAAGGTAACAAGGTAGTTTCTGCATTATAAGTAGACAGGGTACATAGAAGGTCAACTCTAGACATGAATATTTCTATATACTTGAAGTGACAGTATTAGGTGCATTATCTTCTGGGGTTACCTGATCATCTAGGGAACTCAAATGGGGTAATAGGGAAACTCACCAAACTGAGGTTATAACTGATGAGGTGACCAATTAGCTCATTTACATTCAAAAACTTGCATGGTATCCATAAGGGTGTGGTGTACCCTTTCCATCTATAACATAAAATTCTCTTGGTGACATTTCCTTATTTACGTAAATTGTGGCATATCCCATCCCTTTCTATTAATTTATGAAAAGGAAAACTACTCAACTTTTTGCATGCGCCCCAACACGGGCCATTTTAATCCTTTCTTTGGCGGTTAGTGGGGGTTAAAAGCGTCCCACTAGCGGTCAAAAAGGGCTGCTATAACTGCGGTAAAGCGTTGCTAAAACTAGGGGCGCTTTACCGCTAATGCCGGCACCTCTCCAGTGTGAAAGTACCCTAAGGGGTATTACCCCAAGTATGTCTTTTTTATCATATTTGTAATAAAAAATCTTTTTACCTTCAAATATGTAGTGATATGCATTGCCTTAGTTTAGTTACTATAGGGATGTGGTGCTGATCTTTCAGCCAAGCTCATTGTGATAAATCTACAACCATAATAGTGTGCAAATATTCATAATACTGCAACATTTATGTGATGCTTTTTTTCTTATTTGTCTAAACCTATGAACTATAATGAAACTAGTAGTTATATCCTTTGGTTCAATTATACATGGTATCCTGGCTGTGCTTTCTGTCAGAGGTGTATGAATCACAAAAGTGCCCTGTCAGAATTACAAACCCTTTGGCAGTTACAGTAAGATATTCACATATGCAGGGCTTTTTTTCAGTGGGAACACGGGGAACGCAGTTCTGGCACCTCCAGCACTGAATGTATGTAAAAGCATGGGGTGTGGGGTGTGCTGGAGGGTCTATTGATGTTGGCTGCTGGGGGATCTATTGTCATTGGTGGGGATCTGATTTTGTGTGAGGGTCTATTGTTGCTGATGGGGAATCTGTTGTTGCTGGGAGGTCTTATGTTGCTGGAAGGGATCTACTGCTGAGAGAGAGGTCTATTTGTACTGGCTGCTGGAGGATCTATTGATGCTGGCTGCTGGGAGATCTGTTGTTGCTGCTGGGGGGAACTAATGTTGCTTGGGTGGATATTTTGTTATTGGGTGTGATACTTTGTTGTGAGTAGTTCACTGCTGCTGCAGGAAATCAATTGCTGTTGCGGGGGAGTCTATTGTTGTGTGGGGATCTATTGCTGGGAATCTGTTGTTGCTGGCTGCAGCGGCTCTATTTTACAGATTTTCTTTTTATCATCAACATGTTCCATACAAATAATTTAGCACCACAAAATGATACTTGGTTCTGTATTCTCTAAACAAGGCAGTACGGGTAAGTGGGTAGGGGATGGAATCAAGGGACGGTGGTCAGAGGTGGGTAGGGGACAGAGACAAGGGGTAACTCAGACAGGGGGAGTTCCTGCACCTATTCTCCGAGAAAAAAAATCCCTGCACATATGTATATTTAAACTGTGTATTTCAGGCTGCTGCTGTAGATCGTGGGGTGATTGTTATCACAAATATGACTGCAGGTCCTCCACAGTTTCCCTTTGTTGCCAAATTTAAAAGATAGAGGACAGACCTTCCTGGTACATTCTTCTTACCAGATTTGCAGGCTCTGATTGACTTTGCAGGCAGAGGCAGCCAATGAACGCTTCTGCCTCACACAGAACAATGCAAAGACAGACACCGGACCGTCTCCAGGGAACCCACTCCACGAGGTAGGCATTTGTGACATCAAGCTGCTGATTTCTAAGTGGCTGTGCACCTTACGCCATTTTTTAACTTTAGATCTAAGTTTAGAGATTAGTCTTCTCTCCAACAACTTTTATAAATATGCACTCCCATTCAAGTCTACAGATAAGAAAAGAGGTTAAAGCCCAACTATGGGAACCAGAAAAACACCCTTGCAGTTGGGCCACCCAGTACTGCAATCATAAACACTCGTTAGATCTAGCAGTTGAGGTTGGGGTTGAGCTGTAATACTTACCTTATTTTTCACTCTAGCAGCCTTCGTGGTCCCGCACGCATGCGCAGACATGCCAAGTGCTGGGACTTCTATACCAGCTCCATCTTCATGCATGCACAAGGGAAACCCATGCAAATGTGTTTCAGGACTCTGCTAGGTTTCCGAAGCCCTGCGGCACATCTGCGCACACGCAGAATTCAGGTGGGGCAACATTATTCTCTCCTAGGCAACAAAGGCAGAAGTGCTGCATTGCAGCAAAAAATCTCTATAAAGTATAAAAAAATATATCCAAATGTAAAAAAAGAGGGAGGGGGGAAAGACAGCGGAAAACACGTTTTCATTTAGTGTGAAAGCACGCTTTAATTATTATTATTATTATTATTATTATACAGGATTTATAAAGCGCCAACAGTTTAAACGGCGCTTTAAAACTTGAGGGTAGACAGTACAAATGCAATACACTTTAATACAGTAGGAATCAGAGGGCCCTGCACCTTAGGCCCCTTTCAGACCTACGGCTCAGTTTTTACTCCTCCGCTTGCTCAGCGGGGATCGCTCCGTTGACCCCGCTGAGCCGGCGGATGACAAGTCCGCCTCTGCACTCTGTGCAGGGATGGACCTGTCAGCGCTCCACTCTTCCCTATGGGGGGATCAGATGATCACGGATCACCTGTTCGTTTTCATCTGATTCGCCAGACGGATGAAAAATAGGGTTTGCACCCGTCTGGATTTTGCGGAGCGGATAGGGTCGGATCGGATGTCAGCGGACATGTCTCCGCTGACGTCCGACGCTCCATAGACCTTCATGGAGTACCCGTTCAGATCCACCTAAAAAACTGACAGGTGGATCTGAATGGTCTGCACATGTGAAAGGGGCCTAAGAGTTTACAACCTAAGAGGGAAAGTCAAGAGAAACAAGAGGTAATAACTGTGGCGGATGTGCCGATGGGGAAAGTAAATGTACAGTTGTTAGGTCGGGGCCAGATAGGCTTCTCTGAAGAGATGAGTTTTCAGGAATCGTCTGAAAGTGGATAAAGTAAGAGAAAATCGGATAGATTGGGGTAGAGCATTCCAGAGGATGGGAGAGGCTCTGGAGAAGTTCTGAAAGTGAGCATGGGATGAGCTGACAAGGGACTTAGGTAGCAGGAGGTCTTGGGGGGAGGGAAGAGAATAATTTGATTGGTATTTTGAGACTTTAACATGCTTTTTACCCATGCAGAATAGTGGGTGGGGCTTGGAGTATTTTTTTTTTAATTCCTGGAGTTCAGCTTTAGTTTTTGTATAGTGGTTGTAAACCCAAAAAAAAACCTAAAAAAAAAAAACCTGCAAGACAAAGGCATAATGAGCTAGTATGCATAGCATACTATCTCATTATGTATTACTTACCTTAGATCGAAGCCCCCGCATCGATCCTCGTTCACCACTCCCGGAGTTACTTCTGGGTATTGCGGGCTCCGGTGCTATGATTGGCCGGAGCCACGATGACGTCATGCGCATGGGAGCTTCCGGTAACGGCACAGTCTAACTGAAGCAACGGCATGTACTTCTGTTGCTTCAGTGCGCGTGTGCTGGGGACATCGGCATGTGCAGACATAGGTGATATCTCCTAAACCGTGCAGGTTTAGATATCCTGGGTAGCTACAGGTAAGCCTTAATATAAACTTACTTGTAGCAAAAAGTGGTTGTAAAGGGTTTACAACCACTTTAAACAGTGGCATTGTGCAATCAATCAGGTCAATGGTACTACTACCCATTTCTTTTTGTAACAGCCCACATTAAAATCAATATGATAGAAGTAGATTAATCTCAGGATATATCAGTGGTGCAATCAAGGTACTAAAAATCACCTATGCCAAAAGCTACCTATTGAAAACTAGAGATAAGAAAGAGGAAAAAAAAAGTGCAGTTGTTGCCATAGAAACTAATCAATGTTTTTTTTTTTTTCTCTTTCTCACTGTCAAGGTATTGAAAACACCAGACTTGGCAGTTTTTAGTGATGTGAAACACTCACAATGCACCAGATATGATGTCATCTATGATCAGGCTGTGACATGATTTCATTTTATAGGATCTGAATTGCACTACTGAAATATCCTGAGATCAATCTGTTTTTGATCACATTAATGTTGGCTGTTACAAAAGAAATTTGCAGTACTGTGATTGGCCTCTCATGATTGCACAGAGCCACAATTTAAAGAGGAAGTAAACCCTGATGGGTTTACTTCCTCTTTTTTTCCCTGCAAAGGTAAAGCATAATGGACTACTATGCATCGCATAGTAGCTCATTATGTGTCACTTACCTGACACAGGAGCCAGCGAAGTCGCCGCTGATCCCTGTAGTCCGCCGCGTCCATCTTGCTGGTGGCGTCTCGCAGCTCCGACCAATGACAGCGGCGAAGCCGCGATGACGTCACTCCCGCGCATGCGCACGGGAGTCGCGCCTCGCAGCTCCGCCGCTGTCATACGGCGAGGCCGCGATGACGTCACTCCCGCGCATGCGCACGGGAGTCGACAAATTTGGCAAATCCATTCTTGGATTTGCCGCATTTAGTGCGCATGCGCGCCGCTGTCTACGGCGCATGCGCCGTAGACAGCGGTGCCCATTTTCGGGCAAATATCTCCTAAACCATATAGGTTTAGGAGATATTGCTTGGACCTACAGGTAAGCCTTAATCTAGGCTTACCTATAGGTCCAAGTTGTTTGGAAGGGTTTACTTCCTCTTTAATAATTGCACCCAAAACCAAGACCTCATTCGCAAGGGTGTAGGGATCCGTAAGCCTGTGCAGAGGGCTGTCTCTACACGCACAGGTGTTCCGTGCCGCCAGTCCATTTAAATCAATGACAGGTGGGCAGCTGGAAACCTGGACCTGCAAGGATCTCCAAGCGATCCCCGATTGTTCACATGTGCAGGACCAAGGCACAGATCAGAACACAGACAGACAGTGTTCATATCCATACATCAGTCTGGCACAAATGCACCTAGAGATCCATGCAGCTGCCCACCTGTCACTGATCTGAACAGGCCGCCTGCATGCGACTGCACAGAACACCAGTGCATTTCACATGCATGATGACGACCCTTTGCACGGGCATGCAGATCAATATGCTTAGGTTGATGAGGACTAAAGATAAATTACAAAAAAAAAAAAATAATAAAACACCACCCTTGGAGTTGCAAGGATTAATTGCTTATTAAAGTAGAACTTTACCCATAACAACTTGATAAAAAAATAATAATGTTCTTTAGCAAGGGACATACATTCCACATTAATAATTATGCTACCAAAATTGGGGTGTGCTGTAAATTGCCTCCTTTTTCTTCTTACTGGAGGCTGCCATTTTCCTGAAGTTTAGGGCCCCTGAACAGAAGTAAATCTTTAGACTGTCAGCAGATTGTCCTCTAGTAGCTCTGATTTTCAGCACAATACCATAAAATAGAGAACTACTGAGCATATGCAGAGCAGGGTGAGACAGTGTGTTACTGTATTTTAACCACTTCAGCCCCGGAAGGTTTACCCCCCCCCCCTACACGACCAGGCCATTTTGTGCAATATGGCACTGCGTCACTTTAACTGACAATTGCGCAGAGGCGCGACACTGTACCCAAATAAAATTGATGACCTTTTATTATCACAAGTAGAGCTTTCTTTTGGTGGTATTTGATCACCTCTGCGGTTTTTATTTTTCCGCTATAAACAAAAAAAAAACGAAAATTTTGGGGAAAAAACAAAACAATATTTTTTACTTTATGCTATAAAACATACCAAATAAAAAAATCTAAATAAAAATGTAGTCGGCAGTTTAGGCCAATATGTATTCTGCTACATATTTTTGGTAAAAGAAAATCCCAGTTAGCGTATATTGATTGGTTTGCGCAAAAGTTATAGCATCTATGGAATTTTTTTTTATTTTTTACTAGTAATGGCGGCAATCAGCAATTTTTAGTGGGAATGCAACATTGCGACAGACAAATAGAACATCTAACTGACACTCTTTTGGGAACCAGAGACACTAATACAGTGATCAGTGCTAAAATAAATGCACTGTCACTGTACTAATAACACTGTAGGGAAGGGGTTAACATCAGGGGCAATCAAACGGTTAAATGTCAGACATCCCAAGTCTCCCGCGGGGTGTGGGAGTCTACCGCATTTCAGCTGCGGCTCCCTGACACCCGCAAGTGCCACGTGATATCCCAGCTGAAGGGACGATCCAGGGACGGCTGCCCCCCTTCTCCACCTCACCTGCTGCTCACAGCCAGACAGGAGAGGAGAGAGAGCTGCTTCTACTCCTCCTCCTGTGTCTGCCCTGCCCACACCCCCCGACAATGTGTTCTGGGATGTGTGGGAGGGAAGTATGAAGTCCAGCAAGGCCTGCAGACTGATCCATCAATCCATGCAGTACTCTGATGTAAGGGGCATCTTGTGACCACTTACCCCCCCCCCCCCCGACTGTGCTGTGCCCTCCTGCTCCCCTTGTGCTGTACTGACCTATCCCCTGTACTGTGCCCACTTACCTTCCCCCTGTGCTGTGTCCTCCTGCATCATACACTGACACAGACCTACCTGCAAATACAGACTGGGATTGGGAGGGACAAAGGAGGGACTGCGGATAGGGACAGGGCTAGGGGCGTAACTATAGGGGGTGCAGCAGTCGCGACCGCAACCGGGCCCTGTGCTGCAGGGGGCCCATGCAGCCCCCTCTACATATGGTCGACAGCAGCATAAGCAGCTAGGGGTACCAGTGCACCATGCACACGGGTGGCTGGAGGTGGAGGGTGACTAGCAGAGCTCCATGCTCGACTATCGCACTGGCTGCTCTTTAGTTGTGCATTCCCCGCATGACCTGTGTCCTCGGCCGGCTCCTCAGAGTACCCCTCTCCTGCTCCATGCATTGCCGCTCAGTCTGATGTCTGTTCTCCCCAGCCAGATGGGGCACCTAAAAAAAAAAAAAAATACTGATGCCAGTGGTGGAACTACAGGGCTCACAAAGGTCATACCTGTGACCACGCCCTGGAGTTCCACCGCCGGACTTGTAGGGAAGGGCCCTGGCTGGGGTTCAGGGGGGCCCTTCATGGTTTCTTGCATCGGGCCCTGAAGGTTCTAGTTACACCACTGGCTAGGGGTAGGGTTGCCACCTGTCCAGGATTCACCTGGACAGTCCAGGCTTTAGATCCTTTGTCCGGGTTTCAGTCCACCTGAAACCTGGACACATCAGTGGCAGCCCTGCAGCACCAGTCCTCCTATCTCCCTCTTCCCTGCCATCGGCTTTCAGTGCTTTTAATTATATTGGTGGGGGATGCTTTAACTGGGATGCAGACTGGCCTGGGGGGATTATACTGGGGGACAGAATGACCTGGGGGGTTAAACAGTATAGGAACTTATTAAGTGTTCTTGCATAGCAAGACCTCTTATGCCCCATACACACGGTCGGACATTCCGAAGACACAATCCGTCTGATTTTTTCCAATGGATTTTGGCCCAAACTTGTCTTGCATACACACGGTCACAGAAAGTTGTTGGAAAATCCGATCGTTCTGAACGCGGCGACGTAGAACATGTACAACGGGACTATAAACAGGCCAGTAGCCAATAGATTTCGTCTCGTAATTTATTCTGAGCATGCGTGGCACTTTGTGCATCGGTATTGTCTACACACTATCGGAATTTATGCGATTGGATTTTAGATTTTGTTGTCGGAATATTTTAGATCCTGCTCTCAAACTTTGTGTGTCGGAAATTCAGACGGAAAAAGTCAGATGGAGCCCACACACAATCAGATTTTCCGACAACACAATCCGAGACCGTGTGTATTTATTTCACATATATATTATTATTATTATTATTATTATAGCCAAATTTACCACCCTAGAGTGGGAGGTGACAAAAGCTGACAACCCCATGATCGACCAAATAATTTATGACTCCCCATGATCAGCCAAAACATTATGACCACCCCATGATCAGCCAAAAATATATAATTTTGAAAAAAAAGATATTTTTTGAAAAAAAAAGAAAAGATCATTTTTGAAAAAAAAAATTTTTTGGAAAGAAAAAAAATCATTTTTGGAAAAAAAATCATTTTTGGAAAAAAAAAATTTTTGAAAAAAAATCATTTGTGAAAAAAAATCATTTAAAAAATTTTTTTTGAAAAAATCATTTTGAATTTTTTTTTTGAAAAATAAAAGAATTTTTGGAAAAAAAATCTTTTTGGAAAAAAATCATTTTTGGAAAAAAATCATTTTTGAAAAAAAATAATTTGTGAAAAAAAATCATTTAAAAAAAAAAAATTTTTGAACAAAAGAAAAAATCATTTTGAAATTTTTTTTGAAAAAAAAACAATTTTTGGGGGAAAAATTTTTTGGGGAAAAAAGAAAATTTGAAAAAAAATTATTTTTGAAAAAAAAAATCATCACTTTATTGGAACACCCTAGGGATTGGAACCTTTCCCTTTCAGCTGCCAGATGTGAAGGTCCAGTATGGTAGGACCGCTATCACCGTCGTGGTTTCCCTCACGAGTCTTGACAAGAACCTTGGAATGAGAGGCCGCGGAGGGAAGGCATAGGCCCGCTTGCACGCCCAAGGGGCTGAGAGGGCATCTATTGCCTCCGCCTGGGGGTGAGGAAGCCTCGAGATGAACCTTGGAAGCTTGGTGTTGAATGCTGTCGCAAAGAGGTCTAGCTCGAGGGGACTCCACTGGTTCACTATCCAGTTGAAAATCTCTGGGTGTAGAGACCATTCGTTGATATCCACGAACTTGCGGGAAAGGCTGTCGTCCCTCGAGTTGAGATGACCGGGCAGATAGATACCGTCTGTTCCACAGTGTTAGGAACTCCAGCTGGAAATGTCTCAAATGCCAATGGGCCCAGGGGACCATAGGGATACATGACGACATCCGGCCTATCAGGCTCAAGCAGTTTGAGGCTGTCAGGTAGTATCTCGTACTCACTCTCTTCATTTGCTGAATAATGGAAGTTGCCTTCTGAGGTGGGAGAGCCACTGTTCCGTTCCTTGTGTTGAACAGAGCGCCCAAATAGACCATCTCCTGGGTTGGAGAAAGGTGACCTTTCTCCTGGTTTATCTTCCATCCGAATTCCGTTAGCGTCGTCAAAAGAATGCTCCCATGTTCCACTAACTGGGCTGGATCCTTCGCCAGGAGTAGAAGGTCGTCCAAGTAGTGGTATACCTGAAGCCCCAATTCTCTCTTTTAAACCTGCAAGGCAAAGTTATAATATGCTAGCATGCATCGCGTATAGAAAATTAAAAAAAAAATAATTGTTGAAAAAAACTTTTTTTTATAAAAAAATAATTAATTAAAAAAATTTTTTTTTTAAATACGTTTGAAAAAAATCATTTTGAAAAAATATTATTGAAAAAATAAAAAAGAATTTAAAAAAAAAATTTTTTTTAATTTTGTTAAAAATTATTTAAAAAAAAATATAATTTAAAAAAATTAAATTTTTGCAAAAAATAAAATAAAAAATCATTTAAAAAAAATATTTTTTGAAAAAAAAAATCATTTTTGATATTTACTGTCCCTATAGGCAAGCCTTACTTTAGGCTCACCTATAGGTAAAAATCATCCCTGTATTGTTCCTGACCGTGTGACCGCCAGCTGAAGCGCCATGGAGAAAAGGCTGCACAGCGGGAGGAAGGTTGCTGGAGCGATTCCTCAACCCCTAGACCTAGCTCAGTATTATATAAGGCTGCATTCACATCTCTCCCTGCATTTACTCTAAAGTGTGTGAATGCATGACATTTGTATTGTCTGACACTTCCACCACATTTCCACCAAATACCACCAACTCCTCCCATTCCTCCAAACCCCTCACACCCCATTAACCAGACCAGACTATGTTTGGAGTAAATGGCCAAAGGCCTTGATTTATTAACCAAAATATGTATAAATATAAAAAATATAAACTTTCAATAAATAACTTTTATTAACATGTAAACTTTCCCTTAACACTGAAACATGGGTCCTTAGCATACCCAAGACCCTACTGATCACTGCACAATATATTTGACCTCTTGACCTCCAGACGGACTCCCCTGTCTCGGAGGCTATACCCAAACTAATGCAGTGACCTACCCCTTTTCTCTTCCGGTTACCCCCTTGTAACCATGAAGTACATCACCAACCATCCCCATCCCCATGGATGGGTACAACCTAATTACCACCTGCACCACTTAAACCTTCTCAACTGACCCCCCAAACAACCTGCCCACCCTGTAAACACACCCCCAAAAAACAAAATCCTACGAACAAAAAAAGGGAGGGTGGGTGGGAATCTCTTCCTCCTCCGCTCTCCAACTGCCCTGGCTTCCGCTCGGCTTCCCGGCCGAAAGTTCTGACTCCGCCCCTAACTCCGCCTACCAAAACTCTTAAAGCGGCCCTTTATTCTGCTCACTAAAAACGGCGACAGTGCATTCAAAGCAACTGTCATGCCGTCCCTTCGCCTACAGCCTTTGGCTGTTGCTACGTGGACTCTCTGGACGGTTGTGGCACGGCCATACGCTTTAATCACACAGTCATTGCATTGGGGCCACAACATGTGTACAGCTTTTATTGTTCCTGACTCTGTATGCCAATGTGCCCTTAACAATGCGGTCCCAGTTCATTTTTCTATCTGGTCGTTAGGATTACACCACTGTCCCCAGTCACTGCAGTTGGGTTGTTTATTGTGTCACATTCTGTGGAAGTTTCCAGAAGCCTGAGCTCTGCATTTAATGGGCAAAGGCGGTTGGGTCGGAGGTGTTATGTAGCTGCTGTCAGGGAGGGCAGGGTGTGAGGTTAGCAGCTGCTGCAGGTTGAGTCCTGCTTTCTGCTGAGGTTGTTTACCTGGAGTTTGAACCTCTCCTCGCGCGGGCGTTGGCCTGTCTGAGGATAGTCATTATAGTGGCGGGAAAGGGAGGGATTGGCACGCTGGCTTTGTGCATGGAGTAGATCATGATGTGTGGGTGTAATCGGAGTTAACCCCAAATGAGCTGGCACCCTGAGCTCCGGATCTCTCCGTGTGCTGCAGATACTATATAACATGGCCTCAGGCAGAGCAAGAGTTAGCTGTGTGTAGAAGCTCTCGTGTGAGGGACCAACGTGCCTGTCACAGCTTGTGTGATGTCTATAGAAAGCACTACACCGAGTGTGTACATAATACTCAGCTCCTATTTCCACACTGGGGACAAGTCATGAAAACAAGCCTAAAGAAAATGGAGGCCTTGTTTGTAGCCACTGGCCACCTTTTATTTTCCCAGTTCAGGTTATAGAATGGAAGCGGAAATAGATTTGGATGCTACAGGCAGAATGCGCAGGAGATTATAGCGACAAGGCCGAAGTACTGGATATATACACAAAACTCACAGTAGTAAACATACTGGTTCACTTCAAAACTACAAGTAAAACGCTGAGCGCTTCTGAGACGCTTGCGGTTTTTAAAAGACACGCGACTCAAAAACTACACCGAAAAGGCTGTGGGGCATTTTTGATGCGCTTTTGAGGTGCTTTTAAGGTGCTTTTGAGGCGCTTCTCATTCATTTCAAAGAAGAAGAACGTTTTTGGTGTGTTTTTTAGCTCCCCGAACATGCCCCAAAGGTGCTGCAAGCAGGATTTTTTTTCACCGCACCACAGGGAAGGGAAGCCTTTTTCTAGAGCTTTTGAGGCACTATTTTTTTTTTTTTTAACACATAAGCACTTGAAAAATTCAGTGTGAAAGGGGCCTAAAGCTGAACTCCAAGCAGATATAAAATATAAAAATGAATGCAGCCCTTTGTTCATTCATATGTCATTAAATAGTTAATTCATCTTTATCCTATGTGAAGAATAGAAGTACCTACACAGCAAAACCACTTCTCTCTGTCCTCTGTCAGCAACCTAGAGAAACCAGCACTACAACTACATTATAACATTCATGTGTTTCATATATTTTTCAGAAACTTTTATCACTTAAAGTGGTAGTAAACCCTTACAGATCTTTGACCTACAGGTAAGCCTAGATTGAAGCGGGGTGCCCCTTAAAAATAAAATAAAAATAAAAGTAAGCAGCTACAAATACTGTAGTTGCTGATTTTTAACAATCAGACATTTACCTGTCCCAGGGTCCAGCGATGCGGGGGAACGAAGCCCCGCTCATTCCCCGCTCCTCTCAGTGGCAGCATTCTTACTGTGGGCACCCGGCTTCACAGCCGGGCACCCACTGCGCACGCACCGTGATATGCCGCACAGTCATCTGGGACCTGTCACATGTCCCAGATGACTGACTGCGTCGAGGAGAAGTGGCGTCAGGTGCCTGGGCACTGAAGGAGGCAGACTATGAGGGACCCCCTAGCAACAGGCATTTAGAGACAAGTTTTATTTTTTTAGGAATTTTCATCATATTTTTTTTGGGGGGGGGGAAACACCACTTAAAGAGGAAGTAAACCCTTCCAAACAACTTGGACCTATAGGTAAGCCTAGATTAAGGCTTACCTGTAGGTCCAAGCAATATCTCCTAAACCTATATGGTTTAGGAGATATTTGCCCGAAAATGGGCACCGCTGTCTACGGCGCATGCGCCGTAGACAGCGGCGCGCATGCGCACTAAATGCGGCAAATCCAAGAATGGATTTGCCAAATTTGTCGACTCCCGTGCGCATGCGCGGGAGTGACGTCATCGCGGCTTCGCCGTATGACAGCGGCGGAGCTGCGAGGCGCGACTCCCGTGCGCATGCGCGGGAGTGACGTCATCGCGGTTGCGCCGCTGTGATTCGTCGGAGCTGCGAGACGCCACAAGCAACATGGATGCGGCGGACTACAGGGGACACCGGCGACTTCGCTGGCTCCTGTGTCAGGTAAGTGACACATAATGAGCTACTATGCGATGCATAGTAGTCCATTATGCTTTACCTTTGCAGGGAAAAAAAGAGGAAGTAAACCCATCAGGGTTTACTTCCTCTTTAAGGACCAGGCCTCTTTTTCAGATTTGGTGTTTACATGTTTAAAACATTTTTTTTTGCTAGAAAATTACTTAGAACCCCCAAACATTTTATATTGTTTTTTTTCTAACACCCTAGAGAATAAAATGGCGGTCATTGAAATACTTTTTTTTACACCGTATTTGCGCAGCGGTCTTACAAGCGTACTTTTTTTGGAAAAAATTCACTTTTTTGAATAAAAAAATAAGACAACAGTAAAATTAGCACAATTTTTTTTATATTGTGAAAGATAATGGTACGCCGAGTAAATTTATACCCAACATGTCACGCTTCAAAATTGCGCCCGCTCGTGGAATGGCGTCAAACTTTTAGCCTCAAAAATCACCATAAGCGACATTTCAAAAAATTCTACAGGTTGCATTTTTTGTGTTACAGAGGAGGTCTAGGGCTAGAATTATTTCTCTCGCTCTACCGATCACGGCGATACCTCACATGTGTGTTTTGACCACCGTTTTCATATGCGGGCGCTACTCACGTATGCGCTCGCTTCTGTGCGCAAGCTCGTCGTGACGGGGTGTTTTTAAAAACCTTTATTTTTTTATTTTTTCTTATTTATTTTTATTGATTTTATTTATTTTTACACTGTTTTTTAAAAAAATAAATAAAAATGCATCACTTTTATTCCTATTACAAGGAATGTAAACATCCCTTGTAATAGAAAAAAGCATGACAGGTCCTCTTAAATATGAGATCTGGGGTCAAAAAGTCCTCAGATCTCATATTTGGACTAAAATGCAACAAAAAAAAAAGAAAAAAAGAAAAAAATTACATTTAAAAAAAAAAATACCTTTAAGAGGTATGGGCGGACGTGACGTTTTGACGTTGCTTCCGCCCTCCTATGGTATAGAGACGAGTGGGTGCCATCTTAGCCTCACTCGTCTCCATATCCAGCTAGCAAAAGGACCCGATCGCCTCCGCCGCTACCGACGGCTCCGGTAAGCGGCGGAAGGGCGGCTGGAGGGGGAGTGGCCCCTCTCCCGCCGCCAATAGCGGTGATCTCGCGGCGAATCCGCCGCGGAGACTACCGTTATCGTACAGATGACCGGCGCCTGAAGAGATGGATATCACGGTTGTGGCAGCAGCTGCTGCCGTTACCGAGATAACCCTCTTCAAAAATAGGAAGTACATCGTCGTGCGCTGGTCGTTAAGTGGTTAAGGCTTACCTGTAGGTCCAAGAAATATCTCCTAAACCTAGATACCTAGAGATATTTGCAAAAAGACAGGCCGTAGATAGCGGCGCGCAGGCGCATTGAGTATGCCTCTGCTAACGGCGATATGCCGTTAGTGGCTGCTCCTGTGCGCATGCGCGGAAGTGACGTCATCGTAGCTCCGGCCAATAACAGCGCCGGAGCAGCGAGACCCGGAAGTCACTCTATAGGAAGTAGCTACAAACGGGCTTCAGGAGATCAGCAGTACTGAGATGAAACAAAAACAATGGCATTCATATAGGATTTACCTTTATTTTAACAGATGGTCCAAGTTTCTTAACTGCACCGCAGAAACGACAGCTCTTTTTCCAGGGCAGATGGTCATGTGACCAAGTCTATAATGGGAGCAATGCTGGCTGGGGCGTTTTTATTTGACTGCACTTCTGCTTTAATCAGAATTTAGAATATGGTTATTCTTACTTGGTACTCTTATACAAATTAGTTGTGTTTGGCGCAAACGTGCTGGCACTTTTTTGTTTGCTGCCATCCAAGTTTTTGTCATTGATAGATTATGGCATATTGTTTTGTGTTGGCACTGGAATATTTCTGTACAAAGTAATACCAGTGCTAAATTTGGCAGTGCTTGAAGTTTTAGATTAGCATAACATTTCTATGAATAAGGCTTTGAGGTGAGAGTGGCACTTATTGGTGGCCAACTTATTGGTGCTCTGATGTCAGGGATAGAATATTCTGCCCTAATGATCCCACTCCAGAAGTAAAGAATCAGCTCCTTGCAGTCTACAGTACAGCAGAGCTCAGACTGCCAGAGGAAGAGCAGCACAACAAGGGACCAGTCAGGTGTGCTGCAGTGAAAGGAACCATGCTGATAGGAGGAGTTATCATTCTGCTGCTTCTCTTTCACTGTCCAGTCACAGTGTGGGGGTGGGGGGGGGGGGGGGGACCTGTTAGCAAAAGTGAAACTATAGCAGAGAATTATTTGGTCCCAATTATCTGGTACCAAAGAACCAACTATAGAGACCTACATAATAACTCCAAAATTAAAGCCAATCTCTTGGTAAAACAAACCTGATAGGCCCCTTGTGCTGCTTCAATTTCTCCCAGCCTGAGCTCTGTTATACAGAGAATGCAACAATCTAATACCAAGCCAAATTCACTTAGTACTACTTGCATTTATAAATGCATAGTCCAACACCAGGCAAGACTCCAAATCTAACTTTGTTTTGGCAATAAAATGCCGTTATCTTCGGTGCCTTCCGCAAACACATAATGGTGACACATACAGCTATATCCTCTCTCAAAGTCACGATTAGCTTGCACTGTCATTCTTATTTCCTGTCCCAGGGACTGGACACATTTGCAAAAGACTGGGGGCACCTGATGTAAGGAGGGGCTCTGTTGGCGACACCTGATGTAAGGAGGGACTCCGCTGGGGGCACCTGATGTAAGGAGGGACTCCACTGGGGGCACCTGATGTAAGGAGGGACTCCACTGGGGGCACCTGATGTAAGGAGGGACTCCACTGGGGGCACCTGATGTAAGGAGGGACTCTACTGGGACTGCCTGATGTAAGGAGATACTGTACTGGGAATGCCTGGTGTAAGGAGGGACTCTGCTGGAGACACCTGATGGCATCTGGTGGCAGGCGACGTGGCAGGTGACACGTCCAGGGCTCCCACTGATTCTGCATTATGCTGAGTTGAACTATTTCATTTTAGATTACAAAGTAATAATAGAAACAATGCGCTTCAATCATCCTGACACCATAACAACCATGGTGCTAAGATGATTGAAGTGCTAACACCAGGTGTTTGGAGTATCTTTATCTGCTGATTTTTAAACTTTCTCAAATACACTTATTTGTATTGTGGTGTAGGATCTGAGCCTGCTGTCCCTCCATCCCCCTTTCTTTCATTCCTGCCTTCTCTCTGCTTCCCTCCCTAATTTCTTTCTTTCTCGCTCTCTCCCTCCATCCCTCATTCGTCTCGGAATCTAACCACACCCACTTTCAACCATGCCCAATACTTTAAACCACGCCCATTGTTCGTGCCATATTTTTCTTTCCTGCTACGTCATGCCTACAAACCAATGCCCCACCCCCTAATTATAGTAAGACTCCGCCTACAAAGAAGTGTCCTTATACATTTTTTTACAATATTGGCAATGTTTTACAATGTTGATGTACTGTATCTTCCTCTAACTCAGTCCCCTTGTTGTGTGACAAGCCCTTTTGATATACTGTGCATGCACCCCTTTAAGAGACTTGAGACCAGGCAAAAAGCAAGTAAAGAAGAAAGATCCTTTACTGAGGTAGTTTCTGATGACAGTACAGTTCTTAAAAAGGCACCTTCAACACAGTTCCTATACAGAGCTCTCCAGTGCCCATAGAGTGTGCATACCATATGCAGAAGGTAGGATCATAAAGCTATTTCTAGCTATTTCTTTGAAAAGAGATTTAAAAAAATTGTTTTGTTTTTTAGAATCATACTTACCTAGGTTAATGTAGCATTGATCCGATGCTGCATCTGTCCCTTGGCGCCTCTTACACTGAGAACCAAGCGGTCAAACACAGATGATCACTCAGTTCTCACAGCTTTGTGAGCAGAGAGCTGCTGACTGTCAGTCAGCAGCTCTCTGCTCTGCCTTCCCGCACTCACTGGAGAGCTGGGCTATGGAGAGGGCGGGAGCCAGTGGCGTAACTAGAACCTTCAGGGCCCCGGTGCAGGAAACCATGGCGGCCCCCCCCCCCCGACCTCCGGACAGGGCTCTTTTCTCCGAGCCCGATGGTGGCACACCAGGGCCCAGTCCCAAGTGGGTGGCCGCATATAAAAGAACAGATTTAAAAAACATCAATTACAGCCACTGTGCCCATCAAACGCCACCACTGTGCCCATCAAATGCCGCCAGTGTACCCATCAAATGCTGCTACTGTGCACATCAAATGCTGCCACTGTGAATCCCCACCGCCTGCTCACTGTCTGCCCGCCACTTATGCCGCGTACACACGGGCGGACTGTTCGCTCAACTTTGTCCGCTGAACAGTGTTTCAGCGGACAGTCCGCTCGTGTGTGGGGCTTCAGCGGACAGTTTCAGCGGACAGTTTGACGAACAAAGTTTTTCGGAAATTCCGAAAAACTGTCCGCTGAAACTTGGTTTGAGCGGACAGTCCGCCCGTGTGTAGGCCACTTTCGAAATTAGCAAACTGTTCCCGCTCGGAGGAAAGTCTGCTCATTTCGAGCGCATCTCCAGGTAGGCGGGGCCCGCGAGGGAGACGTCGCGGGCCCCGCCGCCTGGTATGGACTTAAAGGGGAACCCCAACGCCGAAAAAAATCGGCGTGGGGGTCCCCCCAAAGTCCACAACAGACCCTTGTCCGAGCACGCTACCCGGCCGGCCAGGAAAGGGGGGCGAGCGAGCGCGCCCCCCTCCCGAGCCGTACCAGGCCGCGTGCCCTCAACATGGGGGGTGCCTTGGGGAAGGGGGGGGCCGCGCGGCCCCCCCACCCCAAAGCACCTTGTCCCCATGTTGATGAGGACAAGGGCCTCTTCCCGACAACCCTGGCCGTTGGTTGTCGGGGTCTGCGGGCGGGGGGCTTATCGGAATCCGGGAGCCCCCTTTAATAAGGGGGCCCCCGGATACCGGCCCCCCCACCCTATGTGAATGAGTATGGGGTACAATGTACCCCTACCCATTCACCTGTAAAATAAAAGTACCCAAAAAAAAAACACAACACACGAGATAAAATATTTTATTGCACAGCTCCGGGGGTCTTCCGTCTTCGGGGGTCTTCTCGCCGGACTCCTCCGCTATCTTCTTGTAGCTCTTTTGCTAGCGGAGGAGTCCGGCTTTCTTCCTCCCCGCCGCCGGCCTCTTCTCCTGACTTCGGGGGTCTTGTCCCCCTCTTCGGTTCTTCTGCCGGGCCACCGCGCCTTCTTATAGCTCTTTTACAGGCGGTGGCCCGGGCTTCTGTCGCCGCTGTCGCCTTCCGGTCGCCTTCCGGTCGCCTTCCGTTCTTCTTCTTGTTGTTCTTCTTCTTCTTCTCCAGGAGATGTTGACACGTCGCTCTCTCCGGCCGGAATGCCAGAGCCGCGCTGTGCGGCCACTTATATAGTGACAATGGGGCGGTGTCACATGGTATATGTCACATGGGTTGGTCACATGGTGACCCCGCCCCCTTACGATGTCATAGTCCCCATGTGACATCAACCCATGTGACCAACCCATGTGACATATACCATGTGACACCGCCCCATTGTCACTATATAAGTGGCCGCACAGCGCGGCTCTGGCATTCCGGCCGGAGAGAGCGACGTGTCAACATCTCCTGGAGAAGAAGAAGAAGAAGAACAAGAAGAAGAAGAACGGAAGCCGACCGGAAGGCGACAGCGGCGACAGAAGACCGGGCCACCGCCTGTAAAAGAGCTATAAGAAGGCGCGGTGGCCCGGCAGAAGAACGGAAGGCGGCGGCGACAGAAGACCGGGCCACCGCCTGTAAAAGAGCTATAAGAAGGCGCGGTGGCCCGGCAGAAGAACCGAAGAGGGGGACAAGACCCCCGAAGTCGGGAGAAGAGGCCGGCGGCGGGGAGGAAGAAAGCTGGACTCCTCCGCTAGCAAAAGAGCTACAAGAAGATAGCGGAGGAGTCCGGCGAGAAGACCCCCGAAGACGGAAGACCCCCGGAACTGTGCAATAAAATATTTTATCTCGTGTGTTGTGTTTTTTTTTTGGGTACTTTTATTTTACAGGTGAATGGGTAGGGGTACATTGTACCCCATACTCATTCACATAGGGTGGGGGGCCGGTATCTGGGGGCCCCCTTATTAAAGGGGGCTCCCGGATTCCGATAAGCCCCCCGCCCGCAGACCCCGACAACCAACGGCCAGGGTTGTCGGGAAGAGGCCCTTGTCCTCATCAACATGGGGACAAGGTGCTTTGGGGTGGGGGGGCCGCGCGGCCCCCCCCTTCCCCAAGGCACCCCCCATGTTGAGGGCACGCGGCCTGGTACGGCTCGGGAGGGGGGCGCGCTCGCTCGCCCCCCTTTCCTGGCCGGCCGGGTAGCGTGCTCGCACAAGGGTCTGTTGTGGACTTTGGGGGGACCCCCACGCCGATTTTTTTCGGCGTTGGGGTTCCCCTTTAAGTACATTCCAGGCGGCGGAGCCCGCGACGTCTCCGTCGCGGGCCCCGCCTACCTGCACACGCGCTCGAAATGAGCAGACTGTTGCCTCGTGTGTGGGCGAGTCCGTTCATTTCAAAAGTTGCGCGGACTTAGTACGACGAACAAAGTTTGCCGTATTTGTCCGCTCAAAAAGTGCCGTGTGTGGGCGTGTTCGTTCATTCAAAAGTTTGAGCGGACTGTTTGACGAACTTAGTTTCGGCAGACAGTCCCCGCGTGTGTACGCGGCCTTACCCTGTCTTGGTGGGGCAGCGGGTAACGGCCATGAGCGGGGTCCTCCATGCAGCTACTGCCATCCTCATCTCCCGCCCTCTCCTGATGGGCGTCCAATAGCTGTGTCTATCGTTTCAACCAAACGGGTGATGGGTAAAAGACCCGCACACCTGATTGGTGGAGAGGCGGTTCAGTGTTAGGAAAGTGAATATTAATTCACTTTTCTAACACACCTGGGTAGACTGTGAGCGTCAAGCATGGCGCTCACAGTTCACCTATTTTGAAGCCTATTATAGCCCATGGCTCTAATCAGGTGCTGCAAAAACAACCCCCGCCGCTGTAATTCAGGCACCCGGCACCCCAAAAGGGACCAGACACCAAAATATGGGGGTGGCAGCGGTGGCCATGGATAGATTCATGCTATGCTATGCATGAATCTATCCATTGGTCATAGAGGGGGTGGAACCTGTGCACCCTTTTGGATGCACCGCCACTGATAAACACATGCACACACACATACATATATGAACACACACACACAAGCATGCTCACATGCACACATACAAGCATGCTCACACACACACACATACATTAATGCTCACACACACACACATACATGCATGCTCACACACATACATGCATGCTCACACACGCATACATGCATGCTCACACACACACACACGCTCACACACTCACACACATTAATGCTCACACACACACACACACACATTAATGCTCACACACACACACACACACACACACACATTAATGCTCACACACACACATACATGCATGCTCACACACGCGCACACACATACATTCATGCTCACACACATACAAGCATGCTCACACACGCACACACATACAAGCATGCTCACACACATACATGCATGCTCACACACACACACACACAAACACATACAAGCATGCTCACACACACGCACATACAAGCATGCTCTCACACACACATACATTAATGCTCACACACACACACATACATACATTAATGCTCACACACACACACACACATACAAGCATGCTCACACACACGCACAAGCATGCTCACACGCACGCACAAGCATGCTCACACACACACACGCACACACAAGCATGCTCACACACACGCACATACAAGCATGCTCACATACACACACACGCACACACAAGCATGCTCACACACATGCACATAGAAGCATGCTCTCACACACAAGCATGCTCACACACATGCACATACAAGCATGCTCACACACACATACAAGCATGCTCACACACACATGCACATACAAGCATGCTCACACACATGCACATGCAAGCATGCTCACACACATGCACATGCAAGCATGCTCACACACATGCACATACAAGCATGCTCACACACACGCACATACAAGCATGCTCACACACACGCACATACAAGCATGCTCACACACACGCACAGGCCCCCTGCAGCAAGGGGCCGGTCGCCATGGCGATCTTGGCGACCCCTATAATTCCGCCACTGGCAGGAGCGGCCAGCTCAGGTTCACAGTGGCTCGCCGGTCCAGGCACGTGGGCGGATTTCGGCTCCATTGTCATGATCTTGCTCGAGCTTGGACCGACTGTGATGTCAGTCGACAGTGGGTTTCAGCCCGCTCTCTGCTGAAAACAGGTCACTGGAGTGCAGAACAACCTGCACTTCTGTGGTCCACAGGAGAAGTACAAGCTTTGGCTGTACTTCTCCTTTAAGGTAATGTTCCTTTAGGCAATAAATCCATACAAGGTAGTGCAAGTCTCTAGAGTCCATGATTGGCAGTAATCCATAAAGGCAGTGAGTCCATGATTCGCACCTATAAGTCCATAGGTTCCCCAGGCTTGGGACCCCCACCAGGAACCCCAATTAGGCTCCTTTCATTCCCCAAATGGGTGATCACTCCAGCAGAGTAACAGGCTACATTTTGTCAGTATTTACCAGGAACCTCAGTGCTTGGAGTCTGCCCCTTTTATATGGGTTGACCTGTAGGGGGCGGTAACCTGACTGAAAATGGTGGAAAAGCATTAAAGTGAATGTAAAGCTTTGTTTTTTTGTTTTATTTAAATAACAAACAAGTTATACATACCTTCTCTGTGCATGGGTTTTGCACAGAGTGGCCCAGATCCTCCTCTTCTGGGGTCCCCCTGCGGTGCTCCTGGTTCCTCCCCGCATTGCGTGCCCCCTCGGAGACCCACTTTCCACTCGTGCGGGCACGTTCCCAAGTCTTGCTGCTGTGTTCATTGACACAGACAGCAGGACTCTGCCCCGCCTCCCTTGTCACTGGATTTGAAGGAAAAATATATGAAAATTGAAAAGTGTATTGGTCTGCCAACATCCTACATTGCATTGTAAAAGGAACATGCAGCAAAGTGCATTGGGGGGACGCCCCATGGGCTTTAAAATGTCAGTAAGAAGTAATAGAAGGTAAATAAGTAAAAAAAGGTGCAAGGGTGCCACACAAAAATAGAAAAATTGTAAAGTATAAACACAATTTGCTTATAAAGTATAAACAATACACCAATGAATCAACATAAGTAGGACATACAAATATATACCACCCAAAGCTAGTAATCCAAAATAATGCTCAAATTAAAGCGGGGTTCCACCGCCGTTTTTTTTTTTCCCCCGCAATAATGTGTAAAATTAAGTATTCTAAATACTTTACTTACTTCTAAGTGCTGTCCGAGTCTCTTGCAGCTGTTTTTCTTTCTTCAAAACTTATTAGGAAAACGTCTCCAGGCGTTTTCCATTTTGCCTGTGGGCATGTGAAGCCCACAGGCATTGTCTTCCGGGGCACAGTCCTCCTAAACTCCCATCATGCACCGCCCGTATGATCTGCGATCTCGCGCATGCGCAGATCAATCCACTCGAGCGCACACAACAAGCCTGGGCGCCGCACAGACTCCTGGGAAATAAAAACAACGATCCCAGGAGCCCCTGCGGCCGACAGGAAGAAGTGACCTGCCGCTGAAGCCCCGCCCATTTCCGCAGCGGCTCCGCCCCTTTCCGGAATCTCCAGAGGCAGAAAATTTGAAAGAAGAAGAAAACAGAAGAAGACAGCAGAAAAGTAAGGGGGTTACCTAGCGATTAGGGAAGGGGGGGATCACATAGACCTAGGACTGTTAATTAGGATGGACCTCCGCTTTAAATTGAGTTCAGTTTAAGAATTGTTGCATACATCCCGACATGTTTCGGATCACATTGGAACATATTTTTTCCTTCATGAGGGGAGGTTTACAGTTGGGTATATTATTTTCTTGTCTGTAAAACAAATATATACATGTATAATAATATTTACATGGTAATTTGACAAAGACATCAGAATCTTATCTTGAATTTATTTAAAGTGGTTGTAAACCCTTACAACACACTTTGACCTACAGGTAAGCCTAGATTAAGGTTTACCTGTCGGTCCAAGAAATATCTCCTAAACCTACACGGTTTAGGAGATATTTTCCGAAAGACAGGCACCGCTGTCTACGGTGCATGTGCCATAGACAGCGCCACGCAGGCACACTAAGCGCGCCGCGGTCAACGGTGATATGCCGCGAGTGCCATGCGTGGGAGTGACGTCATCACGGCTTCGCTGAATGACAGCGGCGGAGCAGCGAGACCCAACGAGAAGATGGATGCGCTGGACTACAGGGGACAGAGGTGACTTCGCTGGCTCCTGTGTCAGGTAAGTAACACATAATGGACTACTATGCGATGCATAGTTGTCCATTATGCTTTACCTTTGCAGGGAATGAAAAAGGAAGTAATCCTCTTTAAGCCATATTGTGGCTTGTCACTGGATTTGATTAACAGCAGCGGGAGCCAATGGCGCCTGCTGCTATCAATCTGACCAATGAGGACCGAGACAGTGACCGCTGCTGCTGTGCTTGTTCTCGTCGCTGGAAAGATCAGGTTCAGGTAAGTAAAGGGGGGGGGGGGCTCTGGGGGGCTGCTGCACTACAGAAGGTTTTTCATGCATGGACTGCATTAAGGTGAAAAACCATGAGGGTTTACAACTCCTTTAAAGGAGAAGTATGGGTTTGGTCTGCATCTGTCCCCCAGCGTCTGTGCACTGAGAACTGAGCCACCGAACACCTCAGATGGCTCTGTTCTCTCAGCTCCCAGAGAGGAGAGCTGCTGCCTGTCAATCCTGCTCTGCTCCTCCACGCTTACTGGAGCGCTGAGCTGTGGAGGGGCAGGGAGCGGCCATCCCAGCAGCTCGCTGAGAGGCTGAGACGGCCAACAGTCCAGGCACCTGGTGGATCCAGACTTCCAAAGTCGGGATGACGCGGTGCGTGGACTGATCTTGGTGACGTCAGCAGAGAACTGACTTCAGAGGGTCACAGGAGTGCAAAGTGGATTGCACTCCTGTGACCCATAGGAGAAGCCCAGCCAAATGAGCTCAGGCTGGAACTTCTCCTTTAAGCCTTACAGCCTGGCTACCTCCAACACACAGATCAACCTAAGGACACAAGAAAACATAAAGACATTGTAACATTTGACACCTGGCTGGCTCAACTAACATAAGGGCCGGTTCACACAGCGAGGCGCGGCGAGGCGTCTCCGACTTACCTCGCCGCGACCTGCGGGGAGCTCAGCGGCGACTTGCAGAGGACTTCTGTATAGAAGTCAATGCAAGTCGCCCCCGAAGTCGCCCCGAAGTAGTACAGGAACCTTTTTTCTGAGTCGGAGCGACTCGAGTCGCTCCTCTCAGAACGGTTCCATTGTACAGAACGGGGGCGACTTGCGGGAGCGAGGCGAGGCGAGCCGTGTCGCCTCGCCTCGCCTCGCTGTGTGAACCGGCCCTTAGAATATGAGCACATCCAGGAAAAACAAGTGCTTACACAGGAAGACTTTTTAACCCCTTGTAGGCAGGGGTATCATATATTCATATATATATATATATATATATATATATATATATATATCTTTTTTTTTTTTGCTAAATGAAGGAGAAAGCAATCACCATACGTGGATGGATATTTCCATGGTGGAGATGTGATAAAAAGTGGGCAAAAAATGACCCCTTTCACACGGACAGTCTAATCAGATCTGCTTGCCAGTTTTTCAGGCTGATCTGAATTGAAACTCCATGGGCATCAGATGTAAACAAATGCGTCTCAGTTTACATCCAATTACATACAGAAAAAAAAGGAGTAAGGCCCCTTTCACACTGACGTCCCGTTCAGGCCCGCCTGTCAGTTTTTCAGGCGGACCTGAACGGGTGCTCCATAGAGCTCTATGGAGCGTCGGATGTCAGCGGTGACATGTCCGCTGACATCCGACCCGCTCCGATCCGAAAAAGTGTAACGGAGGAAAAAGCTATTTTTCCATCCGTCTGCGGATCGGATCGGGTGACGACGGGCACTGCGGTCCGTCGTCATCCGATCTCCCATAGGGGAGAGCAGCGCTGTGACAGGTCCGTCCCTGCGCAGTGTGCAGAGACAGACCTGTCATCTCCCTGCTCAGCGGGGATCGGCGGAGTGATCCCCGCTGAGCAAACGGATATCCACGGGGCGGATCAGAACTGATCCGCCCCGTGTGAAAGGACCCTAAAGTCTTTGTCCACTTTTTTGTTGGGACATAAATATGGCATATTAGAGGTACAGTATGTCCTATTACATGTGCTTGCCTATAGACCTAATGTTGGTCCATTAAAGTGTAACTCTACTTTTGATGAGAAAAAATAAACAACCCCTTCTGTGTGATTTATGCCAATTGCAGGGATTTTTCAGCTCTGAAAGAATAGTTGTTTGTCTCACCATGTCCTTTCAGAGTAATTCTGAATGGGAGGGACTGTTTCACTATAAGCACCTGGTACATTTTCAGTGTTCTGATGAGAAAAGATTCAGTGCCTGCATCTCTTTTGAAGTATTTAGCAATTGGGAAATCTCACCAAAACTGAAATTCCAATTGCAGAGGATGCCTAAAATCTGACTTGTATGTTTTGTAGTGCTACTCCCGCAGGGGCTGCTGGTAATAGCTGTTTTTTTTCCCTAATAGTACAGAGGTGACCCACATCCACAAGCACAGTCCATACACTCCAGCTCCAATAACTCAGTCTAGGAGATGTCTTTTTGAAATGGATTTATTGAAGAACATTAAACAGGATCATGGAATACTCCAACAAAATGATTAGCAATAGCGATAAGAGGACAATCTTCTGCCCAGTCTCCCTTTGTGGGTAATTGGGGACAAAAACAGTCTAAGGCCTCACAGCTGTAGACCATGAGACATTTTCTTTGGCTTCTGGTTACCTTGCGCCACTGTTGGTACCCAATGCAAATTCCAGGACACTGCACAGTAACATGGGAACTTTTCTCTAGGTTCACAGTCCAGGATTCTGCTGAGGACAGGGGAACGGCCAGAACTCTGAGACCCTATGAGAGCCATCTTAGTCCACAGCTACCACTCATACCGTGAACATCCCCAAAAGAGCTCACAGTCACCAGGAATCATTTCAGGGTCTTTAACCACAACTCCCCAGGACAGCTGCCATCTTCCACCTTCCTTTTGGACATGGTCCTGTGAAGTAGATAATCCTTTATCTGAACTAGATTCCTTGTGGTGAAGTCCTGCAGCTAGCTTCTCAGGTGATCCATCCAGGCCCTCTACCCTGACAATGATGAGGCCTCCATGGACTGCCTAAGGGCAGAAGCCTTTTGAGGAAAAGGAACAATCTCCCCAGGGCTTCAGACTATTTATCAACTCTCCAGCCACCTGCTTCCCAATAAGTCTTCCCAATGACCACAAGTGTAAAGAGCATTCTTCCTACTGACTATCAGCATAAGGCTCCATTCTTATTGCTTTTGATCGTTTCTGCAGTGCTTTTTGCTGTGCTTTCTAAATTTTTTGACAGGCGTTTGTTTGATGCGTTTTTGATGCGCTTTGCATTTATTTATTTTTTTATTTGACCAATTTTTTGTTGGGCAGATTAAATAATGCAAAATGCACAAAAAACGCGTTTAAAACGCACTTTATGCTTTTCTACAGCGTCTCCATTGAAGTCTATTGAACCAAAAAAAAAAAAAAAGCATAGTTTTACGTTTAAAAAAGTCTCCAACCCTTTCCAAAAATTCAGAGGCACAAAAATGCATTGACGTGAAAGTGTTTCATAGGAACCCATGTTAAAAAAATTTCCTGCATTTCTGAAAAAAACATGAAAAAACTCATTATTGTGAATGGAGCCTAATGCAGGGGTTCTCAACCAGGATTCCATGGAACAATAGGGTTCCTCTGGAGGTTGCTAGGGGTTCCTTGAGTCTGCATCTCGGATAAGTTCCCACTGAAACCATTGATCCTATCTATAAGGAGGTCATTCTTCCCAATGTCCACAATGTCCACAAGTGACATCACATTAAAGTGGTTTGTAAAGCCTTAAGGTTTTTTTTTTTACCTTAATGCATTCTATGCATTAAGGTAAAAAACCTTCTGTGTTGCATGTGTCCCACCAGCCTCACCTTATACTTGCCTGAACCCGATCCAGCTATGTGCGCGAGAGCGGCTCTCCTGGCACTGTCCCGCCTCACTGCACACATTGATAGAAACGGGCACCATTCACTCCCGTTTGCTGTCAATCAAATTATGTTATAAGTGAGCAGGGGGGCAGGGCCGAGCTGCCCTGTCCATGTCAAATGAGACAGACAAGGCGGCTCAGGAGCAAGCCCACACGATCGATGGGAAGTGGCTTACTCAGATATTCAGATATCGGCTTTTTCAGCCAGCAATTCCCTACACCATAAGAATGATCATAGTGGTTGTTCCACCATTTGATCGTTCTTACGGGCGGCGAGAGGGGACATCCCCCTCTCCCACTGCCCTCCAGTGCTTCTACCGTCTCTCCGCTTCCAGCAGTGAGTTGGAGAACGAATCCGCTGGCCCCAGATGTTTACCATAGAGATTTCCGGTGGACCAGATGGTCGCCGGAGTCTCTAGGATCGTTTGGAGACCGGGCGCAATGTTAAGATGTCACACCTGGCCTCTGCATTCTAACATACTTCCCAGCCTAGAGGTGAGATGTGGGGTCTTATTGACCACAGATCTTGCTGTAAAGAGGACCGATCATGCCATATTTCTATTACAAGGGATGTTTATATTCCTTGTAATAGGACTAAAAGAGATAAAAAAAACACATTTTTTTTTAACCACTTGAGACCCGCGCTATAGCCGAATGACGGCTACAGCGCGGATCTCCTTTTCCGGGACTACGTCTATTGACGTAGTCCCGTGAACGATCGGCCTGCGCGCGCCCTGAGGGGCGCGCGCGGCGCGCTCTGTGATCGGCGAGTCTACGAGACTCGCCTGATCACCGATCCGTGCAAGGGGTCGATCCCGACCCCTTATCACGTGATCAGCTGTCAGCCAATGACAGCTGATCATGTGATATAACGGAGCCGGTAATCGGCTATTATTCCTCCTCGCGCTGACAGCGCGAGGAGAAAAAAAAAAAGCCGATCACCGGCGGCCGTGATCAGGACATCAGTCCCGATCACGGCCAGCCCTGCCAGTGCCCACCTGCCCCCTGCCAGTGCCCACCTGCCCCCTCATAACTATTCATAATAAAAAATTAGTGCCCCCCGTCAGTGCCACCCAGTAGTGCCCACAGTGCCACCCAGCAGTGCCCACAATCTGCCTCAACAAAGGTGCTGCACCCCAGTGCCACATATCCATGCCCATCAGTGTCATTTACCAGTGCCCATCAGTGCCCAGCAGTGCCGCCCATCAGTGCCCAGCAGTGCCACCTATCAGAGCCACCTATCAGTGCCACCTATCAGTGCCCATCAGTCCCATCTATCAGTGGTACCTATCAGTGCCCATCCGTGCCACCCATCTGTGCCACCCATCCGTGCCACCTATCCGTGCCCATCTTTGCCCATCAGTGCCGCCTTATCTGTGCCCATCGGTGCCGCCTTATCTGTACCTATTAGTGCCGCCTTAACTATGCCTATCAGTGCCCACCAGTGCAGCCTATCAGTGCCCACCAATGCAGCCTATCAGTGCCCACCAATGCAGCCCATCAATGCCCACCAGTGCAGCCTATCAGTGCCGCCTCATCAGCGCACTTCAATGAAGGAGAAAAATGACCCGTTTGCAAAATTTTATAACAAACTATTAAACATGATTTTTTTTTTGCATCTTTTTTTGTTTGTTTAGCAAAAAATAAAACTCCCAGCTGTGATTAAATACCACCAAAAGAAAGCTCTATTTGTGGGAAAAAAATGATAAAAATCTCATTTGGGTACAGTGTTGTATGGCCGCGCAATTGTCATTCAAAGTGCATCAGCGCTGAAAGCTGAAAATTGGTCTGGGACTGAGGGGGGTTTAAGTGCCCAGTAAGCAAGTGGTTAAAAAGTGTCAAGTAAAATGTCAAGTAAAAATGTCAAGTAAAATTAACAATAAAAATAAAAAATAAATTTTAAAGTGCCCCTGTCCCCGTGTGCTTGCACACAGAAGCGAATGCATAAGTCCCGCCCACATATGAAAACGGTGTTCAAACTACACATGAGGTATCGCTACAAACATCAGAGCGAGAGAAATAATTCTAGACCTGTAGCTCAAAACATGTAAGCAGTAATAATTTTAAACGCGTCACCTATGGGGATTCTTAAGTACCGAAGTTTGGCGCCATTCCACGAGCGTGTGCAATTTTGAAGCGTGACAGGTATCTATTTACTCGGCGTAACTTCATCTTTCACATTATGCAAAAAAATTGGGCAAATGTTACTGTATTTTAATTTTTTTTAAAGGAAAAAAATGTTTGTTTTCCAAAAAAAAAAATGCGTTTGAAAAATTTCTGTGAGAAAAAATAAATAAATAAAAACGACCGCCATTGTATTCTCTAGGGTCTTTGCTAAAAAAAAAAAAAAACATATATAATGTTACTTTCTAGTACAAATGATGATTTGTACATGTAGGAGTGAAATGTCAGAATTGGCCTGGGTGGCAAGGGGTTAAAGGGTTCCATAGGTGCTACAGAATGCAATGTACTCGCTGTATAAAGAGATGTTTTCAGGACTACACAGGATGGTGGAACCCTAAATTACCGAGCAGAATAAGCAGTAGGAAATGAGACGGGTGTGCTACACATAGGTGAATCATGCTGTGTACCTGGAGTGGACTTAGGACAGGGGGAGGGGAGACACCACGGGCTGTCATTGTAGTAGAGGAGGCCGCTAGGAAGCAGAGAAAAACCGTAGGAGGTGATGGTGGAAAAGACAGCAAAGAAAGGTTATACCAACCATGGAGATCGAGATGACTGTAGACAATAGAAAGGTGGCAGGACAAACAGGCTATATATGTGAACAAAAAAAAAGGAAGATTTCCCTTAAAGCGGAACTCACTAAGCAAGCCTAGTACACACTATTAGAAAATTGGACAAACAATCGTTGACATTTTCTGTGTCCCCCATCCATTATTGAAAACAAGAACGCCTAAAATGGTACAGAATTCTCAAACGACAGAGGACAGCTTCCCACATGCGTAATTACGGTCTGCGTCTAATCTTTGGTCAAACGTTGATTTCGAACACGCGCTGACTTGCTCATTTAATATTTATAGGGCGAATACTGTACTACTTAAAATAAAATTGGATAGGAGATAAGGTTGCCACCTGTCCAGGATTCACCCGGACAGTTCGGGTTTGGAATCATGTGTCCAGGTTTCAGACTGCCTGAAACCCGGACACTTTATTTAGACTGGACTATGGCTTGCCAGCAGGGTTTCTGGCTTAGAGTGTGTGCTACACCCTTTCTCACTGCCCAAAGCCAGCACTGACAACTCCCCCCAAACACACACAGAGGCGGGAGTGGAGAGAGGGCTCGATTTACAACTCTGAGCTCACCATCCATCCCTATCTGTGACTGAAGTCTCCCCCTTCTCTCTCCCACATCTGAGTAAGTACACTAAGGCAAATCAGGGCTCTCAGAGCAACCCTTACATCAGAGTTCCCCTTTACACCAGAAGCCACAGTGTTTTCCCTTACATCAGAGTCCTCAGTGTCCCCATAAATCATGGTTCCCAGAGCATCGCTTATGTTAGAGGCCCCAGAGTTCTCCCTTACATCAGAGTCTGCAGAGTCCCCCCTTACAGTGAAAGTGAACTCTACGAGTTCAGATGTAAAAGGGGAACTCTGTGGACTCTGATGTAAAGAGGGACTCTTGTTATTAACTTCATATGTTTAGAAATGTTATTTAATAGAAAAATATATGTATAGTTTATACTATTAAAAAAAATTGCTGTGCGCCGCTAAAGTGTTCGGGTTTGACTTAAAGAAAAGGTGGCAACCCTAATAGGAGAACATTTTTCCAATGTGTCCCTTTGGAAATTTTTGTTTGAACGGTCCATATCGGCTCTGAAATACATTATAGTAACGAGCAGAAAATTTAAAATACGCGGCTTAACCACAGGTTTTTACCCCATCATCATCCGCAAGTGTAACTGAAGCCTTGGGGCTCATGGCCTCGTTTACATTTGTTTACACAGAGGGTACCTGCGGCTCCCTGGGTGTGGGAAACTGGTCGTGAAATTGCACTAGGCATATACAATGCCCAGACAGAGTTTGAGGAAGTAAAAGCAGATGGATTCATCTGCCCTTAGTGAAAATGGCCACTGAGAGAAAGAAAACAAAAATATGCAAACAATAAAAAGCTTGCAATTTTATGGTATGGGTAAAGTTCTCTTTAACCGAATGCCGACTGCCCCACGTATATGTACTGCGGGGTGGCGGCTCCTACAGGCGAAATCATGTACCTGTATGTTATGCCCACTTCTGGGTTCGCGGCGAGCACTCGCAGTGCCGGTGACCAGCTACCCGTGTGATTGGACACAGCAGGTTTCAATCCGCGGCTCCGGCAGACCCGAGGTCCACCAGTACCCGTCGATTGTTCCTGACAGTCAGAATGGCGGTCTGCCTGTGTAAACAATGCAGATGGCCGTTCTGTGACAAGGGAAGACAGAGATCCTGTATTTCTGCTAAGCAGGAACACGGATCTCTGTCTTCCCACAGTACAAGCACATCCCCCACACAGTTAGAAAGCACTCCCTAGGAGCACATTTAAGCCTTTGTTGGCCTCTGATGTTAACCCCTTCCATGTCAGTGTCATTAGTACAGTGACAGTGCATATTTTTTAGTACTAATCACTGTATTGGTGTCACTGGTCCCCAAAAAGTGTCACTTAGTGTCTGACTTGTCTGCCGCAATATTGCAGTCCCACTATAAGTCACTGATCACTGCCATTACTAGTAAAAAAAAAAATTATATATACATAAAAATATCCCATAGTTTGTAGATGCTATAACTTTTGCGCAAACAAATCAATATACACTTATTGGGATTTTTTGTAGCAGAATACATTTTGACCTAAATTGATAAAGAAATTAGATTTTTTACATTTTGTTATTGGGTGTTTTTTATAGCAAAAATGTAAAAATATATATATATATATATTTTTTTTTTTTTTAATTGTCTGCCTTTTTTTGTTTATAGCGCAAAAAATTAAAACCGCGATGGTGATCAAATACCACCAAAAGAAAGCTCTATTTGTGGGACAAAAAAGGACATTTTAAATTTTATTTGTGTACAGCATCACACATCCGTGCAATTGTCAGTAAAAATAGCGCAGTGCCATATCGCCTCCATCTTCCCTTCTGGCAGAACGGCAGTCTGACTTGTTTACATAGGCAAACCGCCTTTCTGCCTCTCTTCAGAACATTCGGCTGGTCCCAGGTGACATTGCGTCCGCGTCCCAGACCCCGTGCACGAAATCACGTACAGGTACGTGATTTTGCGCAGGAGGGCCGTCCTGACGCAGTATATCTGCGTGGGGCGGTCCAGAAGCGGTTTAACACAGGAGAAAGTATCTGGGAACTATAATAAGTTTTCATACACAATGGCCTCCAGCTTCAGGAACAGTCTGATCAGGTCCGCCTGTCAGTTTTTCGTGTCATCTACCTGCTCTGCTCCAATCAGCAGGGGATCAGCGGACAGATCCTCTGCTGATCAAAACAGAATCCTTCCCGTGTGAAAGCAG
The DNA here is from genome assembly GCF_037356315.1 of Lithobates pipiens. Lineage (NCBI taxonomy): Eukaryota > Metazoa > Chordata > Amphibia > Anura > Ranidae > Lithobates > Lithobates pipiens. The sequence goes on from NW_027507789.1 coordinate 165,264,524, forward strand.
AACTAAACTCTCCTATGCTTTTCAGCAGAGAAAGCTGCCATCTTAGCCTCTATTTTAAATACATCTTCCATGGTGCTGCACATGTGATCAATTATGACACCAGCCATTTGATGGTTTGACAGTTTGGTTGAGAGCACAAGCAAATTTGACAGTTACATTCCCAACATGCCGAGAACATAACTGCTTTTTGAAATTGCTAATTCTAAATCGAGTTCTGCTTTAGGCCCCTTCCACACTTGACATTTCAATTTGCAGCGACTTCAAAATAGTCCCTGCACTACTTTGGTCCGACTTTGATGCGACTTGATGTCCATAGACCTCAAGATTACACAGGCATTGCTTCAAGTCGTGTCAAAGTCACAGCAAAATCGCGGGCAAATATTGTGAAAGGGGCCTTGAGCAAGCCAGAGATGATGCACTTTTCTTTCCTGCAACCACAAATTGCAGGAAAGAAAATCGCTTGATTTCCCTATCAACACAGTCAGTGCTGATGGGGCAATCCCTCCCACACCGCTATTGTGTTCTGCCGGCAGGGAGCTTTCCCTGCCAGTAGAACACAATGATTAGTGCTGGCAGAACTGTGGATGAGGGGGTACCACCAGTACTCCTGTATGGGGGCAGAGGGGCCCAGGCAGCTGGGTGAATCGGTGATTGGTGGGCAATTACTGAAACTGATCCCCTATATCAGGGATCTCAAACTGGTGGCCCTCCAGCTGTTGCAAAACTACAAGTCCCATGAGGCATTGCAAGGCTAACAGTTATAAGCATGGCTACCACAGGCAAAAGCACGAAGCACGAAGTTTGAGACCCCTGCCCTATATGGTTCTTTCTGCAGCAGCTGAAAGATGGCCTCTACTCCTCTCCCTCCTGCCGGTGTTCTATCAGATAGCCGCTACCCAGCCTACTGTGCATGAGGGATGCGCAGCCGAAGTGACGTTCCCTTGCGGCCATCTTGGTACACCCGCACTTGTCCACAGTAAGCCTGGAGTTAGAAGTGGGCAAGCAGACATCCTTATACACCCACCAGAGCTGCTGCTTTTAAAATTAAACATCAAGACAGTGTTACTGACTTCTAAATACTGCATTTCACTATATAAGCTGAGTTTTAAAAATAACTGTGAAAAGCAAGACTCTCTACTCTCCTTTCCACTGGCAGCTGCAGGCACACAATAAGATCCTTCAGGATGGAGAGTGGGGGAGGGGTAATGTCATATTTACAAGTCCCTTCCTTTTCCGAATGAACACAAAGGGGAGTGCAAAATCTGGTGCAGCTGTGCATGGTAGCCAATCAGTTTCTAACAACAGTTTATTTAATTAGGCTCTGACAAAAAAATGGAAGCTGATTGGTTTCTATGCACACCTGTACCAGATTTTACACTCTCCAGTTTTAGTAAATCAACCCCAATGAGTGATCGGTACCGATCACTCACTGTGTTCATTCATAACTGAAGCATAGTAAACTGTGTTTATTTGGGGGAGCAGGGCCTGTCAGGTTGGCTATATGGTGACCTGTGGCTTCTAACAGCAGTCTTGTCTGCTGGTGGCTATAGCCGCCGGCAGTGAGTGCACGCAAATTTTTTGGCAGACTGAATAGATCAACTTCAGTACAACCAGCCTGCCCATAGATGGATCGAATCTCGGTGGTCCCTGCTGAACCAGCTGCGATTTAATCCATCTATGGATGGCTTTGTGCAGCAAGAATTGATCTGGAAAGAACAAACTTTCAATTCCTAGATCATTTCTCTTTGCGTTTACATGCGTTTAGCTGCAGAAAACCCACTTTAGGTCCACCCTATAGGATTTTTACTGCTATAGGGCGGCACCTGTGCACCGGATCATTTATATATACAAAATCTGACACTTTCGGGTAGCGGCGTGAATGTGTGCTGGCTTGCTTCTGCTGTGAATACACACAGCGGAAGCCAATCGCCGGGTGCATAGTATCCGATGTCCTCTGGCACCCGCCGATCGTCAGGCAGAGAGACAGAACTGTGATGTAAACAAGGCAGATCCCCGTTCTGACAGGAGGGAAGGGATGGAATTTGTGTCACTGCAAAGCAGGGAATAAAAGCATCTCACACAATGTAGTAAAAACTGGTTAGGCAGTACCCCTGATGATTAACTTCTTCCCAGCCAGTGTCATTCAGCAGGGCATTTTTTCAGCGAGAACGCGGGGGAACACACCTTCAGCACTGAATGTATTTAATGGCAAGGGGTTCTGGGGTGTGCTGGATAGTCTATTGATGCTGGCTACTGGGAGATCTATTGTTGCTGGCGGGGTCTTTGTTGCTTGGGGATATATTGTTGCGGGGGATCTATTGTTGCTGGGGGTGGATCTACTGTTGCTTGGGTGGATCTACTGTTGCTTGGGGGTAAAAACAAAACACAGAGGTGATCAAATACCACCAAAAGAAAGCTCTATTTGTGGAAAAAAGGACATACATTTTATTTTAACATGACCGCGCAGTTGTCGGTTAAAGTAACGCGGTGCCTTATCGCAAAAAATGGCCAGGTCATGAAGGGGGGTAAATCTGATTGTCCGCTGCAAATATTGCAGTCCCACAATAAGCCACTAATCACCGCCATTACCAGTATAAAAGATATCCCATAGTTTGTAGACGCTATAACATTCGCGTAAACCAATCAATATACACTTATTGGGATTTATTTATTTTTTTATACCAAAAACATGTAGCAGTTGTCAATTAAAGTATCGCAAAACAATGGCCTGGTCATGAAGGGGGGTAAATCTGATTGTCTGATGCTAAATCGCAGTCCCGCTATAAGTCACTGATTGCTGAAATTACTAGGATAAAAAGATAAAAAAAAAATCAATATACGCTTATTGTTTTGTTTTGTTTTTTACTAAAAATATATAGCATAATACACATTGGCCTAAATTTATGAAGAAATTCGATATTTTACATTTTTTTTATTGGATATGTTTTATAGCAGAAAGTAAAATATTTGTCTTTTTTTTTTTTTTTTGTCAGTCTTCTAAAATAAAAATCGCAGAGGTGATCAAATACCCCCAAAAGCAATCTCTATATGTGGGTAAAAAAGGACGTCATTTTTTTTTGGGCATGACTGCGCAATTGTCAGTCAAAGCCATGTAGTGCCGTATCCCACTAAAAATGACGTAGTCATGAATGGGGAGGGGGGGGGGGTTAAATCTTTCAGAGGTCAAGTGGGTAAAATCATGACATGCATTTAGAGTCAGCTCGCTCCACATGCAGTGCAGCTTCTTTTTCCTGCATCAAAAAAGCATGGAAAGTAGGTTATATGGTTTCCAATGACATAGTTCACACCAGTGTGGTCAGTTCTAGGGCGTTCCAGTTCCAGAAAAAAAAAATAGAACATGTTGCATTTTTCCTGCAGTGTACTTTACTGGAACGCGGTAAAACGCATCAAAAACACACTGGAACACAATGTCCTCATTTAGGTCCAGTTCCCACCACCAGTGCGTTTTTCTTCTGCAGCAAAAACACATGGATAGTAGGTTATATGGCTTTCTATGGTTCACACACCAGTGTGGTCAGTTCCAGAAAACAAAAAAGTAAGACATGCTGCATTTTTTTCTGCCTGGACTGTACTGGAACGTGGTAAAATGCACCAAAAATGCACCAAAAACGCACTGGAACAGACGTGTCGCTTTAGGGCCAGCTCACACCATAAAAACGCAGTCTGGATGTGTTCCAAAAGCATGTCTGCATGCATGTTTTTCATGTGTTTCTGCTGTGTTTTTGATACTTTCTAGTGCATTGTTTCCTCTTTTTTTCTGCACCTTAAATAGGTACTTGCGTTCCAGTGCATTTTTTGGTGCTTTTAGGTGCATTTCAGTGCGTTTTACCACGTTCCAGTATAGTTCAGTGCTGAAAAAAATTCAGATTAAGATTTAGGGCCAGTTCACATCATAGAAACGCAGCCTGGATGTTTTCCAGATTCATTTCTGCATGTGTGTTTTTGACCTGATTCTCGTGCGTTTTTTTCTCACCTTAAATGGAGACATATGCATTCCGGTGCATTTAGGTGCATTCCAATGTGTTTATGATGCCGCTATCCAGTGCGGTTCAATGCAGAAAAATTGCACCATGTTCTGCTTTTTTTCTGGAACTGGAACGCCTTGGAACTGACCGACCGCACTGGACTATGCCACTGGAAACCATATAACCTACTATCTGTGCATTTCTGATGCAGAAAAAAACGGACTGGATTGCACGTGGTGTGAACCAGCCATGAGGGCCGGTTCACACCATAGAGATGCAGTCTGGGTGCGTTATGGATGCATGTGCATTTTTGACGCTTTTCCGGTGCGTTTTTGCTGCTTTCCAGTGTATTTTTTCTTCATCTTAAATGGGGACATGTGCGTTTGGTGTGCATTTAGGTGCATTCCATTGCATTTTACTGTGTTCCAGTACAGAAAAAATGCATGTTCTACTTTTTTCCAGAACTGACTGCACTGGTGTGAACTATGCCATTGTAAACCATATAACCTACTATCCGCGCGTTTCTGATGCAGAAAAAAACCCGCACTGGACTGCATGTGGTGTGAACTGGCCCTAAGGCCCCTAAGCCATAGAAACACAGTTCGGATGTGTTCCAAATGCTTTTCTGCATGCGTGTTTTTGATGTATTTCAGTGCGTTTTTGATGCAGTCCCAAATCCTAGTTTACACCATGGAAACACAGTCTGGGTACATTACGGATGTTTTTCTACATGCATGTTTTTGACGCTTTTCCGCTGCGTTTTTGATGCTTTACAGTGCATTTTTTTCCTCTTTTTTTTTCTTCATCTTAAATCTTAGGCTGGATTCACACCTATGCATTTTTAGTGCTTTTTGCATTTTGCAGATTTGCACTACAGAACGTGTTCCATAGGAAACCTTTAAATGGACTGCAGTGCAAATCTGCAAAATGCAAAAAAGCACTAAAAATGCATAGGTGTGAATCAGGCCTTTTACTGTGTTCCAGTACAGTCCAGGAAAAATGCAGCATTTTCTACTTTTTCCTGGAATTGATTGCACTGGTGTGAACTATGACATTGGAAACCATATAACCTACTATCTGTGCATTTCTGATGCAGAAAAAAACACACTGGACTGCATGTGAACTGCCATTAGGGCCAGTTCAGATGTTTTTCTGCATGTGCGTTTTTTACGTGTTTCAGTGAGTTTTTCATGCTTCCCGGTGCATTTTTTCCACCACCTTAAAGGGGGGGGGGGGGGGTGTTTCAGTGCATTTTTGGTGCATTTAGGTGAATTCCAGTGCACTTTACCACATTCCAGTACAGTTCAGTGCAGAAAAAAAATTCAGGATTGAGGGCCAGTTCTCACCATAGAAACGCAGTCTGGATGTGTTCCAGATGCTTTTCTGCATGCACGTTTTTGACAGTTTTCTGGTGCGATTTTGATGCTTTCCAGATCCCTTTTTTTTCCTCATCTTCTAGGGCAGTTCACACCTTAGAAACGCAGTCTGCATGTGTTCCAGATGCTTTTCTGCATGCGTGTTTTTGATGCAGTCCAGTGCCTTTTTTCTCCCTCTTTTTTTCATTTTTGATGTGTTTTACAGTGTTCCAGTACAGTCCAGTGCAGGAAAAATGCAGCGTGTTCTACTTTTTTTTCTGGAATTGGAACGAACTGGAACGCACTGGAACTGCAAGCACTGATTTGAACTATGCCATTAAAAACTATATAACCTACTTTCCATGCGTTTTTGATGCAGACAAAAAACGCACTGGCCTGCATGTGGTGTGAACTGGCCCTGAATGGGGACATGTGTGTTCCGGTGCGTTTTTTCCTCACCTTAAATAGGGACATGTGCATTCCAGTGCATTTATGTGCATTCCTGTTTGTTTCTTTTATGCGTTTTACCATGTTCCAGTACAGTTTAGTACTTTTTTTTCTGGAACTGGAATGCACTGGAACCGGCCGCACTGGTGTGAACCATTGGAAACCATATAACCTAATAACCGTGCATTTCTGATGCAGAAAAAAACACACTGGACTGCATCATAAACGCACTGGCCCCATAGAATGCAGTTGGGTGCATTCCGGATGCTTTTTTGCATGCGCAAATTTGACGCTTTTCCGGTGTGTTTTTGCTGCTTTCCGGTGCATTTTTTCCCTCTTTTTTTTCTTCATCTTAAATGTTTTTTCTAGAACTGACCGCACTGGTGTGAACTATGCCATTGGAAACCATATAAGCTACTATCTGTGCATTTCTGATGCAGAAAAAAAAGCGCACTGTACTGCATGTGGCCGGTTCACACCATAGAAACGTAGTCTGGGTGCGTTATAGATGCTTTTCTACATGCACGTTTTTGACACTTTTCCAGTGCGATTTTTCCTCTATTTCTTAAAGCGGCTTTCCACCCTAAAGTGGAACTTCCTCTCATTGCAATCCCCCCCCCCCCAGTGTCACAGTTGGCACCTTTCAGGGGGGATGGGGGTGCAGATACCTGTCTAAGGCTCGATTCACATCAATGCATGTTGCTTTTGAACGTTTTTGCAGTGCTTGTCACGTTTTTGGACACGCGTTTTTACCGCGATTTTGCGTTTTGCTTTTTTTTACACTGTGGTTGCTTAGCAACCAGATATTTACAGTGAAATAAATGAAAAAAAAAAGTGAAACGCAAATTGTGACAAAAACGCGGTAAAAACGCAGTACTTGCGTTTTTGATACAGGTCCATTGACTTCTATTACATGCAAAACGCTGCATTTTGCATGAAAAAAAGTCCCCGTCCCTTTCCAAAAATGCAGAGGCACAAAAATGCATTGATGTGAACATGTTCCATAGGAACCCAGGTTAAAAAATTTCCCTGCATTTCTGCAAAATGCTTAAAAAAAGTGTTAGTGTGAATCAAGCCTTAGACAGGTATTTGCACCCACTTCCGGGCATAGACTCCCACGGGAGTCTATGCTTCTTCCTGTCCCGGCGCGCTGTCTGCTGGGACACACGGGTCTCAGAGACAGAGCGGACCATTCTCATTGCACTGTGTGACTCGCGCATGCGCAGTAGGGAACCGGGAAGTAAAGCCGCAACGCTTCACTTCTTGATTCCCTCACCGAGAATGGCGGCGGCAGCAGCCGAGAGCCGAGTGATCGATCGGCCTCAGCTGCCGACATCGCTGGACCCCGGGACAGGTAAGTGTCCATTTATTAAAAGTCAGTAGCTGTAGTATTTATAGCTGCTGGCTTTTAATATTTTTTTTTCCAGTGGACTCCCTCTTTAAATGTGGACATGTGCATTTTTGGTGCATTCCAATGCCTTTTACCGCGTTCCAGTACAGTCCAGTGCAGGAAAAATGCAGCATGTTCTACTTTTTTTTCTGGAACGGACCGCACTGGTGTGAACTATGCCATTGGAAACCATATAACCTACTACCCGTGTGTTTATGATGCAGAAAATTACCCGCACTGGACTGCAAGCGGTGTGAGCTGGCTTTAGGGCCAGTTTGCACCTTAGAAACACAGTCCGGATGTGTTCCAGATGTCTTTCTGCATGCGTGTTTTTGATGTGTTCTTGTGCGTTTTTGATGCAGTCCAGTGCATTCCCCCCCTCTTTTTTCTTAACCTTAAAGTGGTTGTATAGTCATTTTTATGACTTTTACCTACAGGAAAGCCTATAATAAGGCTTACCTGTAGGTAAAAAAAATATCTCCTAAACCTGTACGGTTTAGGAGATATTCCCCTCGCAATGCGCCGCTGACTGCAGCGGCGCATGCGCACAGGAGATTCTCAGCTGAAAGTCCGGCAGACGCCGGACCCTGCCGGGAAGAAATCTCCCGCGCGCATGTGCGGGAGTGACGATATCGCAGCTCCGGCCACTCACAGCGCCGGAGCTGCGATACCCGGAAGAAACGCAGAGGGAACATGTCAGCTCCCTCGCCATGGATCGGGACAGATGTCGGGGCCTCGTTCTAAGGTAAGCATTTCATAATGAGCTAGTATGCGGTGCATACTAGCTCATTATGCCTTTTCCTTTGCAGGTCAGGAAAAAAAAAAAACTTCAGCGGGTATACAACCGCTTTAAGGTGGTTGTAAACCCTGTTACACTACTTGTGCCTACAGGTTAGCCTATATTAAGTCTTAAAGTGGTTGTAAACCCTTACAACACACTTTGACCTACAGGTAAACCTAGATTAAGGCTTACCTGTAGGTCCAAGAAATATCTTCTAAACCTATACGGTTTAGGAGATATTTGCCCGAAGACAGGCACCGCTGTCTACGGCGCATGCGCCGTAGACAGCGGTGCGCAGGCGCACTGAGCCCGGCATTTCCAAGAACGGAGCTGCCGCGCGTGTCGGCTCCCGTGCGCTTGCGCGGGAGTGACGTCATCACGGCTTCGCCGAATGACAGCGGCGGAGCTGCGAGACCCCACCGACAATGTGGATGTGCCGGACTACAGGGGACAGCGGTGACTTCGCTGGCTCCTGTGTCAGGTAAGTGACACATAATGGACTACTATGCGATGCATACTAGTCCATTATGCTTTGCCTTTGCAGGGAATGAAAGAGGAAGTAAACTCATCAGGGTTTTCTTCCTCTTTAACTGTAGGTACTGTAAATATCTCCTAAACTTGTATGGTTTAGGAGATATGTACCATATATACGCTTGCGCCAACGTGATTGGCGCATGTGCATTGAAGAAACTGCCTTTTTGTGCTGTTTCTTCGGGGCCAGTGCCATGACTGGCGGCTCCTGCACACATGATGACATCACAGCTCTGGCCAATCACAGCCTGCAAAATAACTCTGGGAGACATGTCGCCATGCACAGCGGTTTACAGGGACCGCTGCAACAGCTTTGATCTAAGGTAAGAGGCTTTTCACACTGCCAGCGCCCGGGTGTCGCGGTAAAGCCATAGTTTTTGCTGCACTTTTTGGGCGCTAGAGGGGTGCTTTTAACCCCCGCTAGCAGCCGAATAAAGAGCCTGCAAAGTGCCTGGCGAGGCTCTTTGCGGGTGCTGCCCATTGATTTGAATGGGCAGGGGAGCTTTAGGAAAGGTTTATACATCGCTTTTTTTGATGTCCTGCCAGCGCAGCGCCCCCTCGGGATTTCACATTGGGATTGCAGATGAAGCTTTTTTTCAGGCGCTTTACAGGCACTATTGTTAGCGCTAAAGTGCCTGAAAACCGCCTACAGTGTGAAAAGGGTCTAAGTATTTCATAATGAGCTAGTATGTGATGCATACTAGCTCATTATACCTTTATCTTGCAGGTTGTTTTTTTTTTAGAGTTTACTACCACTTTAAATAAGGGCATGTGTTCCAGTGTGTTTTTGAGGCATTTTACCACATTCCAGTACAGTCCAGTGCAGGGAAACGCAGCATTCAGCAATTTCCTTTTTTTTCTGGAACTGACCGCACTTTTGTGAACTTTTAAAAGCGCACATGCACAGGTTGGACTCGATGGACTTGTGTCTTTTCTCACCTTACCAACTATATGTAACTGTAACTATGCTACCAGAAACCATATGGGCTAGTTCACACCACATGCAGTCCACTGTGTTTTGTTTTCTGAATTAAAAACACATGGAAAGTAAAAAATGCATGCACAGTGTTTTCCATGTATTCCAATGGCTCTATTTCACACCAATGCGGTCAGTTCCAGTTTCCGGTCAGTTTCTGCACTGGAACTGACTGTATTAGTGTGAACTAGAGCCATTGGAATACATGGAAAACTCTGTGCATGCATTTTTAGGGCCAGTTCACACCACAAAAAATGCACTCCAGGTACGTTCCAGATCAGTTTTTGCTTACAGATCACACCACACGCAGTTCCAGTTTGTTTTTGATCCAGTTTGCTAGTTTCTAGTACAGTCCTGTGCAGAAAAAATGCAGCACGCTCTCTTTTTTTTTCTGCATTTAAAACTGACTGCACTAATGTGAACTAGAGCCATGGGAATCCATGGAAAACACTGTGCATGCATTTTTAGTGCAGAAAAAAAATACACGGAGCTGCATCTGGTGTGAACTAGCACTTAGGCTGGATTCACACCTATGCATTTTTTGTGCTTTTTGCATTTTGCAGATTTGCACTACAGCCAGCTTAACATGGTTACCTATGGAATACTTTCTGTAGAGCAAATCTGCAAAATGCAAAAAGCACTAAAAATGCATTGGTGTGAATCCAGCCTTAGGGCCAGTTCACACCAGATGCAGTTTTTTTCTGCACTAAAAATGCATCTGCAGTGTTTTCCATGTATTCCAATGCCTCTAGTTCACCCCAGTGCAGTCAGTTTCCATTGCAGAAAAAATGCAACTGCACAGGACTGCATCTGGTGTGAACTGGCCCCCAGATGTTAAGAAAAAAGAAGGGGGGAATCATTGGACTGCATCAAAAACACATCAAGAATGCACTGGAACGCATTAAAAACATGCATGCAGAAAAGAATTTGGAACACATCGGGACTGTTTCTATGGTGTGAACTGGCCCTATATATAACCTGCTATCCATGTGTTTTTGATGCAGGAAAAAAAACGTACTGGGCTGCATGCAGTGTGAACCGGTCCTAAGAAAAAAAGAGGTGGAAAAAAATAATGCACCGGACCGCATCAAAAACACTGATGCAGTAAAGCTCCCGGTCTGCGTTTGTATGGTGTCAAGTAGTCCTTCTAGAATAGATACTTGGGAGGGATACTTGGGGGTATAATAGTGAGGGGGGGGGGGGCTGTGTGGAGAAGGGGATACTTGGGGGGGGGGGTAATAGTGAGGGGAAGCTGTGCGGAGAAGGGGACACTTGGGGGGGTAATAGTGAGGGGGAGCTGTGTGGAGAAGGGGACACTTGGGGGGTAATAGTGAGGGGAAGCTGTGCGGAGAAGGGGACACTTGGGGGGGTAATAGTGAGGGGGAGCTGTGTGGAGAAGGGGACACTTGGGGGGGTAATAGTGAGGGGGAGCTGTGTGGAGAAGGGGACACTTGGGGGGTAATAGTGAGGGGGAGCTGTGTGGAGAAGGGGACACTTGGGGGGTAATAGTGAGGGGGAGCTGTGCGGAGAAGGGGACACTTGGGGGGGTAATAGTGAGGGGGAGCTGTGTGGAGAAGGGGACACTTGGGGGGTAATAGTGAGGGGGAGCTGTGTGGAGAAGGGGATACTTGGGGGGATAATACTGAGGAGGGAGCTGTGTGGAGAAGGGGACACTTGGGGGGTAATAGTGAGGGGGAGCTGTGTGGAGAAGGGGATACTTGGGAGGATAATAGTGAGGAGGGAGCTGTGTGGAGGAGATACTTGGGGGTGATTATAGTGAATTGAGCTGTGTGGAGAAGGGGATACTTGGGGGGATAATAGTGAGGGGGAGCTGGGTGGAGAAGGGGATACTTGGGGAGATAATAGTGAGGGGGGAAGCTGTGTGGAGAAGGGAATACTTGGGGGGATAATAGTGAGGGGGAGCTGTGTGAAGAAGGGGATACTTGGGATGATAACAGTGAGGGGGAGCTTTGTGGAGAAGGGGATACTTGGGGGGATAATAGTGAGGGGGAGTTGTGTGGAGAAGGGGATAGTTGGGGGGATAATAGTGAGGGGGGAGCTGTGTGGAGAAGGGGATACTTGGGGAGGTAATAGTGAGAGGGGAGCTGTGTGGAGAAGAGGATACTTGGGGAGATAATAGTGAGGGGGGAGCTGCGTGGAGAAGGGGATACTTGGGGAGGTAATAGTGAGAGGGGAGCTGTGTGGAGAAGGGAATACTTGGGATGATAACAGTGAGGGGGAGCTTTGTGGAGAAGGGGATACTTGGGGGGATAATAGTGAGGGGGAGCTTTGTGGAGAAGGGGACACTTGGGGGGATAATAGTGAGGGGGAGTTGTGTGGAGAAGGGGATAGTTGGGGGGATAATAGTGAGGGGGGAGCTGTGTGGAGAAGGGGATACTTGGGGAGGTAATAGTGAGAGGGGAGCTGTGTGGAGAAGAGGATACTTGGGGAGATAATAGTGAGGGGGGAGCTGCGTGGAGAAGGGGATACTTGGGGAGGTAATAGTGAGAGGGGAGCTGTGTGGAGAAGGGAATACTTGGGATGATAACAGTGAGGGGGAGCTTTGTGGAGAAGGGGATACTTGGGGGGATAATAGTGAGGGGGAGCTTTGTGGAGAAGGGGACACTTGGGGGGATAATAGTGAGGGGGAGTTGTGTGGAGAAAGGGATACTTGGGGGGATAATAGTGAGGGGGAGCTGTGTGGAGAAGGGAATACTTGGGGGGATAATAGTGAGGGGGAGGTGTGTGGAGAAGATGATACTTGGGGGTGATAATAGTTAGGGGGAGATGTGTGGAGAAGGGAATACTTGGGGGGGATAATAGTGAGGGGGGAGGTGTGTGAAGAGGATACTTGGGGGATAATAGTGAGGGGGGAGGTGTGTGGAGTAGGGGATACTTGGGGGGGATAATAGTGAGGGGGGAAGTGTGTGGAGAAGGGGATAGTTGGGGGATAATAGTGAAGGGGGAGATGTGTGGAGAAGGGAATACTTGGGGTGATAATAGTGAGGGGGAGGTGTGTGGAGAAGGGGATACTTGTGGTGATAATAGTTAGGGGGAGCTGTATGGAGAAGGGGATACTTGGGGTGATAATGGTGAATGGGGCTGTGTGGAGAAGAGGATACTTGGGGGATAATAGTGAGGGGGGAGGTGTGTGGAGTAGGGAATACTTGGGGGGGATAATAGTGAGGGGGGAGGTGTGTGGAGAAGGGGATAGTTGGGGGATAATAGTGAGGGGGGAGATGTGTGGAGAAGAGGATACTTGGGGTGATAATAGTGAGGGGGAGGTGTGTGGAGAAGGGGATACTTGGGGTGATAATAGTGAGGGGGAGCTGTATGGAGAAGGGGATACTTGGGGTGATAATGGTGAATGGGGCTGTGTGGAGAAGAGGATACTTTGGGTGATTACAGTGAATGGTGCTGTGTGTGTGGAGACTGGAGAAGAGTGGAGGAAGCAGAGCCAGGTAAATATATGGAGGGAGGAGAGAGGAGGGAAAGCAGAGAGGGCGGGGTCAGACGCAGCACGCAGTCCCTGGCCCCGCCCCCTGCACACATCCTCAGTGTGGGACTCTCCTCCCCCTCCTACACCAGCATTGGCTGCACCTAGACCGGGAGCATGGAGCTGACTGGAAGCCTGCACACCTCTCCGCCAGCACAGGGCTTTCCTGCTGTCACTTTCACAGCTTTTAATTAAAGCCTCCCCCCCCCTCCTATAGCCAGCACTCCCTCCCTCTCCCCCTCCCTCCTCTAGGGGGAACAAAGGAGGAGGGGGGACAAGCAGAGAGGGGCAGACAGGCTGCTGAGAGCAGAGAGAGAGATAGAGAGAGGGGGGCAGGTGAGGAATCATCAGAGAAGGATTAGACATCCCTGGAGCAGAGAGACAGCTGGGAAGAGACAGGTGCTGTGAGAGAAGAGCGCCTGGCACCTGCTGGAAGAGCAGGGAGACAGAGGACGGTCATCTGATTTCAAGGAGACACCCCCCCCCCCCTTCCCCGGGGACCATCACAGCTCCACATTACCAGCCCATTTCATTTCCCTTTATTGCTGACAACTGGGGGGATCCTGACACTATTTTGGGAAGGAGGAGTCCTTTTTGGCACTATCCATTTCCTACGACCGATCTGGTGACACCGGATTTCATTTTGGGTGCTCAGGAATTCCATCGTTATTTTACACCCTCTCTTTTTTTTTTTGGCTACACCGCAGATTTCCATAGCCAACCTCTAATATTCAGGCGTTTGCCCATAGGGATGCTCGGTATATCTTCTTAGCCCTCTAGTGCCTCGATCTTTTGGGGGGGCTCAGCCCCCTTTTCTATTCCGCTTTGCAATCATCAGTTTGTCACCCCCCTCCCCTCCCCCCCCCCTTCCAAAACCATGAAGCCTTTGGAGAAATTTCTAAAGAAGCAGAGCTCCCACATCTCAGGTCCTAAGCACCTCCACCGAAGGCAAAGCGTGTCCAAAATTCTGCCCTCGTTCCTGAGGGATAATCCGGGGGACTCGTCCGGTGGGGAGAAATGCGAGGAAGACCCCAGTGCTGGACCCACGCCTTCCCACGACTGCTTGGAGCTGCCGGACGGACTGCGTTCCCCCCTGTCCTTCTCGTCCGATGAACTTTCGCCTTCGGAACCGGTGACCCCACCGCCTGGGTCTGGTGGATGGACACTCTCTCCTCCTGGACTGCTGCTTGCCCCCGATACCCCGGAGGCTCTTCTGGGGAGGGTACTGGACCAGTTACTAACTGCCCCAAGACTAAGTGATGCAGCTGGTAAGTAGAGTGAAGGAATGAGCTGAGATATAAGCATGTCTTGTATTAGGATCAAAGGTTACATTTTCTAAGATCTAATCCTTTTTATTTGCCGTACCAGTTGTCGTTTTCTGCAAGCGAGAGCTCAAGGTAACAATCACAAGGCTGAAATATTGAACATTATGACACGTGTGTTATAGCTTAGTGAATTATGCTGTGGGTGTAACGTTCCTTACTAAAATTGTTTTTGGTGGTACCAAAGTCGAGTTTAAGTTCGTCATCCAGGACAATGAATAGGGTTCTTCTGCGCTGCAGTCTGAATAAAGTCTAGTTTGGTGGTTGACACTTCCGTGTCCAGCTTAGCAGTTGGCTGGTATTGGTGCAAGGAGTATGTGCTTTTCCCTTAAGGCCCATACACACGATACGGAAATCGGAAGTAAAATTTACGTCCAATGAACGATCTGCCGATTTTCGGATCGTTAGTATGGTGCTTTCGGCAGCCCATTCTAAATTTTCGGATGACAAAAACTGAATGTGCAGGCTATACATTATTTATTTTTTTGTATCTGAAAAAAGCTTCCAATTTTCATTTTAATTGGTACAGTTTTCGTCCTAAAAAATCCTAAGAGCAAGACTACGCATGTTTAGAAACGAAAGAACGCATACAAAACAATTTAAAACATTACATCACTTCTGAAGTTGAATTCGGTTGTACGAGAATTTTCGTATGTTGAGTAACATCTTCACTTTCGATATGAGGCTAGCATGCAACAAAAACTCGTCCAAAAATCTGATCGTGTGTGCCAGGCTTTAGAGTAGCCTTACTTTTTAACATAGAGGAACCCTTGAAATAACTTTTAGGCCTTATGGTGCCCATACACTAGACAATATATCGTTTGAATATCTGTCGATTTGGACGGCTCCATTTTTTTTATTTATTTTTTTTATTTTTCCATCCAGTTAAAACAGATCAAAAATCAGTTTTAAGTGTTTTAGCCAAAAATGAAAGGAAATGTTTGAAAAACTGCCGAATGTTTGATAAATTGGAAGTTTAATGTGTTTCTCGTCTGTTAAAATTTTTTAACTGTTGGTATTGCACATTAGGGAGCTCCTGACAACATGTACTATACAGTGTCCACAACTCGGGGGATATTAGCATGGTGGTCATTTGGGAAGAATACTCCTCCTTTACAATGGTGGTCAGTGGGAAGAAGGTTCCTCGCATTGGTGGTCAGTGGGAAGAAGGTTCCTCGCATTGGTGGTCAGTGGGAAGAAGGTTCCTCGCATTGGTGGTCAGTGGGAAGAAGGTTCCTCGCATTGGTGGTCAGTGGGAAGAAGGTTCCTCGCATTGGTGGTCAGTGGGAAGAAGGTTCCTCGCATTGGTGGTCAGTGGGAAGAAGGTTCCTCGCATTGGTGGTCAGTGGGAAGAAGGTTCCTCGCATTGGTGGTCAGTGGGAAGAAGGTTCCTCGCATTGGTGGTCAGTGGGAAGAAGGTTCCTCGCATTGGTGGTCAGTGGGAAGAAGGTTCCTCGCATTGGTGGTCAGTGGGAAGAAGGTTCCTCGCATTGGTGGTCAGTGGGAAGAAGGTTCCTCGCATTGGTGGTCAGTGGGAAGAAGGTTCCTCGCATTGGTGGTCAGTGGGAAGAAGGTTCCTCGCATTGGTGGTCAGTGGGAAGAAGGTTCCTCGCATTGGTGGTCAGTGGGAAGAAGGTTCCTCGCATTGGTGGTCAGTGGGAAGAAGGTTCCTCGCATTGGTGGTCAGTGGGAAGAAGGTTCCTCGCATTGGTGGTCAGTGGGAAGAAGGTTCCTCGCATTGGTGGTCAGTGGGAAGAAGGTTCCTCGCATTGGTGGTCAGTGGGAAGAAGGTTCCTCGCATTGGTGGTCAGTGGGAAGAAGGTTCCTCGCATTGGTGGTCAGTGGGAAGAAGGTTCCTCGCATTGGTGGTCAGTGGGAAGAAGGTTCCTCGCATTGGTGGTCAGTGGGAAGAAGGTTCCTCGCATTGGTGGTCAGTGGGAAGAAGGTTCCTCGCATTGGTGGTCAGTGGGAAGAAGGTTCCTCGCATTGGTGGTCAGTGGGAAGAAGGTTCCTCGCATTGGTGGTCAGTGGGAAGAAGGTTCCTCGCATTGGCGGTCAGTGGGAAGAAGGTTCCTCGCATTGGCGGTCAGTGGGAAGAAGGTTCCTCGCATTGGCGGTCAGTGGGAAGAAGGTTCCTCGCATTGGCGGTCAGTGGGAAGAAGGTTCCTCGCATTGGCGGTCAGTGGGAAGAAGGTTCCTCGCATTGGCGGTCAGTGGGAAGAAGGTTCCTCGCATTGGCGGTCAGTGGGAAGAAGGTTCCTCGCATTGGCGGTCAGTGGGAAGAAGGTTCCTCGCATTGGCGGTCAGTGGGAAGAAGGTTCCTCGCATTGGCGGTCAGTGGGAAGAAGGTTCCTCGCATTGGCGGTCAGTGGGAAGAAGGTTCCTCGCATTGGCGGTCAGTGGGAAGAAGGTTCCTCGCATTGGCGGTCAGTGGGAAGAAGGTTCCTCGCATTGGCGGTCAGTGGGAAGAAGGTTCCTCGCATTGGCGGTCAGTGGGAAGAAGGTTCCTCGCATTGGCGGTCAGTGGGAAGAAGGTTCCTCGCATTGGCGGTCAGTGGGAAGAAGGTTCCTCGCATTGGCGGTCAGTGGGAAGAAGGTTCCTCGCATTGGCGGTCAGTGGGAAGAAGGTTCCTCGCATTGGCGGTCAGTGGGAAGAAGGTTCCTCGCATTGGCGGTCAGTGGGAAGAAGGTTCCTCGCATTGGCGGTCAGTGGGAAGAAGGTTCCTCGCATTGGCGGTCAGTGGGAAGAAGGTTCCTCGCATTGGCGGTCAGTGGGAAGAAGGTTCCTCGCATTGGCGGTCAGTGGGAAGAAGGTTCCTCGCATTGGCGGTCAGTGGGAAGAAGGTTCCTCGCATTGGCGGTCAGTGGGAAGAAGGTTCCTCGCATTGGCGGTCAGTGGGAAGAAGGTTCCTCGCATTGGCGGTCAGTGGGAAGAAGGTTCCTCGCATTGGCGGTCAGTGGGAAGAAGGTTCCTCGCATTGGCGGTCAGTGGGAAGAAGGTTCCTCGCATTGGCGGTCAGTGGGAAGAAGGTTCCTCGCATTGGCGGTCAGTGGGAAGAAGGTTCCTCGCATTGGCGGTCAGTGGGAAGAAGGTTCCTCGCATTGGTGGTCAGTGGGAAGAAGGTTCCTCGCATTGGTGGTCAGTGGGAAGAAGGTTCCTCGCATTGGTGGTCAGTGGGAAGAAGGTTCCTCGCATTGGTGGTCAGTGGGAAGAAGGTTCCTCGCATTGGTGGTCAGTGGGAAGAAGGTTCCTCGCATTGGTGGTCAGTGGGAAGAAGGTTCCTCGCATTGGTGGTCAGTGGGAAGAAGGTTCCTCGCATTGGTGGTCAGTGGGAAGAAGGTTCCTCGCATTGGTGGTCAGTGGGAAGAAGGTTCCTCGCATTGGTGGTCAGTGGGAAGAAGGTTCCTCGCATTGGTGGTCAGTGGGAAGAAGGTTCCTCGCATTGGCGGTCAGTGGGAAGAAGGTTCCTCGCATTGGCGGTCAGTGGGAAGAAGGTTCCTCGCATTGGCGGTCAGTGGGAAGAAGGTTCCTCGCATTGGCGGTCAGTGGGAAGAAGGTTCCTCGCATTGGCGGTCAGTGGGAAGAAGGTTCCTCGCATTGGCGGTCAGTGGGAAGAAGGTTCCTCGCATTGGCGGTCAGTGGGAAGAAGGTTCCTCGCATTGGCGGTCAGTGGGAAGAAGGTTCCTCGCATTGGCGGTCAGTGGGAAGAAGGTTCCTCGCATTGGCGGTCAGTGGGAAGAAGGTTCCTCGCATTGGCGGTCAGTGGGAAGAAGGTTCCTCGCATTGGCGGTCAGTGGGAAGAAGGTTCCTCGCATTGGCGGTCAGTGGGAAGAAGGTTCCTCGCATTGGCGGTCAGTGGGAAGAAGGTTCCTCGCATTGGCGGTCAGTGGGAAGAAGGTTCCTCGCATTGGCGGTCAGTGGGAAGAAGGTTCCTCGCATTGGCGGTCAGTGGGAAGAAGGTTCCTCGCATTGGCGGTCAGTGGGAAGAAGGTTCCTCGCATTGGCGGTCAGTGGGAAGAAGGTTCCTCGCATTGGCGGTCAGTGGGAAGAAGGTTCCTCGCATTGGCGGTCAGTGGGAAGAAGGTTCCTCGCATTGGCGGTCAGTGGGAAGAAGGTTCCTCGCATTGGCGGTCAGTGGGAAGAAGGTTCCTCGCATTGGCGGTCAGTGGGAAGAAGGTTCCTCGCATTGGCGGTCAGTGGGAAGAAGGTTCCTCGCATTGGCGGTCAGTGGGAAGAAGGTTCCTCGCATTGGCGGTCAGTGGGAAGAAGGTTCCTCGCATTGGCGGTCAGTGGGAAGAAGGTTCCTCGCATTGGCGGTCAGTGGGAAGAAGGTTCCTCGCATTGGCGGTCAGTGGGAAGAAGGTTCCTCGCATTGGCGGTCAGTGGGAAGAAGGTTCCTCGCATTGGCGGTCAGTGGGAAGAAGGTTCCTCGCATTGGCGGTCAGTGGGAAGAAGGTTCCTCGCATTGGCGGTCAGTGGGAAGAAGGTTCCTCGCATTGGCGGTCAGTGGGAAGAAGGTTCCTCGCATTGGCGGTCAGTGGGAAGAAGGTTCCTCGCATTGGCGGTCAGTGGGAAGAAGGTTCCTCGCATTGGCGGTCAGTGGGAAGAAGGTTCCTCGCATTGGCGGTCAGTGGGAAGAAGGTTCCTCGCATTGGCGGTCAGTGGGAAGAAGGTTCCTCGCATTGGCGGTCAGTGGGAAGAAGGTTCCTCGCATTGGCGGTCAGTGGGAAGAAGGTTCCTCGCATTGGCGGTCAGTGGGAAGAAGGTTCCTCGCATTGGCGGTCAGTGGGAAGAAGGTTCCTCGCATTGGCGGTCAGTGGGAAGAAGGTTCCTCGCATTGGCGGTCAGTGGGAAGAAGGTTCCTCGCATTGGCGGTCAGTGGGAAGAAGGTTCCTCGCATTGGCGGTCAGTGGGAAGAAGGTTCCTCGCATTGGCGGTCAGTGGGAAGAAGGTTCCTCGCATTGGCGGTCAGTGGGAAGAAGGTTCCTCGCATTGGCGGTCAGTGGGAAGAAGGTTCCTCGCATTGGCGGTCAGTGGGAAGAAGGTTCCTCGCATTGGCGGTCAGTGGGAAGAAGGTTCCTCGCATTGGCGGTCAGTGGGAAGAAGGTTCCTCGCATTGGCGGTCAGTGGGAAGAAGGTTCCTCGCATTGGCGGTCAGTGGGAAGAAGGTTCCTCGCATTGGCGGTCAGTGGGAAGAAGGTTCCTCGCATTGGCGGTCAGTGGGAAGAAGGTTCCTCGCATTGGCGGTCAGTGGGAAGAAGGTTCCTCGCATTGGCGGTCAGTGGGAAGAAGGTTCCTCGCATTGGCGGTCAGTGGGAAGAAGGTTCCTCGCATTGGCGGTCAGTGGGAAGAAGGTTCCTCGCATTGGCGGTCAGTGGGAAGAAGGTTCCTCGCATTGGCGGTCAGTGGGAAGAAGGTTCCTCGCATTGGCGGTCAGTGGGAAGAAGGTTCCTCGCATTGGCGGTCAGTGGGAAGAAGGTTCCTCGCATTGGCGGTCAGTGGGAAGAAGGTTCCTCGCATTGGCGGTCAGTGGGAAGAACGCTCCTCTTTAGGCCCCTTTCACATGGACAATGCTGTTGATTTGTGATCCATGGTAGATCCCTTTGGCCTGCAGTTAGCAGGTGACTGGGAGGCAATATGCCACCTCCAACACACCCGTTTTGATAAGGGATTTCACTCTGTGGTGTGGCCTCACCCTACTTTTTTTGCCACAGTGCAAAGCCTCATGGCTGTGACAGATTGAATGGGGCCATGTGACCGCCATTGCCTTGTCAGTGGTTACTTGTCTGAGAGGTAGAAATTTGTACATTGCTTGAAAACCTCTGAAGGCTACGGTTCCAGGAGAACCTGTCAAAACGGTGTAACACCCCCCTGCCGCCCCAAAAAAAAAAAACATGCCAAATGTGGCAGTGGAAGAGGACCTAAAGCGAAACCTCCCCTTTGGGTGGAGTTCCGATTTAATGTGAATTTGACCAAGGGAGGCTATAGACGTATGTATCGGCTCCAGGGCTGTCATCCTGATCCTGGCTTCACCATCTTACAAATTGTTGACCCAGAACAAGCCTTGAAGGACTTTTTAGATCTTTCAAATTCTGCCCGGTTCCATGCTTGTTGCAGAGTAGTGGCACTCTAGGCAATTAAAGGCAAAGGGTCTTGCACCTTTATGAACCAAGGTAACATTTCTATCCATGACGGTTGCTCCTATATTTGTCCTCAGAGGCCTGTGCCACATGAGCTGCTTTGTATTGTCACCTGATTAGTAATATACAGAATTCTATTTTTGGCACTTATAATAAGTAGCTCATGATGTGTCATGGACCTTAGACTGGAAGGTATGACATCATGAAGTGCATGTCCCATTGATGACAATGGCTAGGTGTGTAAAGCATAATGTGAGTAGTATATGAAAGGGTGAAGTGGAAGACATCAAGATGATGAACCTTTTTCAAATCCTAACTGTAATTTACCATGGGATGGGGTAAACAGTTCAATCTCCTGTATTTGCAGACGATTCTAAGCTAAGCAGGGCAATAACTTCTCCGCAGGATGTGGAAACCTTGCAAAAAGATCTGAACAAATTAATGAGGTGGGAAACTACATGGCAAATGAGGTTTAATGTAGAAAAATTTAAAATAATGCATTTGAGTAGCAAAAATTTTAATGCAATCTACTCACTAGGGGGTGAACCTCTGGGGGAATCTAGGATGGAAAAGGACCTGGGGGTCCTAGTAGATGATAGGCTCAGCAATAGCATGCAATGCCAAGCTGCTGCTAACAAAGCAAACAGAATATTGGCATTAAAAAGGGGATCAACTCCAGAGATAAAACAATAATTCTCCCGCTCTACAAGACTCTGGTCCATCCTCACCTGGAGTATGCTGTCCAGTTTTGGGCATCAGTCCTCAGGAAGGATGTACTGGAAATGGAGCGAGTACAAAGAAGGGCAACAAAACTAATAAAGGGTCTGGAGGATATCAGTTATGAGGAATGTTTGGGAGCACTGAACTTATTCTCTCTGGAAAAGAGACAATTGAGAGGGGATATGATTTCAATTTACAAATGCCATACTGGTGACCCCACAATAGGGATAAAACTTTTTCACAGAAGGGAGTTCATCAAGACTCGTGGCCCCTCATTAAAATTAGAAGAAAAGAGGTTTAAGTACATAGAGGGCAAGGATGTGGAATTTCCTTCCACAGGCGGTGGTCTCAGCGGGGGGCAATCGATAGTTTTTTTTTAAACTTAGAGAAGCACCTGAACGACCGAAACATACAGAGATATACAATGTCATACTGACATATAATCACACACACAGGTTGCACTTTTGTCTTTTTTTTTATTTTTTTTTATTTTTTTTTTAAACCTCGCCACCTATGTAACCAGCCAAATATAATATATGGGTATGTTCAGTTTAAAGTAAAGACCTGCATGGGTCTTTTTATCTAAACCCACGGTGGTCAACCAACCAACCAGACAAAGAGGGCATCAAGTGTGGCCCCTGACATCACCAAACGGCTGTCCATCATTTTCAGTATATGGTAAGTTAGGCTGTTGGAGACCAGCAGCATGTTGAAGGGTAGAGATCACTGCTATTATGGGTTTGTAAAATGGTCATATCTTTGCTCCCTACATCCAACTTTACATTTCTCACCACATTTGATATTCCCTGTAGAAAGATTCATTACCAAAAAACATAGACAAAAAAAATGGACACAACCAGAAACAGACATAACCATGAGGATAAATGATGAATGTTGGAAAGCTTTTGTGGATCTGCAGCCGCTGATCCGTGTATTCTGAATCGCAGGAGTCTCCGCTTATGTGGATGGACGCTTGAGGGCATAGGAAAGCATGAAAGGTGGGTGCCCTCTGTCACACTCCGGCATGTTACAATCAAAATTGCCACGGAAATGTGTACCCACTCAAATGAGATTTCTGCTTGCAGGCGGTGCTTAGGGGATGATGAAAACATGGATCTATCTACCTGTGTTTTTTACCGCCCGCTTGCCCATGTGAATGGAGCCCAAAGCTGGGTACACAGCTGGGTGAGCTTTTTTGTTCAACCAGCGGGCTGAATGAAAAAGAACCGATTCCTGCATCCACACAAGCGATGTAGATAGGGTTGCCACCTCATCCCTTTAAACCCGAACACATCTGAATTACACAGGTTCTGAGGCTAATTCCTTATGCCCCGTACACACGAGCGGACTTTTCAACATCCAAAGTCTGAAGGACCGAGTCCGTCAGACTATCCGATCGTGTGTGGGCTGCAACGGACTTTTGATTCGCCAAAGTCTGACGGACTTTAGAAATGAAGCATGCTTCAAATTTTCCCAAAGGAACTCCGCCGGACCCGGTCCCCTTCGAAAACTCCGCTCGTGTGTATGCTACTCCGACGGACTAAAACCGACGCTAGGGCAGCTATTGGCTACTAGCTATGAACTTCCTTATTCAAGTCGGGTCGTACGTCATCACGTTCGAATCCGTCGGAGTTTAGTGTGATCGTGTGTGGCCAAGTCCGTTCGGCCGAAAAGTCTGTCGGAACTCCGGCGGAACTCCGGCGGAACTCCGGCGGAACTCCGGCGGAACTCCGGCGGAACTCCGGCGGAACTCCGGCGGAACTCCTTTGGAAGTCTGTCGGACATAAGTCCTCTCGTGTGTACGGGGCATTACAGATAAGGCACCAAGTGAGTTTAATTACCACCTTAATCAGCCTCAGAACCTGTGTAATTAATGTGTTAGGGTTTAAAGGGATGAGGTGGCAACCATAAGGCTACTTTCACACTGAGGCGCTGGGCGCGCTGGCGGTAAAGCGGCGCTATATTTAGCGGCACTTTACTGTAGTTTTAGCTGCGCTTTTCGGCCGCTAGCGGGGCAGTTTAAACCACCCGGCGCTTTGCAGGCGGGTTTGGAGCGCTGCCCCATTGTTTTCAATGGGAAGGGGCATTTTACAGCGCTCCAAAGATGCGGCTTGCAGGACATTTTTCAGCGTCCTGCAAGCGCACCGCTCCAGTGTGAAAGCCCTCGGGCTTTTACACTGGAGATACAGCAGCGGCTGTTTGAAGGCGCTATTTTTAGCACTCTAGCACCTGCAAAGCGCCTCAGTGTGAAAGGGGCCTTAAGCGATGTGGATGCAGGGAACTCCCTCACTGCAGTGCATTGTACTCTCTCCCCCCCCCCCCCCATGTCAGAATACACAACTGATCGAATGTCAGTCAACAGTTGGCTTCTGTTGAACACAGGGATACACATGGATTGAAATTTTGGTTTGGTTTTTGCTGAACCGATGGAATTTCATCACATCTAAACCAAGCTTAAAGTGGTTCTAAAGGTAAAAAAATGTTTTGACATCAGCATCCCCCCCTCTAATACTTACCTGAGCCCTCATTCGATCCAGCGCTGTACACGTCTGCAGCTCTTCTCTCCCCACACTTGTGTCTCACTAGTTTGGGGCATTAGGAGCTATTGGCCCCCAGTATTGTCAATCAAAGCCAGTGATGGGGGGGGGGGGGGATGGTGAGGTTGAGTCTCGCTGTCTGTGTCAAAGCAGTGGGGCTTAGGAAGCAAGCATACTTGAGTGCCCCATGGGAAGAGGCTTCTCATGGGGGTACTGGACAGGGAGGAGGGGTTAGCGGGGGACCCGGGAAAAGGAGGCAATTCCATTTCACAGAACAGGTAAGTATAGACATGTTTTGTTATACACTTTTTATTTTATTTTTATTTTTTTTTCCTTTACAATCACTTTTGGGGTCAGTGCTAGTGCCAGTGTCCATGCGGAGTGATGCCAGCTGCACTCCACCTCTTATTCCGACTAGTGGTCTCCAGAGTGGTGCCAGCAGCAGGAAAGGAGATCTTCAGATCAGTGTGAAGCAATACACTGGGCATAATAATAGAAGGCTGCTTTTACACTGGTATTCTGAGGTTTACCCACACCGCGGGTGCAGTGCAGTGTACCTGCAGCTTTTCTGCTCATTTGCTGCACTTAGCCATAGACTTCTATTATATCCTGGGGGTTTGGTGCACTTTCTGAATGCAGAAGTTTTGGTGCACTTTCAGAATGTGCACCACACCTGCAGGATATAGTAGAAGTCTTTGGCAAAGCACAGCTTTCCCAGGAAAATCGCAGATGTACTGGTTAATTGCAGCACATTACTGTGAAAGCAGCCTTTCAGGGGGCTCAGAACAGTAAGGGTTCATTTACATTTGTAGTTTGGGGTCTGGTAAAACCCCATAGTTGTATTTTTACCCCCCTCCACTCCTAACTGCACCCCCTTTTAGCTGCAGTGGCCAGGGGTGTATACATCTCACAGCCGCAGCAAGAGTTATACACCCTATAATGGATGGATGGTGGGTGTAGCACCTGCCATGCATGACCCATTCAAGTGAATGAGGCCACTCTGCAAATGCCCTGCAACATCGTGCAGTACAACAAACAAGGGGTTAAAGCAGGCAGTGTTGTGTTGCTTTTTTAACCACCTGCTTTAACCCCGCTGAAGCATGCAGTTGAGGGTGGGGGGGGGGGGGGGATACTTGCAGTGTGGTCCCATTTACTTGAATGGGTTGCGTTTTGCAATTAGAGGTTTAAATCGGGTGTGCAGGGAGGGAGGGGGCAACTTCCTTCCGGCGGCCCCAGGAGAGGAAGTGGGAGCTGGGTACCTGTGAAGACTAGGTACTCGCTACCCCACCACCCAAAAAAAAACATGCCAAATGTGGCATAGCAGGGGGTCAACAGTACTTAAAGCGAAAGTTCCATTTATGGCTTTAAGGTTGCCTACAGCTGCTAGGATCTGCTACTGATGGCTTGGTTCCAGATATAACAAACATACCTATGACAATAAGCCCCCATTCACACCGGTTGCGACTTGTCATGCAATTTGACAGGTCAAATTGCATGACAAGTCGCACCCTATTGTCGACAGTGGAACTGTTTGACTTTGTGATGCTGCACCGATTGGAAAAAGTAGCTCCTGCACTACTTTTGGCGTTTTTTTTTTTTTTTTTTTTTATTTTTATAAGTCTGGGAGCTGGTAAATCGCCTAAAGCCTTGAGATTGTCTTTCCCCTGTTAGGGATGGATCTGGGAGCTTCGGTGGGATGCTTGCCTGGACTGCATTGAATGCTGGACCTCTCTATCAAGGAATTGAGTCTGAGGATGTAGCTGCTCTAGGACTTGTGAGTAGGGACCCTGACTGACTCCCTAAAACTGTGCAATTGGAGAGACCTACCTCATAGTATGTCTATTGTGGTGGCACAACTGCAACTCTAAAATATCTCCTTTTTAGAGTAATACTACAAAATTGAAAGCCAATATTAGGAATGCTTGATAGACCAAATTTAAAATGTGGGTTGATCCTTCACCTTGACTCTGTAGGATATAACTTGTGGTTGGGCTCCCAAAATACAATCCAATAAATCATGTCTTTAAGGACTGACATGCTTCTCCCTATTGTTGTCTGGCTCCCGACATGTAGTTAAGTCCCGATCGCTTGATGTGAGTTCGTAGAAAGTCTGTCCCTCTTCCTTAGGACCAAGCTGCTCTGCTGATGTTCTGAGTTCTGTGTGTACTCAGTATTAATACTATTAACCCTTGCTGGTGTGAACAAGTCTTCTGTGGGCATCTAGGCCATTAACCACTTGCCAACCGACCTATAGCAGTTTTACTTCTACGAGGCTGCCGCGCTGCACAGGATCGTGTGTATATATATATATGTGTGTGTGTGTATATATATATATATATATATATATATATGTATATATATATATATATATATATATATATATATATATATATATATATATATATATATATATATATATATATATATATATATATATATATATATAATATTATATTCTGTTTTATTGTTTTCTATGCTAATCTTTTCTTTTCGATTTCATTCTATGTGAAATTAGAATTTCGGAAGGTGTTTATATAAATAGAATAAAATATAATTTATATTTTATTTCTATTATTGTTTTTCTATTCTAATTTCCATTATTTTGAATTATAGTCCAATCTATTCTCAAATTCAAATTTATACTGTTCGAATTTCGGAAGACGGTCATGTTCTATTTTATTACATTCTATTCTTTACTATTCTATTGTTTTTATATTCTATTTTGTTGTATTTTTCTAGAAAATCGATTTTCTATTTTTTTCGTTTGATTTGGTGGAATAGAAAACGCACCCATTATTGGCTGCTTGTAGCCATTCACATAATAAAGCCCCCTTTGTGAAAAATGTGAGTAGTTTTATACAGGCAGCAACCACATTCAAGCTTAGTTTTATGATGGAGAAAGTAGGGAATGGCTTCCCAAATTACACTCTCTTCATCTTCCCTGGTTTTGGAGTGTTGCTGCTGGTCGTGCTGTTGGATGGACCCATTTTGGGCTGTGGTTAATGTCTCTTGGCTGACTTTGGGATCTCTGCATTTGCAGTTGTCCCAGTTTCCCCTTTTGGGACTATTTCACCATGGGATTACATCAACACAACCAGGCTTATTGTTTATTTTCATCTGTATGCTTGCAGCCACTAACCACTCTGAGTTTGTGTATTTATGCTCCTTATGAAGAATGACACTCGAAATGCATCGGGGAGCTTCCACATCAAGACTGCTACAATTAAACCTTCAAGAATTTTGTATATGAGGTTCCCCTTTGGTCTAAACCAGCGGTCCCCAACTTTCCCTGCACCAGGGACCATCTTGCAGAAGACCACCCCGCCACCAACCGCAGAGGGAGATGGGGGGTGAAGCCTGTCATCTGAAGTCGGTTCAGTATGAAGGCTCCCAGGACATCTCTCTATCTCTCTCTCTATCATCGGTCCCGCCAGTGCTCTTACAATCCTGGCTCGGCTCTCCTCGCTCCCATTCTCCTTCTTCTGCCCCTTCTCTTCATCTTAGTCTTCTTCCCACATGTTGCCGACGTTAACACAGAGAGGGAAGGTATTAGTGGTGCTGGGAGAAGGGTAGCTGGCACCCTCTGATGGTTGGAGGGTGGCAGTGCATGTTGTGCCATGGACTGGCACCGGTTCAGGGTTTGGGGCCTCTGGTCTATGTCTGTTTATGTAGCAGTGGAAAATATTCACTGCTCCATTCTCCGTCATTCACAGAGGAGATCGTTCTCCTCTGAGTGCCAGTTTATGAAGTGGTGTAGAGGAGAGATGTATATATGTATGTGTATATATCAGGGCTCGACAAAACCCAGTCGCCAGGTCGCATTGGCGACTAGAAATAGCGACCTCGCGCCTGGGGCAGCACAGCTGGGGGTATCCTGTGTCTGTGGACCCCCCCAGCGTGATCGCGTGGGGCCGTTCCGCCGGCGGCCGAAAATTTAGGCCGCGGCTTTGAGGCCTTCTGCGGTCCTATGATTCCTTATGGAATCTGGCGCCCTCTTGTGGTCGCCGTTGGTATGACAAACCAGCAATGTTAATGAAGATTCCTCTGCCTGTATTATATTACCTGCCTCTTCTTCCCTTTATTTAGAACCCCCTAAACATTATATATATTTTTTATTCTAACACCCTAGAGAATAAA
Source organism: Lithobates pipiens (assembly GCF_037356315.1). Classification (NCBI taxonomy): domain Eukaryota; kingdom Metazoa; phylum Chordata; class Amphibia; order Anura; family Ranidae; genus Lithobates; species Lithobates pipiens. Next base: position 165,292,343 of record NW_027507789.1, read on the forward strand.
ATGGTGGTTGTTGCAATACTGTCTGCCACACCGTATTTGTGCAGCGGACTTACAAGCGCACTTTTGTTGGGAAAAATAATTTAGTTAATAAAAAAATAAGACAACAGTAAAGTTAGCCCAATTATTTTTTATATTGTGAAAGATAATGTTACGCCGAGTAAATTGATACCCAACATGTCAGGCTTCAAAATTGCACCCGCTCATGGAATGGTGACAAACTTTTACCCTTTAAAATCTCCATAGGCGACGTTTAAAAAAAATTCTACAGGTTGCACGTTTTGAGTTACAGAGGAGGTCTGGGGTAGAATTATTGCTCTCGCTCTACCGATCACGGCGCTACCTCCTATGTGTGGTTCGAACACCGATTTTTTTTTTTTTTTTTTTTTTTTTTTTTTTTTATATGCGGGCAGGACAGGGCGCGTTTAAAAATTATTTTTTCTGCTTTTTTTTACCTTTTTTTTTTTTCCACTGTTCTTTTAAAAAAAAATGTTGTGTCACTTTTATTCTTATTACAAGGAATGTAAAAATCCCTTGTAATAGAAAAAGCATGACAGGTCCTCTTAAATATGAGATCTGGGGTCAGAGAGACCTCACATCTCATATTTACACTAAAATGCAATTGAAAAAAAAATTGTCATTTGAAAAAAATAAAATGTCCCTCTAAGAGCTATGGGCAATGACTTGGAGACGGGGGGGCGGCGACGGCGCTGCTATCTTCCCCTCACTCGTCTCCATGTCAGGCCAGGGACAGGTCCGGATCGTCGTCACGGACCTGGCTCCTAACTTTTTAAGCTGGCTCCTAGATTCCAAGCAAATTTGTCAACCCCTGGTATATATATTTTATATTATATGAATTTTCACAAAAGTGAGTACACCTCTCACATTTTTGTAAATATTTTATTATATCTTTTCATGTGACAACACTGAAGAAATGACACTTTGCTACAATGTAAAGTAGTGAGTGTACAGCTTGTATAACAGTGTACATTTGCTGTCCCCTCAAAATAACAACACACAGCCATTAATGTCTAAACCGCTGGCAACAAAAGTGAGTACACCCCTAAGTGAAAATGTCAAAATTGGTCCCAAAGTGTCAATATTTTGTGTGGCCACCATTATTTTCCAGCTCTGCCTTAACCCTATTGGGCATGGAGTTCACCAGAGCTTTACTCCTCCATGGCGACATCATGGATCTGGTGGATGTTAGAGACTTTGCTCTCAAACCATCACCTTCCATTTTGAGGATGCTCAATAGGGTTTAGATCTGGAGACATGCTTGGCCAGTCCATCACCTTTACCCTCAGCTACTTTAGCAAGACGGTTGTCATCTTGGAGGTGTGTTTGGGGTCATTATCATGTTGGAATACTGCCCTGCGACCCAGTCTCCCAAGGGAGAGGATCATGCTCTGCTTCATTATGTCACAGTACATGTTGGCATTCATGGTTCCCTCAATGAACTGTAGCTCCCCTGTGCTGGCAGCACTCATGCAGCCCCAGACCATGACACTCCCACCACCATGCTTGATTGTAGGCAAGACACACATGTCTTTGTACTACTCCACCTGGTTTCTGCCACACACGCTTGACACCATCTGAACCAAATAAGTTTATCTTGGTCTCATTAGACCACAGGACATGGTTTCAGTAATCCATGTCCTTAGTCTTGTTGTCTTCAGCAAGGGCTTTTTTGTGCATCATCTTTACAAGATACTTCCTTCTAGCTCTAGGACGACAGACATGCAGATCAATTTGATGCAGCATATGGTCTGAGCACTGAAGCTCAACTTCTTTGGTCAACCATGTCAAGGCTTGTTTATGTAGAGCAACAACTCTTTTTTTATTTTTTTTTATTATTTTTATTTTGATACTCAGTTCCTTGCCATGAGGTGCCATGTTGAACTTCCAGTGACCAGTATGAGTGATTGAGAGCAATAACACCAAATTTAACACCCCTGCTCCCCATTCACACCTAAGACCTTGAAACACTAACGAGTCACATGACATCAGGGAAAATGGCTAATTGGGCCCAATTTGGACATTTTCACTTAGGGTTGTACTCACTTTTGTTGCCAGCGGTTTAATGGCTGTGCGTTGAGTTATTTTGAGGGGACAGCAAATTTACACTGTTATACAAACTGTACACTCACTACTTTGTAGCAAAGTGTCATTTCCACAGTGTTATCACATGAAAAGATATAGATAGATGTGTGTTATAAAAATATGATGGGGGACATGGTTACTGTCTGGGGGGGGGGGGGGGGGGCTGAACGAGGAAGTCAATCTTCCTCTGAGAATCTCTCTTCATGTGGGAATTCTGATACAGATCGCCAGTGAAGTAAGTACTGAGATGGCAGCTTCATAAATTGTCAGTTTCTGTGTCAATCACGGCTTCTCTGTGTGCAGAGATGACCAGCGGAGAACGTGTTGTCCCCCGATCAGCTCTGTTTCATAAACCATTTATGAGCGGAGATCAGCGGCGATCCTCGGGATAATGGCTGTTCAGTTTCATAAACGGACACCATGGTGTATGTTTTGAGATATGGTTTTATGTTTTTGTAATAAAGGTGCAATAAACTATTTGTATATACATTTTCTGTTGAGTTATTTTTGGTGTCCGGAACGTCCTTGGATAGAAATTATACTCTTGTTGCCCTCTGAGGTTCTTTTCTGGAGTTTGGCTGCTGTGGATTAGAGAACTTTGATGACCTTAGCATAGCTGCGGTCAGAGGCGGCCCTTCCATTAAGGGCGCACGGGCATGGCTTTCCTTATCCATGGGTCCGGCCCCTTGCAAGACGCTGGATGCATGAATTCCAATATGGATTTTATTTTTATTTTTTTTATTTTTTTAGCACTGATTAGAGCCAGAGGCTCTAATAGGCTTCGCAATGAGAATGCGCTCGGAGCCCATCCCAGGTGTGTTACAAAAGTGAATGAATAATCACTGTAACACTGATCCTTCTCCTGGCCAATCAGGAAGCGGGTCTGAGACCTGTCACCCTGTTGGCTGAAAGGACAGGCGATCCTATTGGACGCCTGGGGGAGGGGAGGAGACACAAGAGCTGATGTCCGATGCCAGCTGCCTAGATGGGGTAAGTCCCAGACTGACTGGCAGACAGCGGGGTGAGGGGTAATTGTTTGCTGCCCAGTCCTCACACCCCGTCCCAAAAAAATAAAAAACCACCAGCCGCTACTACTGGTTAATATTAGGAAGCTGATGACCTTCACATCACGCCTTCCATTGAGTCCTAATGATCCTGTTGTGCAGGCCCACATTCAAAAAAACCTTATGGGCCAGATTTGCTAAAGTGTACAGATAAGTATTGTATTTATTGGCGTATAACACTCACTTTTTCACCATGAAAATTGGGTGCAAATAGCGCATGCGTGTTATACGACAATACTTTTAGCTGCCTTGGAGGGGACAGGGAGTGGGGCAGGTTGAACGCCGTCAGATTACATACAGTGAGAATCTCCTGTGGCGGCCTCTGTAATAGGAAGTCTCATCTCCTGGGCCGCCATTGGACCACTGTTATGTCTATCATAGGAGATCCTCACTGAATGTAATCTGTCGGCGCTCGTCCTGCCCCCCCCCCCCCCCCCATTGTCCTCTCTAGGCTGCAGTTGGGCATCGATCAGTCTGCATTGATGGTAATGGTGAGGCTGCAGATGGGCACTGACCCTTATCTTGCTTCAAAGTTCCTTATTTAAAATTTAATTTTTTTTCCCTAAAACTTCCCTCTTAAAATGAATGTGCGTGTTATACGCCTATCAATATGGTAATTATGTCTTCACTAAGGTCTCGTTCACACCATGACCATTGAGCTGTCTATGCAGATCAGTGCAAGTGCAACACAAAGGCACATGGAAAACCATTAGGCCTCTTACATGGGCAATCTGATCAGGTCCCCCCTGTCAGTTTTTCAGGCAGACCTGCTTAATGGCCCATTTATCCCTGTGGACTGGCGGTTGTAAATGGACTTTTGACCATTTACACTTGCCACGTTAAATCCAATCTGGTACGCCAAAAAAAAAGGGGATCTATTCTGTTCTGGCTAGGTGAATTGGAGGGCAGCCCATCCCATAGAGTAGACTCTGTCCATGTCCAATCCTGCATAAACTGAGCGGGCAAGGACCTGTCATCGGCCCGCTGTGCTCTGCTCAGCAGGGGTTCAGCGGACAGATCCTCCGCTGAGCAAAGCGGATGCTGCCCCTTGTGAAAGGGCCCTTCTTCACGTCATTCATAGAAGATGGTGTTTGCTGCCTAAAAATACCCACAGCCACTGGATGGGACCACATGTCGCTGCACAACAGTGCCACACTTCAAGGGCTCGTTCACACAATGTGCACAGACCTGCATTTTTCTGCACTTGAAAACTGTAGATATCTGCAAGGGCACACAATGGGCCCTATTCAAAACCCTGGTGTTATGTGCAAAGCTGTGCAGAAATATGCAGCATGTCTGCCTTTTTCCACAATGCACATAAACAGCAAGTGAAATTTAAAACTGCTCTGTCTTTTGCAGCTTGTGCACATGCTTAGCTGAGTTTACATCACCAGCATGGTCCCTGAGTGTTGAGAAGAATGACTTAAGTGCATGCACAGGAGTTAGGTCATCCAGCGCCAGCCAATTGAGATGCCCAAAAACCGGCATCCAGTGGGAAGATGCCGGAATCAGTGAGGGACCTGGACTGTTAGCGAGGTGGTAAGTGAAGTGCCTTCAGTTCCAGCTTAAAGCGGAGCTCCACCCTAAAGTGGACCTTCCGCTCATTGGAACCCTCCCCCCCCCTCCGGCGCCACAATTGGCACCTTTTCAGGGGGGAGGGGGGTGCAGGTACCTGTACAGTACAGGTATCTGCACCCACTTCCGGCATAGATATCTACAGAAGCTACGCCCCTTTCCGCAGAATCTACGCCCCTTTCCGAAGGTCACCCGCTGTCTGCTGGGAAACACACGGATCCCAGAGACAGCGGGGACCATCCTTATTGCGCAGTAGGGAACCGGGAAATGAAGCCGAAAGGCTCCACTTCCTGATTCCCATACCCAAGATGGCGGCGGCAGCACCCGAGAGACGATCGAGAGATCGGCTTCGGGTGCCGACATCGTGGGCACGCTGATCAGGTAAGTGTCATTATTTTAAAAGTCAGCAGCTGCAGTATTTGTAGCTGCTGGCTTTAAAAAAAAAAAAACGGCACACTCCCGCTTTAAGATGGCCATACACGGCTCAAATTTCACCGAAATTGGACAAAATTTGAGCTGTGGGTGGTCCTGCGGACAGCACTCGGCTCCATAAACCTAAAGCGGAGCTCCAGTCTCTTAAGTGAAAATTAAAAGGTAGCCGCTACAATAAACAGCCATTCACCTGTCCCATGATCCAGCGATGTTCTCACCCCAGTCATGTTCTCCCTATGGCCTCCCTCACTGGCATCTTTACTATGGGCACCCAATTGTGACAGCATGCACCTTCAGAGCCGGGCGGCACTGCTCTCTGTGACTGGTTCCAAAGTCTTCTGGGACCTGTTGTGTCCCAGAAGACTCCCAGGAGAGAGGTGGGAAGGAGAACTTCCACTTCCGATCGCCTAAGGCAATCGGAGCAGAAGTGGGGGCGGGTACCTGCTCCCTCCCTCCCTCCTCCCAAAAAGCTTAATTTCACAAACAGAAGACGGGGAGGAGGCAGAACTTCTCCTTTTGGGTGGAGCTCTGCTTTAAACGGAGAAATCAAAGGAGCTGTTTGGGGGAAAAAGTCAGCTGAACAGTGACTGCAGACAATCAGATGCAGTCATTGTTTGGGTGTTGTGACAGCAGTGGACGATGGCTGTCAGAATACAATGGCCACCATCGAGTTTTGTGTGGATGGGGGAAATCCTATGAGTTTCTCTTATTTGGCTCTCTAGAACTCTTTACATGTATGATCAGCTTTAAAGTTGAACAAGAAAGGAAGGGTAATCCCTGGATGTCACACATCTATAATGTCCTGCAATGAATGGAGTGGCAACCTCAGCCCACACCCCCAATGCGTTTTGCTGTTGTGTCCTTTTAAGTTACCTTCTCAAAGCAAACTTGCCTACCTTTTAACTAGTTAACGACCACCCACCACACATATACTGCGGCCGCTCTGCACCAGATCACATACCTAGTATGTGATCTGGCACCTCCGGGTCTGGGGCGCGTGCACCGCCGGCGACCCACTCCCGCTGTGATTCTACCCAGCAGGTACAGCAGACTGGATGATCGCCGGCACAGACAGACAGTCTTCCTATGTAAACAAGTCAGATTGTCAGACGCGAAGGGCACTGATCCTGTTTCTGCTAAGCGGGAACACACATCTTTGCCTTCCCCTAGTCAAAGCACCTCCCCCACAGTGAGTATGCACACAGTTAACCCTTTGATTGCCCCTGATGTTAACCCCTTCCCTGCCAGTGTCAGTACAGTGACCGTGCATATTTTTTTTTTTAGCACTTTTCACTGTATTGGTGTCAGGTGTCCGATTTGTCTGCCGCAATATCGTAGTGCTGCTATAATTTGCTGATCGCCATTACTAGTAAATTTATATATATATATATATATATATATATATATATATATATATATATATATATATATATATATATATATATATAATTTTATTAAATTTTTTTTTATTATATTTACGCTATAATAACTTTTGCACAAACCAATTAATATACACTTATTGGTATTTTTTTTTACCAGAAATATGTAGCCAAATAAATATTGGCCCAAATTGATGAACACATTTGATTATTTTTAATTTTTTAACGTGTGTTTTTTATAGCAGAAAGGAAAAAAAATAAAAAATATATTTTTTTTTTGTTTTTTAATTCAAAATTTGAATGTTTTTGTTTTATAGTGGAAAAAAATAAAAACCGTAGAGGTGATCAAATACCACCAAAAGAAAGCTCTATTTGTGAGGAAAAAAAAATGGATAAACTTTATTTGGGTACAGCGTAGCATGGCTGCGCACTTGTCAAAGTACCGCAGTGCCGTATCACAAAAAAAAACGGCCTTGTCATGAAGGGGTAACTCTTCTGGAGCTGGAGTGGTTAAAAGATAAGCCTACCCAAAAATGAATTTCGGTTCTAGGTATCGCCCAGTGTCTTTCTTTATTTTGTTACTTCTTTAGTGAAGAGCTCACTCACCTGAATATTGGGAAATTCCCTACCCTTGCCGTAAAGTCTTTATCAATCGTTATGATGTTACTGAGAAATCCATCACCATGCTATAAACTTTATTGTCAGTAGAAGAAGCTCCTTTCCCTTTCAGGTGTGGGGCTGTCGGGCATGCTGGTACCTGCACATTTGTTAGGAATACAAAGCTGGGAGTTTTAAGCCTCAGGAATATGCAGACGCTCGGTATGGATGCCGAAAAGCTTGATACTTTTATCACCAACTAAGTGTTACTGATAGGTCCTCTTTATAAATAAGCATAAATAATTTCACTAGTTTCTATAGGAGTCGTACAGCATATTTACTGCAGTGCCAGTCCTGACCCTACTGTGCAATCCATAACCTGCTGTGCACGTTTCTGTATATTGTGCAATATTGTTTAATAAAGCAGCTGTCTTCAGTGTTGGTAACAATAGGAAGAACATAAAAGCTCTGGCTGAAGCAGAAAATCAGTTTGCAGTTTTTTTTCTGGATATATACAGTGCAATCAGAAAGTATTCACAGCACTTCACTTTTTCCACATTTTGTGGTACAGCGTTATTCCAAAATGCATTAAATGTATTATTTTTCTAAAAATTCTAGAAACAATACCCCATAATGACAACTTAAAAGGAAGCTTGTTTGAAATCTTTGCAGATTTATTAACCTCTTGCCGTCCGCGCTATAGCCGAAAAGACTACAGCGCAAACGTAATTTTCCGGGAGGGTATCCTCGGACATCCTCCCGTGCTTGAGCGGCCTGCGCGCCCCCTTCAGGGTGTGCGTGGCACGCTCTGTGATCAGCGAGTCAGAGACTCGCCTGATCATGATCCCAACCCCTTACCACGTGCTCAGCTGTCAGCCAATGACAGCTGATCATGTGATGTAAATACAGCCGGTAATGGGCTATTTATGCTAGTAGCGTGAGGAGGGAAAAAAAAAGACAATCACTGGCGGCTGTGAGAGGGACATTGTTCCCGATCGTGGAAAGCCACCAGTGTCGCCTACCAGTGCCCACAGTGCCTCCTATAAATCGTCATTACCAGTGCTGCCTATCAATACCACCTACCAGTGCCACCCAATCAGGGCCCATCAGTGAAGGAGAAAAATTACCCATTTGCAAAATTTTATAACAAACTATGAAACTTTTTTTTTTTTCAAAAATTTGTCTTTATTTTGTGTTTAGCACAAAATAAAAACCCCAGTGGCGATTAAATACCACCAAAAGAGAGCTCCATTTGTGTGAAAAAAAGATAAAAATGTCATTTGAGTACAGTATAGCATGACCGCGTAATTGTCATTCAAAGTGACAGCGCTGAAAAATGGCCTGGGCAGTAGGGGGCTTAAGTGGCCAGTAAGCAAGAGGTTAAACATGAAAAAAAATCACATGTACATAAATATTAACAGCCTTTGCCATGACTCAAAATTGAGCTCGGGTGCGTCCTGTTTCCACTGATCATCCTTAAGATGTTTCTACAACTTATGCCCCGTACACACGATCCAAAAATCGTACGGAAAATACCGCTTTCGAAGCGATCGTACGATAATCGGATCATTAGTACAGAGCTTTCGAGAGCCGATTTAGGACAGTACATCCAATATTATTCTATCGGACATGCACGGAAAATTTTTTCGTACGATGCCAGATCGTACGATTTTCGTTTAATCAGTACAGCTATCGTTCGAAAATGCAATACAAATGCATTACAACACATAACATCACTTCCGAATTTTTTTTCTGTCGTGCGGGAATTTTCGTGACTTTAGTAAACTCATCAGATTTGATCTGAGATTAGCATGCAATAAAAAACGGACGATCATTCGTCCGATAATCTCATCGTGTGTATGGGGCATTATTTGGAGTCCATCTGTGGTAAATTCAGTTGACTGGACATGATTTGGAAAGGCACACACCTGTCTATATAAGGCCCCACAGTTAACAGTGCATGTCAGAACACAAACCAAGCCATGAAGTCCAAGGAATAGTCTGTAGACCTCCGAGACAGGGTTGTATTCAGGCACAGATCTGAGGAAGGGTACAGAAATATGTCTGCAGCATTGAAGGTCCCAATGAGCACAGTGGCCTCCATCATCTGTAAATTGAAGTTTGGAACAAACAGGACCCTTCCTAGAGTAAAATAATGAAATTGTAAAAAAATGAAAAGCTACTGACAAAGCCATACCTCGTCTGTGCAACCTATCAGTGCTGCATATTAGTGCCACATGACGTTTAAAGTATCGATAATCCATATCGGTGAGTACTTGGGGGGGGGGGAAAAAAAGTATCGGTACTTCTTTAGACATTCCTTTTGTTGCCTTGGCCGTGTATTCTGGGTCATTGTCATGCTGGAATACTCATCCACAACCTATTTTCAATGCCCTGGCTGAGGGAAGGAGGTTCTCACCCAAGATTTGACAGTAGATGGCCCTGTAAATCATCCCTTTGATGCAGTGAAGTTCTGTCCCCTTAGCAGAAAAACACCCCCAAAGCATAATGTTTCCATCTCCATGTTTGACGGCAGGGATGGTGTTTTGGGGGTCATGGGCAGCATTCCTCCTCCATACACGGCGAGTTGATGCCAAAGAGCTCAATTTTGGTCTCATCTGGCCACATCACTTTCACCCAGTTCTCCTCTGAATCATTCAGATGTTCATTAGTAAACTTCAGATGGGCCTGTACATGTGCTTTCTTGAGCAGGGGGACCTTGCAGGTGCTGCAGGATTTCAGTCCCTCGTGGTGTAGTGTGTTACCAATTGTTTTCCTGGTGACTATGGTCCCAGCTGCCTTGAGATCATTGACAGGATTCTCCCGTGTCGTTCTGGGCTAATTCCTCATAGTTCCCATGATCACTCCACGAGGTGAGATCTTGCATGAAGCCCCAGACCAAGGGAGAGTGACAGTTATTTTGTGTCTCTGCCATTTGCGAATAATCGCACCAACTGTTGTCCCCCTGATTGGCGATGGTCTTGTCGCCCACTTCAGCCTTGTGTAGGTCTATAATATTGGCCCTGACATACTTTGACAGCTCTTTGGTCTTGGCCATGGTGGAGAGATTGGAATCTGATTGCTTCTGTGGACAGGTGTCTTTTATACAGGTAACAAGCTGAGATTGGGAGCACTCCCTTTGAGAGTGCTCCTAATAGCAGCTCGTTATCTGTATAGAAGACACCTGGGAGCCAGAAGTCCTAGCTGATTTGATAGGGGATCAAATACTTATTTTACTCATTAAAATGCAAATCAATTTATAACTTTTTTGAAATGCGTTTTCCTGGATTTTGTTGTTCTGTCTCCCACTGTTAAAATAAAGCTATCCTTAACCACTTGCCAACCAGCTGCCGCAGTTGTCCTGCGACAGAATGGCATGGCTGAGCGTAACAACGTTGTGTAACGTTTCTTCCCCCCTGTGGCCACTAGGGGCGCATGCCCCCTGCTCGCCCACAGAGCCGATGCGAGTGCCCGGCGGTCGCGATCACCGCTGTGCTTCTGCGATCGTTCAGGGCACACTGAGAACCCGGGATCTGTGTGTGTAATTGCAAAGTTTCCGGTTCTCTGAGGGGATAAGAGACAGATCATCTGTTTATACAACGTATGAACAGCAATCTGTCATCTCCCCTACACAGTCCCCTCCCCCTTCAGTTAGAACACACACTAGGGAACACAACCCCTTGATCGCCTCCTAGTGTTAACCCCTTCCCAGCCAGTGACATTTTTACAGTAATCAATGCATTTTTATAGCACTGATCGCTGTATAAATGCCAATGGTTCCAAAAATGTGTCCAAATTGACATGTCTGCTACAATGTCACAGTTCCAATAAAAATCGCAGATCGCCGCCATTACTAGTAAAAAATAAAATAAAAAAATAATTGAATAATAAAAATGCCATAAAACTATCCCCTATTTTGTAGATTTTATAACTTTTGCGCAAACCAATAAATATACGTGTATTGCGATTTATTTTTGGTTATTAAAAAAAAAAATAATTAAACTGTAGAAGGCTACATATTGGGCTAAACTGAGGAAAAAAGTCTGTTTTTATAGCGCAAAAAATAACTGCAGAAGAGATCAAATGTCACCAAAAGAAAGCTCTATTTGTCGGGGAAAAAGGATGTCAATTTTGTCAGTTAAAACGGGGCAGTGCCAAATCGCAAAAAGTGCTCTGGTCAGGAAGGGGGTAAAATCTTCCGGGGCTGAATAGGTTAAAATTATAAACTGATCATTTCTTTGTAAGGGGGCAAACGTACAAAATCAACAGGGGGTTAAATGCTCCCCCCTCACTGTAGCTACACAATGTAGGCTGGAGTAAAATTTATTGTACTATGCTTTGGATTAAAATAATTCTAAAATATGTTAAGATATTGATTATATATATATATATATATATATATATATATATATATATATATAAATTTTTTTTTTTTAAGAATACGGTCCAGAAATCTTTCCTGGGTACCAAAAAAATAAAGTGAGTTATCTCTTTACATTTGGTACGGTGGATGTGGTACCCCTATACTACTAGCTCATATTTTTTTTGATATCTTTATCATTCGGTCTTCCAGTGTGGGTTTTTTTTTTTTTTTTTTTCCTATTTTCTTGTTGGAGTAGAAAGGATTATTTTATATTTATTACTGGCTGGATTTTAAGATTATGCCTGGAGTCGGCCTTAAATGTGTGTTTACCTTGCTTTTGTATTGATTTCTAAGGAAAAGAACGCAGATGAGAAGCAGCAGAATAAGACATGCTGACTTTACAAAGAAATATATGCTAAATACAATTATAGATGCAACATAATATGGCTTTGAAAATGTTAAGGAAATCCCAAACAGCGAGTCCTATAATATCTATTGAAGATTCTGATTCAATGAAGGATGAACCAGCAGCCACATGTTCAGTGAAAACACAGTGAATTCACCACCATGCAAAGTGCACCCTTACCAGCTGCACAGGTTTAAGCACTTGTGGCTAATACCCAACCAGGGTCTTTTCATTCAAAGACTGCAGATCTTTGGTCTGGTCAGATGACCTAGTAAGCCGTTTTAGTCGGGAACGTAATTGCTGGTACAGCTTATGGACCCACGGTTGAACGAAGAAAAAAACTGTCATCTCTGGTCAGAGCTGCTGTACTAACCATCCAACCAAGCCAAGTTGTTGTGTTCTGACAGAGGGACAACCGCATTCCCCCCCCCCCCCCCCCCCCTCCAGCACACCCCGATCGGCTCTCACTGCCATTGGCTGAAAGTGCAAGTTTTCCAGCATGCTTATCTGACAGAAGCCAGCCAAACGTCCAATGTCTCCCGACATTCAGCCCATGTGTACAGGGTTTAAGGGACGAGTGTTCTTGGTGGTGAGCCTTGGACTATAAAAACCTTAAAGAGGAAGTAAACCCTGATGAGTTTACTTCCTCTTTCATTCCCTGCAAAGCATAATGGACTACTATGCATCGCATAGTAGTCCATTATGTGTCACTTACCTGACACAGGAGCCAGCGATGTCACCGCTGTCCCCTGTAGTCCGCCGCATCCATCTTCTTGGTGGGGTCTCGCAGCTCCGCCGCTGTCATTCGGCGAAGCCGCGATGACGTCACTCCTGCGCATGCGCACGGGAGCCGACACGCACGGCAGCTCCGTCGTTGAGAATGCCGCGCTCAGTGCGCCTGCGCGCCGCTGTCTACGGTGCATGCGCCGTAGACAGCGGTGCCTGTTTTCGGGCAAATATCTCCTAAACCATATAGGTTTAGGAGATATTTCTTGGACCTACAGGTAAGCCTTAATCTAGGCTTACCTGTAGGTCAAAGTGGTTTGTAAGGGTTTACAACCACTTTAAGGGACAAGGGTTCCTGGTGGTGAGCCTTGGACTATAAAAACCTTAAGGGACAAGTGTTGCTGGCGGTGAGGTTGATTTTTGGTGTACCAGAAGTTGATGGACTATTTTGTTTGCTTTCCCAGTCTGAGTATAAGCTGATATGGTTATGAATTCTGAAGTATAGTATCTATGACTTTATTCTAATTTATATAGTAATCATGTACTAGTCAAAGAGAATTAAAGGTGGGCTATTCCCACCTTGATGTTTAAGTTCAGATCTGAGCACCGCTAGTGGTTTATATTGTTACTGATACCATCAGAGCCAGGTTGGAGAGATTGACCAGCATGCTGGCAAATCATTTGTTCCCAGTCTTACTGTACATTATCCCCTTTTCTGATAACGCCAATCCCAGTCTATAACTAGAACTGTCAGCACAATGAAAAAGTGTGAAGGACAGTAATTGGTAGCAGTCCATCAAATGTCATCTTACCGTGAGATGTAGATAGTTGCTGATTGGCTGGGGGGGGGGGGTTCTGCGCTTTGCAAATTTTTCATTCTGCTTATTAAATCTTCTTTGCTAGATTCACAGCAAGCAAGCTCGTATTGATCGATTTCACATGAAAGCTTTATTATTAAAGACTAGAGATTCTAGAGCCCTAGGACTGTACAGAACACTGAATCCTCTACATTAATACAGAACAGATTGTACAGCAGCAGGTTGAAGCAAGACGTGAAGTTCTACTGAACATCCCCTCCCCCCAATACCCACCCCCACCACATCACTCAAACGCAGCGCCTGTTCGCTCAACACATGTACCCCAGAATATTGAAAATAGGCTGCATAATGTAGAGAGGCGCTGGAACATTAGGGGGGCGCCGCCTATCACCCGTCACCCCCTGTCACCCCCTGCCCCAGTGCTTGCATGAATGTCATACAGAAGGCAGATTTAGTCTATTTACTAGAATAGAAACCAGTATTTATTGTACAGGTTAAATTATATGCTAGAGCCCCATTTTCATGTTGCCACTTGTTATACTGAGCTATTATTATGGTGGTTAGTGCAGAGCTGTGAGGCTCTATGAGTAGTGGGCCTGTCCTATTCTTTTACTAACAAGGTGCGTGGGCAGAAGGGACTGTCACTGTGTTTTGCTCTACCCAGAAACTGATGGAATAGAAAGATTTAACCTTTTCTTGGCTATAAATGCATGATTAGTCTGATTCAATGCATTACTGATGATTTTAGTGAATACTGACCCTTATTTAGAAATTGATGTGGACTGAGTGCTGTATTATGGACCGTGATCCACCTGCAGGATCACACGGTGTTGGGTGTCATAATGTACAGGGATCTCCTGATTCTAGGACAGGATCACACGGTGTTGGGTGTCATAATGTACAGGGATCTCCTGCTTGTTGATTATAGGACAGGATCACACGGTGCTGGGTGTCTATATAATGTACAGGGATCTCCTGCTTGTAGATTATAGGAGAGGATCACATGATGTTGGGTGTCTATATAGTAAACTGCAAACCTTCTTTTAGCAGAACAGGATCAGATTAGCTCTTGTGTATAGATTTTCTACCTTTTACTGGTCTGGAAATGCTCAGGTTCTTGCTCTCAGTAGATATATAGATATGTTAATTCATAGAGCACATTGTGTTATACAGGTACTAATTGGGCGTGCCGTACCGTAGCACATGTAAACATGCCAGGGCGCACACACAGGTATATTCTTGTGTTGCATAACTAAAGCTTTGGGAGTGTACAAGTAAATTGGGTCAAATTTGAACGTGTAAAGCATGTCCTATGATGAATGATAAACCATGGAGTAAATACTGTGGGAAGCATACCTCTGAGATTGAAGACAGACGCATTTTAACACCAAAAAAATGCCCTCGTTATTAAAATGTACAATCTCTTTTAGATCTCCTAGCAAGTGTATAGTGCAAGGGCATGCAATTGGATTGGATAATATAGATAGGACCTCATTTGACATAGTTTTGATAGATCTAATGCTGATTGTATGCAAATTGTATGGTCAATATTGTAGCATGTCCCCTGTAGTTTGTGTCCTTATCCCCTGCTACAGGATCACCCTACACGATTTTAGAGCGGATACTTGTTTATTTTACGTTATGGAAACTCACTGGTGGCACCATCATTTGGGCAAAAAGTTTTGATGGGATATGATGCCATCAGTATCCCAGGGAGAATAAATTAATTCATCTGAGGCTGGGTTCACACTTATGCGAATTGAATGCAGATTTTACTGCATCCAATTCGCATGACAGGAGAGTGTGACCAGCTCTCAGTGGAGCCAGTGATGTATCAAATAGTGTCCCCCATCGGATACTGTCCACCCTGTACTGCGCTTGCGCAGTATGGGGGACAAGTAGAAGCCGAACATCTCAGAAGATAAACGGCGCCTGCGCAGTGAGTCCAGGTTCAAGCCCCACCATCCAAGTGGACATAGAGTTAGAATAAAAAATAGCCGAACGAAGCGAGCACGCAAGGGGCCCTGTTTATATGAGCAACCGTATGTCCACTTGGATGGTGGAGCTTGCACCTGGACTCAGTGCGCAGGTGCCGTTCTTCTTCTGAGACTATCGGAGTCTCCTTGTCCTCCGTGCTGCGCAAGCGCTGCGCCTGCACAGTACGGGATGGACACCATTCGATAGGCGGACACTTTTTGTCAGAACACCGGTTCACACACCTCTGGTGGCCGAAGTCAGCTTTGGAACGGGGTCCTGTGCGTCTTTGGCTCTGAATCAACAGGTGCGAATTCAGACAGAAATTGGGACCTGATTCCCACCTGAAATGCAGAACAGGGACGCCCTGGACCCCCTTCTGTGAGCCCCTGGGAAGGGGGGCAAAGCAAAGAGACAGGGATATAGCGTTGTCACTCTGTGTATTTCAAAATGTGTTTTAACTTGCATTTTAAATACCTAAATTTACTATAAATTCTGTTACCATGTGAAATATATTTGAGATATTACTAATTAGGTTATACTCAAAAGCATATCTAAAACCAGTGTGTGTATATATGTGTGTGTGTGTATATATATGTATGTATGGATGTATGTATGTATGTATGTATATATATATATATATATATATATATATATATATATATATATATATATATATATATATATATATATATATATATATATATATATATATATATATATATATATAATTTTTATTTATTTTCATTTTGAGGACCTTTTTATATACATCATTCCCGGAACACGCTGACACTTTTAAAGTGGAAGTAAACCCTCCTATTGGTTTCAGCCAAGGAAGCTGCCATCTTGGCCTCCCTTTAATCTTTAACTGCCATGAAGCTTCACATGTGATCAGTTATGACACCAGCCATTGGATGGTTTGACAGTTTGGTTGAAAGCACAACCAATGTGACAGTTAAAGCGGAGGTCCACCCTAAAATGGACCTCCGCTCATCGGAATCCCCCTCCCCCTCCGGCGCCACAATCGGCACCTTTCAGGGGGGAGGGGGGTGCAGTTACCTGGATAATCCAGGTAACTGCACCCACTTCCGGGCTAGCTCTCTGCGGAAAGGGGCGTACGTTACGCCCCTTTCCGCAAGCGCCCGCCCCCTTCAGCAAGTGCCCCGCTGCCTGCTGGGAAACACACAGCTCCCAGAGGCAGCGGGGACCTTTTTGTTCTGTTGACTAGGGCTGCAACTAACGATTATTTTCATAATCGATTTGTTTCCATTAATCGGTGTGGTGTCATTTAGTTCAAGTTTTAAAAAAAGGCACTTTATGGTTAGGGAGCAAAATATCTAATTCACTCTGAGAATAACAGACAGAAGAGATATACTGTATATACTATTAGAGGAGATATACAGTGCCTTGTGAAAGTATTCGGCCCCCTTGAACTTTTCAACCTTTTGCCACATTTCAGGCTTCAAACATAAAGATATAAAATTTAAATTTTTTTGTGAAGAATCACCAACAAATGGGACACAAAATTGTGAAGTGGAACGAAATCTATTGGATATTTTAAACTTTTTTAGCAAATAAAAAACTGAAAAGTGGTGCGTGCAAAATTATTCGGCCCCTTTACTTTCAGTGCAGCAAACTCACTCCAGAAGTTCAGCGAGGATCTCTGAATGATCCAATGTTGTCCTAAATGACTGATGGTAATAAATAGAATCCACCTGTGTGTAATCAAGTCTCTGTATAAATGCACCTGCTCTGTGATAGTCTCAGGGTTCTGTTGAAAGCGCAGAGAGCATCATGAAGACCAAGGAACACACCAGGCAGGTCCGTAATACTGTTGAGAAGTTTAAAGCTGGATTTGGATACAAAAAGATTTCCCAAGCTTTAAACATCCCAAGGAGCACTGTGCAAGCGATCATTTTGAAATGGAAGGAGTATCAGACCACTGCAAATCTACCAAGACCTGGCCCGTCCCTCTAAACTTTCAGCTCAGACAAGGAGAAGACTGATCAGAGATGCAGCCAAGAGGCCCATGATCACTCTGGATGAACTGCAGAGAACTACAGCTGAGGTGGGAGAGTCTGTCCATAGGACAACAATCAGTCGTACACTGCACAAATCTGGCATTTATGGAAGAGTGTCAAGAAGAAAGCCATTTCTCAAAGATATCCATAAAAAGTCTTGTCTAAAGTTTGCCACAAGCCACCTGGGAGACACACCAAACATGTGGAAGAAGGTGCTCTGGTCAGATGAAACCAAAATCTAACTTTTTGCCCACAATGCAAAACGATATGTTTGGCGTAAAAGCAACACAGCTCATCACCCTCAACACACCATCCCCACTGTCAAACATGGTGGTGGCAGCAGCATCATGGTTTGGGCCTGCTTTTCTTCAGCAGGGACAGGGAAGATGGTTAGGCTCCATGCACGCTGAAGCTCAAAAAAGCTATTTCTGGACGCCAGATTGCTGGCAGAAAACGCTGGTTGAAAAACCTGCTTTTAACAGCGTTTTATACTAGCGTTAATGAGCGTTTTACAGCGTTAGCGTTAATGGGCGTTTTTTATAAAAATACAGAGGACACTCCAAAAATCCCACAATGCATTGAAAAATAGAATGCCGAACACTAATGAACGAGCGTTAACGAGCGTTTGTCGTTTTTTGCCGCTGAAAAACGGCACTTTGAACGCGAATTTCTGGCGTTCAGAAAAAAGCCCATAAACTTCACTGCTCATTAAAGCTGAAAAACGTCCATGTGTGCATGGACACATAGGCTAACATAGAGTGGAGTTTATGGGCTTTTACAAAAAACGCCCAAACTCCAATAAACTGCAGTTTATCAGCTTCAGTGTGCATGGAGCCTTAGGCTCCATGCACACTGAAGCTCAAAAAAGCTATTTCTGGACGCCAGATTGCTGGCAGAAAACGCTGGTTGAAAAACCTGCTTTTAACAGCGTTTTATACTAGCGTTAATGAGCGTTAATGAGCGTTTTACAGCGTTAGCGTTAATGGGCGTTTTTTATAAAAATACACAGAGGACACTCCAAAAATCCCACAATGCATTGAAAAATAGAATGCCGAACACTAATGAATGAGCGTTAATGAGCGTTTGTCGTTTTTTGCCGCTGAAAAACGGCACTTTGAACGCGAATTTCTGGCGTTCAGAAAAAAGCCCATAAACTCCACTGCTCATTAAAGCTAAAAAACGTCCATGTGTGCATGGACACATAGGCTAACATAGAGTGGAGTTTATGGGCTTTTACAAAAAACGCCCAAACTCCAATAAACTGCAGTTTATCAGCTTCAGTGTGCATGGAGCCTTAAAATTGAGGGGAAGATGGATGCAGCCAAATACAGGACCATTCTGGATGAAAACCTGTTGGAGTCTACAAAAGACCTGAAACTGGGACGGAGATTTATCTTCCAACAAGACAATGATCCCAAACATACAGCAAAATCTACAAAGGAATGGTTCACAAATAAACGTATCCAGGTGTTAGAATGGCCAAGTCAAAGTCCAGACCTGAATCCAATCGAGAATCTGTGGAAAGAGCTGAAAACTGCTGTTCACAAACGCTCTCCATCCAACCTCACTGAGCTCGAGCTGTTTTGCAAGGAAGAATGGGCAAGAATTTCAGTCTCTCGATGTGCAAAACTGATAGAGACATACCCCAAGCGACTTGCAGCTGTAATCTCAGCAAAAGGTGGCTCTACAAAGTATTAACGCAAGGGGGCCAAATAATTTTGCACGCCCCACTTTTCATTTTTTTATTAGTTAAAGTGGAGGTCCACCCTAAAATGGACCTTCCGCTCATCGGATTCCTCCCCCCCCTCCGGCGCCACAATTGGCACCTTTCAGGGGGGAGGGGGGTGCAGTTACCTGGATAATCCAGGTAACTGCACCCACTTCCGGGCTAGCTCTCTGCGGAAAGGGGCATACATTACCCCTTTCCGCAAGTGCCCGCCCCCTTCCGCAAGTGCCCCGCTGCCTGCTGGGAAACACACAGATCCCAGAGGCAGCGGGGACCGTCCTCATTGCGCGGCTCGCGCATGCGCAGTAGGGAACCGGGAAATGAAGACGAAAGGCTCCATTTCCTGATTCCCATACCCAAGATGGCGGCGGCAGCACTTGAGTGTCGATCTAGAGATCGGCTTCGGGTGCCGACATCGCGGGCGCGCTGGACAGGTAAGTGTCACTATTTTAAAAGTCAGCAGCTGCAGTATTTGTAGCTGCTGACTTAAAAAAAAAAAAAACGCAGAGTCCCGGCGGACTCCCGCTTTAAAAAAGTTTCAAAAATCCAATAGATTTCGTTCCACTTCACAATTGTGTCCCATTTGTTGGTGATTCTTCACAAAAAAATAAAAATGTTATATCTTTATGGTTGAAGCCTGAAATGTGGCAAAAGGTTGAAAAGTTCAAGTGGGCCGAATACTTTCGCAAGGCACTGTACTGTATATACTATTAGAGGGTGAATCTGGTAAATATCATCAGACTTAGAAATTTTATTTCCTTCAAAATAAAATGTATTTTAAGAACGTTCGTTCTATTTTCTAATCGTTAGTGGGGTCAAATTGACGTTCATTTTCAACCACAGTGACGGGAAAATTTGGAAATGGAAAACTTCTTGGTCAAATAAATTTTCAGACAGTGTATGTGGATTTCATTCAGAAATTACATTCATTTTAAAAACAGAATGTTAAAAACAAGTGAGAATTTCAAACATTCTTTCATTCAGCGAATGTACAAAGATTTTTCGTCTGAATATTCTCATCCGAAAATTGATCCGTGTGGCCAGAATAAGGCTCAGTACACACCTATGCAGTTTGCGTTTAATCTGTTTCTGTTATTTTTGCACACGTGATTTTGCTGAGATTTGCGTTTTTGCATATTTTTTGGGCCAATTTGTTGGGCAGAATAAAAAACACAAATTGCTGCAAAAACGCATTACATGCTTTTCTATTGAAGTATATTGAACCAAAAAAGAACAGTTTTTCGTGAACGTGTCCCATAGGAAATCGTATAAATGAACTGTAGTGCGTTTCTGCAAAAAACACATAGATGTGAACCAGGTCTAAGACGTTTCCTAACATAATGGGGTTAAAAAAACCTAAAATTAGCCCTTTATAGTACAAAAAAAAAGCAGATAATACTGTAAGGTGTTAATTTTTTTTTTTTTTTTTTACCCCATTATGTTACTGGCCGATTAATCGATTATGAAAATAGTAATCGATTTCATAATCTATTAGTTGTCGATTAATCAGCTCTTTCAGCCCTACTGTTGACCAATGTCATTGGGGCTGAAAGTGAAGAAAAGACCATAATTGCGAGTTGTCACCAGAACTGGAATATAGAGTGATATCCTCAAAAGGGGATACTTGTTATGGCAACAGCAGTCTAATGTGGGGTACACGCTATAAGAAAATCAGGCGAGCGATCTTTTGGAAAAAAAAATAATAATTTTTTCCCCTCAATGTTTCACAGCAAATGCGAACCGATGAACAGAAATTCCCGTACCACAAAGGCGCTTTTTTCTTTTTTTGTTTCTGATCATGCACAGTCTTTTCTGATTTTTCTTGTACGAAAACCGTACACATTGAACAAAAATTGTTCCTTCTGTTCCTGTATGAGAAAATTTTTGGAGTTTGTCCCTTTGGGAATTTTTGTACAAAAAGTTGGAATCGGCTGTCGAAAGTTGTGTACACACTATACGAAAATCGTATGAAAGTTCCTCAGACAAAAATGTTTGCCCGATTTTCTTATAGAGTGTACGAGCCTTAAAGAGGAAGTAAACCCTGATGAGTTTACTTCCTCTTTCATTCCCTGCAAAGGCAAAGCATAATGGACTACTATGCATCGCATAGTAGCCCATTATGTGTCACTTACCTGACACAGGAGCCAGCGAAGTCGCTGCTGTCCCCTGTAGTCCGCCGCATCCATCTTTTTG
Organism: Lithobates pipiens; assembly: GCF_037356315.1. Lineage (NCBI taxonomy): Eukaryota > Metazoa > Chordata > Amphibia > Anura > Ranidae > Lithobates > Lithobates pipiens. The sequence goes on from NW_027507789.1 coordinate 165,313,717, forward strand.
GTGGGGTCTCGCAGCTCCGCCGCTGTCATTTGGCGAAGCCGCGATGACGTCACTCCCGCGCATGCGCACGGGAGCCGACACGCGCGGCAGCTCCGTCGCTGAGAATGCCGCGCTCAGTGCGCCTGCGCGCCGCTGTCTACGGCGCATGCACCGTAGACAGCGGTGCCCGTTTTCGGGCAAATATCTCCTAAACCATATAGGTTTAGGAGATATTGCTTGGACCTACAGGTAAGACTTAATCTAGGCTTACCTGTAGGTCAAAGTGGTTTGTAAGGGTTTACAACCACTTTAATAGAGCGTTCCTCTCACTGTCCAGGAGCCTGCATGGTCTCTGTCAAGGAGCCTGCATGATCTGTACATGGCTACTTGGGTTCCATCTTACAGTCAAGGCTAATGTGCAGTGCAAGACCCCTTTCACATTGGGGCACTTTTCAAATGGCACCTGAAAAGCGATTCCCATGCCTCCACAGTGTTCAAGCCTGAGTGCTTTCACACTGGGGCAGTGCGCTTGCAGGATGGGGGAAAAAGACTTGCAAGCAGCATCTTTGGGGCGGTGTATACATTGCTCCCAAAACGCCCCGCCCATTGAAATAAATGGGCAGCGATGCCGAATCGCCTGCAAAGCGATTCAGCAGTGCTGCAACACGGCGCTTTTAAAACTTCGGCTACTAGCAGGGGTTAAAAGCGCCTTGCTAGTGGCTGAAAAGCGCTGCTTTTAACAGTGCTAAAGCGTCGCTAAAACTATAAACGCTTTACCGCCAACGCCGACACCGCCCCAGTGTGAAAGTACCCGTAGGTTATTGCTTTACAGGCCCTGATGAAGGGAGAGTGTTAAGCCTCTGAAACATATTGTAGTTTTTTGCTGCAGAAAAAAATCTTTTATGGAGTGTGCAAACTAGTGCGGCACTCATCCTTTTCAGGTCTTAGTAATTTGCAAGGATTCAGCAGGACACAATAGTGGTTGGTGTGTAGACTCCAAGACGCTACATAAAAAAATGCACACTACTTGCTGTATAACGTTACAACAAATACCTGCAAGGCTCAGAGCTCCTATACCGGGGGTCGGCAACCTCAGAGGTGGAGATCTACCTGAACAACATGGGAGAGTCAAAGATCACCGGACACATTGTCGCACAGTGTCGCCTTCTCACATCTGATTAAAACTCTATTGCCATACTACCGTGTCGCAATCGCATTCATTGCGTGGCAATTGTGGGTTTAAATCGGATGGTGAGGAGGCAACATATTGCCTCCTCACCAACTGTCAAACTCGGATCGCTTTTCAGGGGAGCAGCAGTGCCTGATGCACTTGTAAATTAACCTTTAGTTGCATTCGGCAGCAGCACCCTTAGGGCTTGTTCACACCACGGTTGAGTGGTTGGTGCATAACGCCCCCAATCTCCCTACCCCCCCCATTAGCTGCTGAGGCAGCAGCCAAAGGTGTACACATGTCACAGCAGGAATGAAGCCCCCCTGTTACTTTTGGTGGGTACCACCGCCTGGCGATTCAAGTACATGGGGCCACTCTGCAACTGCATCCTCCTTTGGGGTTAAAGCAGGTGGCGAGAAAGCAACGATGCTGGTTTTAACCCCTTGTTTGCTGTACTGCATGAGGTTGCAGGGCACTTGCAGAGTGGACTTATTCACTTGAATGGGTCTGTGCTTTGCAGGTGCTACACCCACCAACCATGACAGGGTGTATAATTCCTGCTGCGGTTGCGACGTGTGTACACCACTGGCCACTACAGCTAAAGGGGGTGTGGTTGGGGCATGTTTTACCACCCCCCAAACGGCAAATGTAAATGAACCCTTACTGTTCTGAATCCCCTAGAAGGCTGCTTTTATACTGATGTGCTGCGGTTTACCTGCACCGTTGGCGCAGCGCATCTGGAACTTTCCTGGGTTAGCTGCTCTTTGCCATAAACTTCTATTATATCCTGCAGGTGTGGTGCATTTTCTGAAAGTGCACCAAAACTCCTGCGTTCAGAAAGTGCACCAAACCCATAGGATATAATAATCTATGGATAAGCGCAGCAAGCCCGCGGGTTCAATGCACTGCACCCGCTGTGTGGGTAAAGCACAGCACATCAGTGTGAAATCAGCTTTATGCTATTATGCCCAGTGTCTTGCTTCACACTGACCTGAAGATCTTTTTTCCTGCTGCTGGCACCACTCTGGAGACCGCTAGTCGGGATAAGAGGTGGGGTGCATTTGTTATCACTCCACATGGGTCGGGAGCCGGCACTACTGAGGAGGCATTGGATTTTTGTAGCTCTTGCTTCTTACTACAGCTCCAACTTTACAAGAAGTCCCTCTGCATTGCACTCTGATGCTCTGGAATGGCGCGTCAGCAAGCCCAGACCATAATCTACCAGTCACCTGACCCTGCGGTCTACAAGTTGGGGATCCCCGTCCTACACCAATGGGACAGGAAGTGAAGGGAAATCTCCCTAATTGGACACATATAGCAACATATTCATAGCAATGAATGCATTGACCAATACATTGGTGGCTTCTAACATTTTAAAGCAATATAATTTTTTTTTATGTAAAAGCAGGATAATAGGGAAAGGTGGGAGAAGAACATGTTTGTGTTGCCTCTGTCCCTTCATAAAATACTGTAAAAAAAAAAAGAAGAAAATTACACCACTGATTGCTTGCTGTGAGAATACATTCACTTCTGTTTTTTTTCACAGGCTTGATTTTAATAATTCAAATTCATTATTTTTTTCCTTCTTCCCCAGAACTAGCATTGGACGATTTCATTCTCACCCATACTCTGTTTCTGCCTACGGATGAACTTCTTCACCAGTTACAACAATAATATCCTTCTTGTTTTATTCTGTACATGGAATTACTTTATTAGGCATGTGTTAGTGATTACCTGTTGTTTTAGGTTTGAAACTAAATTACAACTCCAACCTAAACTTTTTGTTTTGGGCAGAGGCTGGAAGGGACCCCTCTGAGGAGATTTGCAATCACTTAGGGACACAGGGATTCAGAGAGAAACGGTAGGACAGCCCAGTATAAACCTTCTTACAGTACCAAAGGGAATTGATGCTCAAAGTCAGTAATCCAACCATCTCTGTGGTTTCAGGTGCCTGCAGATATAGATCACCGATGCTTCCCAGATGGAAAGAGCAAACAAGTTGGCGGTGCTTTAAAGTGTTAGTAAACCAAAGTTGTGTTTCTGCAAGGAAAAGTTATAATGTGCAAGTACGCATCACATACTAGCACATTATGTGAAATTTGCCTTAAAAAGAAGCCATCACCCTGTCTTCCTCCTTTCTGTGTTGGCAGGCCCCGGTCCTTTGATTGGATGAGCCGCAGTGTTGTCACTCGTGCATGCACCCTGGAGCCGCTGTTCAAGGCACAGGGCTCTGAAGAAACCGCACGGTATGCCATTCTTTCAGAGCGTATGTGTTTGGTGATGTTACCGGCGGCTCCACAAGTTAATATATCCTAAGCAGTGCACATTTAGGAGAGATTTACTGTACCTATAGGTAATCCTTACTATAGGCAAAAAATTGTCCATTGGATTTTACTCCCACTTTAATGACATCAGCCTTTACAAAGCTTTAATATTGCAGGGCTAGATCACAATAGCGTTCACCTGGACCAAACCTCATTTTCTTTAATCGTACTTAACGGGACACAGAGCCATAGTTATTTACTATGTGGGTTATAGTCCACCTTCAGGTGCTGGACACTGGCACACCCTAAACAGGAAGTTGCCTCCCTATATAACCCCTCCCACTACTGGGAGTATCTGTTTTTTTTTCGTCAGTGTCTAAGGTGTTGGTCACGAGTGAAGATGTGCTGTGCTGAGCTCCCCTGGAACAATCTTTTCTGGAGCTAGCTATGCAGCCAGATCCATTCAAAGTGTCTTTTAGGCCGATATTAATGGTACCCGGGCCTCGTATCTGAAGAAACTAGGTTTTGCCTGTAACGCTTCTGTTTTTAGAGAGCTGGACCCCGGGAACCAGTTCTTTTGGTATTCAGGCCATAAAGTTTTACTGGCAGGGCCCTTTTTTTTCAGGTCCAGGATTGTGGGTTTACCAAAGGTCCCCGATTCCTAAAGGTTTGTTAATGGAACCCACCGTGAAGGGTGAAGATTGGGTCTGTTGGTTTTACCACAGAAAATCCAGCGGCAGGAAAGGTAAGTGGAGTTTTTCTAAGGAATTTTTACATTTTCTTATGAAATGTCTCCTTTAAAGTAAATGTCTTGCCTAAGTGTCACCACTTCTCATGCTTTGCTCAGTCACGCTGTGTCACAGAAGTAGCAGAATTTTTTCCTCGTGCTAGCAGGCAGACCTCTGGTAAGTTTGGGGGGGTTTTGCTTCCTCCAGACACCCCCACCTGAGCTGAACTCTTCCCCTCTTCAAGAGGCTGAGTATAACGGAGAACTAAAAACGATCGGCAATGCAGTTTTCTTTCACCGCCTCTACACAGCGGCAGCTTCCGGGTCTTCTCCACGACCTCCCTCCCTCACTCAGCTGATCCCGTTTGGATCGAAGGCCCGTGCTTGGGCGGGAAAAATCCTTTTTTTTTTTTTGTTTTTTTTTTTTAAAGAGGGGGTACGATGCGATGGTGGGGCTTAGCTAGCGCAGCATTTGCATCCTCCAACAAGGAAGTGTGTTTAAAAAAATAAAATAAAAAAAACTCTATTTTATGCTGGCTGCAAAATTGTCAGAGAGACATAAGAGCAAAGAAGAGCATGAAAGAGGTTTTGGTGATACAGGCATTTCCTATTTGACACATTTACATCAGGCTGAGCATTAATAGCAGCAGCAGTAGCTGGACTATTGCCCAAGCAGTGGATGCGATTCCTTCTGGTAGTACCTTTTGCTTTGCGCATCAGGCTATGGTCAGAAGGGAGGGTTGAAAAACACCCCAAAAAAGAGCTAAAAGGGTCTCCCTCAAGCTCTGGAAAGCCTACTCTTCTCTACAAATGGCATCATCCCCTGAGAGGGGGTGGCTGGTCAGAGTGAGCATCAGGGCCATGAAATGTCTGCAACTATTTTTAACACTGCAGCCCCTGTTTATTTTATAATAAAAAAAAAAAAAAGTTTAGCAACTTTAATCGTATCCCAGTGTGGGTTAACATGCGATAGGTTCTCTTCCATTACCCAGGACCCTCAAACTTTTTTTTTTTTTTTTTCACCCCTCCTAAAAAGTTTTCACACTTTATCCTATGGTGGAGAAAATTCAGTAGGTTATACCAGCAATTAACGCTGCTATATCCTCTGTGAATAAGTTTGACTTGTCCAGCACACAATGCTCAGATGCTTAGGAATAAAAAGCAACTAAACAAATCATATTGGCAGATTGAGTGTCTCAGGCTGAGCTGACAGTAATTGCTTAATCATTGAGACACCAGTTTAACCACTTAATAACCGGCCTATAGCCGATTAACGGCTATAGGTCGGTTTGCTATCTCTGAGAGGCCGTTAATTAACGGCCTCCCGGAGAATCGTTCGTGCGCGCCCCCTGGGGCGCGCACGCCGGAACATCCGTGCTCGCCGAGTTCACGGGACCCGGCGCAACACGGATCGCGGTAAAGGACCAATGGCAGCGGTCCTTTACCACGTGATCGCTCCGTCCAATGACGGAGCGATCACAAATGTAAACAATTCGGCTTGCCGGGTCAAGCTAAGGTCATCAGTCTCCTCTCCTCACACCGATGCAGCGTGAGAGGAGAGGAGAACATTCCAGTGAAAATAAAAAATAACCGTGAGTGCCCAGCAGTGCCCAAATAGTGCCACAACAGTGCCAGAACAGTGCCAGAACAGTGCCAGACCAGTGCCATCTATCACCTGTGCCACATCTGTGCCACCTGTGCGACCTGTGCCACCTTTGCCACCTCTGTGCCACCTCTGTGCCACCTCTGTGCCAGCAGAGCCACCCCAGTGCATACCAGTGCATACCAGTGCCACTACAGTGCATACCAGTGCCATACCAGTGCCACACCAGTGCCACACCAGTGCCACCAGTGCCACACCAGTGCCACCTGTGCCCATCAGTGCCACCTGTGCCCATCAGTGCCACCTGTGCCCATCAGTGCCATCTGTGCCCATCAGTGCTCATCTGCGCCACTGCAGTGCCACATCAGTGCCGTCTGTGCCCACCAGTGCCGTCTGTGCCCACCAGTGCCGCCTGTGCCCACCAGTGCCGCCTGTGCCCACCAGTGCCGCCTGTGCCCACCAGTGCCGCCTGTGCCCACCAGTGCCATCTGTGTGCTAATCAGTGCCACCAGAGCCACACCAGTGCCACCAAAGTCACTATAGTGCCCATCAGTGCCACCTGTGCCCATCAGTGCCACCTGCGCCCATCAGTGCCACCTGCGCCCATCAGTGCCACCTGTGCCACTGCAGTGCCCCATCAGTGCCGCCTGTGTCCATCAGTGGCGCCTGTGTCCATCAGTGCCCACCTGTGCCCATCAGTGCCCACCTGGGTGTTAGCTTTCCAAAATGGGGTCACTTTGTGGGCGTTTCCATTGTCCTGGTGCTCCAGGGCCTTCATAAGTGTAATAGGTGGTTGAGGTATTAGATGTGTAATTTATGCTCCTAGAACGCCTGAAGTTGCTACTTCAATGTTGGACTTGTGTATGTGGCCAGGCTGTGTAAAAGTCTAACACATGTGGTATCACCGTACTCAGGAGGAGCAGCAGAATGTATTTTGGGGTTTCATTTGTGGAATGTATATGCCGTGTGAGAGAAATAGCCTGGTAAAATGACAATTTGGTGTGAAAAAAAATTAAAATAAAAAAAATCTTTATTTTGCAAAGAATTGTGGGAAAAAATTACAACTTCAAAAAACTAACCGTGCCACGTACTAAATACCTTGGAATGTCTACTTTCCAAAAAGGGGTCATTTGGGGGGTTTTTGTACATTACTGGCTTGTTAGGGTCTCCAGAAATGAGATAGACTGTCAGTACATCAGCTGTGATCAAATTGATACATTTTCAGTGATTGGCACCATAGCTTGTAGACCCTATAACTTTCACGCAGAATAAATAATATCCACTAATTTGGGTTATTTTTACTAAAGACATTTAGCAGTATACATTTTTGGCCAAATTTATGAAGAAAAATTACTTATTTGCAAAAAATTTTAATAGAAATGAAGAAAAATGCTTTTTTTTACAAAATTTTCGGTATTTTTTCATTAATAGCACAAAAAATAAAAAACGCAGAGGTGATCAAATACCACCAAAAGAAAGCTCTATTTGTGGGAAAAAAAGGACGAAAATTTCAGATGGGTACAGTGTTGCATGACCGAGTAATTGTCATTCAAATTGTGAGAGCACTGAAAGCTGAAAATTGGTCTGGTTATTAAGGGTGTTTAAGTGCCCAGTGGTCAAGTGGTTAAACAGGTGTTCAAGGTTAACCTGCTCAACAGGCCCAGGAGGCAGCTTTATGTTTGCAATAGTTGCTATGAGAGATTCTATCCTTCAGGCCTTGCGCCCTTTGCTAAGCGCCTTGTAAGAAGCTCCTGGCTAATGTTCCTTTTTGCAGTGAAACGGCTATTTGTGGATGTTTTGGATAATACACCCCAAAAAATTCTAGTGGAAAGCAACCCCTTTGTCATTTAAGAAAAGGAGTAAATGTATTTTCGTCTTAAAGCTCCTTCTCCTGTGCCAGAGGCATCGGCCTCCAGGCAGTCATGGCGGATTCCACCGTCAGGTTCAATCGAATAGGGGGAATTCTTCTGCAGTTCTCAAGAATCTGGCAGGAAGAGTGTCAAGGCGAATGGGGGACTTCCTCAATAGCTCCAGGATACAAACGTTTCTGCGGATCCAAAGAAAAAGAAAAAAGTGATTATGGGGTCCCCATGTAAGAACAGAGGTTGGAGTTTTTCAAACCTCTTCTTCTTTTTTTTATTTTTTTTTTTTCCACAGTGCCAAATCTGAATGGACATTCTGGATCTCAAAAATCTAAATTCAGTTCCTGACTATAACCACTCTTTTTTTCATATGGCGTCAATCCAAATCAGTTATCTCCATCCTACAAGGAGGAGAACTTCTGGCGTCAATCGGCATCAAAGATGTATACCTTCATATGCCCATTTCCTCGCTCACTAGTAATATCTACTTTCAAGGTGGAAAATCTTCAATTTCAGTACGAAACTCTGCTTTCCGGTCCAGCTACTGCACCTTGAGTGTTTACAAAGGTTCTGACCCTCTTCTAGCCAGATTAAGGGCCCTAGGTATAACGATTATGGTTTACCTAGTCGCTCTGTTCTTGATAGACCAGTTGGTTGCCCGCTTAGACCAAAGTATGGTCACCACATTCAACTACCTGGAATATCTAGGTCAAATTCTCGACCTAGGAGAATTCTTTAAAACCATGAAGAAGGCTAAAATACTTGGGTCCGATCATAGGTACACCTAGAAAAGGGTATTTTTACCCCAGGCAAAGATCAGCGCCATAAAGGAACTGATTTAGGTGGTCAAAACAAGATGAATTTCTTCTATTCAACTTTGCATGAGGTTGTTGGGAAAGATGGTGGCTTCATTCGAGGCCATTCCTTATGCTCAGTTTTATTCAAGACTTCTGCAAAACGGTATCCTATCGTCTTGGAAAAAAGGGTTTGAGCTCTACATTCCTAATGGGTCTGACTCCAAAGCCTACGTCCTCATCACCCTGATGGCGCCCGATCTCATCTGATCTTGGCGGCTAAGCAGGGTCGGGCCTGGTTAGTACCCGGATGAGAGACCACCTGGAAATACCAGGTGCTGTAGGCTGGGTGTGCCGGAGCCTCAGTTTATGGTTATTATCCAAAAGTCTACTAAGGGAAAAAGCCTTCCTTCAGTTACCTGGGAAGTGGTAACAACATATGCCAACCTTTTTTGTTTAGGTTGGGGAACAGTCCTGGAAGAGGCAACTGTCCAAGAGAAGTGGCCCAGATCAGAAATGGCCTTGCCCATTAACATTTTTAGAAACTCAGGCAGGGCTCTTGGTCCTGAGGGCCTGAACGTTCAGTTTACAGTATTGTCCTGCCAGAATTCAATCCGACAATGCCACAGCAATGGCCCATAATAATCCCTAAGGGGGCACAAGAAGTTGTGCCGCCCAGAGAAATGTTAATCATATCCTATCTTGGGCAGAAAGCAATGTACTTTGCCTATCGGCAGTCTTCATCTTCTAGGAATAGAAAATTGGCAGGATTGAGTCTCCAGCAGTTGTTCCTGGGAGAATGGTTCCTTCACCCCGATATCTTCCTGTCAAATGGGGGATCCCAGACATAGATCTGTTTGCGTCCAGGTTCAACAAAGAAATCGTCAACTTTGTGTCAAGAACAAAGGATCTGCTAGCATGCGGAACAGATGCCTTTGCTATTCCCGTGGAATTGGTTCTCACTGATTTTATGCATTCCCTCCTATTCTGCCTGCGTCCACGACTTCTTTGCAGGATCAAGCAAGAAGGGAAGTTGTTGCTTCTTGTGGCCCCCAGCGGGCCCCAGGAAATCTTGGTATGCAGAGATCGTAAAGATGGCATCACGGCCAGACCTTCTCTCGCAAGGTCCGGTGTTCCATCCTACTTAACAAACGCTAAATTTAATGGTATGGCTATTGAGACCCACACTCTGAAGAAGCGTGGGCTGTCCTTTCATCATAAAGCTTTGTGAGACAGATGTCATTGAAGTGTGGTCAACTTGTTTGTCTCCTAACCCTTTCTTTTCCTAGTATGCCTTCATTTTATGCTACTGTCCGAGGAGGATAGACATATTTTTTGCTAACTACTTTATATATTTTCTTCAATCCTGTTCCTGCTACATAGCTGCAGAGCTGGTTTCTCCACAGAACTATCCATATGGGTGCTTTCTAAGGCTTACTTTGGAGTACTGTATCCTGGACTGGACATGCGGGCTAGCTTGGAATGTGACCTTCGGGCACTGGGCTCTGCATTACAGTGCTTTCCAGATGTGAGTGTACTTTTAGCTGCAGAGCATTCTCCAGGTTCAGAGCTGTGGCACAGCCCCAGCTGTGATCCCGTCTATGAAAACTTGCCGTGTGTGTGTGTAGGCCACGGTGGCTGAGTAAGTGGTACCTCCTAGTTACTAGGACCACTGGGCACCATGTAAAATTCATGCTTTCCATCAGTTTTACGACAGAAGGAATTATTGCTGAGGGATTGAGCTCCGATTCCCTCCACTGAGTGGAGTGTTGCTCATGTGTGCATAATCCTAGAGCTCTTTCTAGTTCCATCAGTGCTGAGGAAGCAACCACTGGCTACTGTTCCTGACTGCAAGCAATGCATGGAAATCGGTTTCTGCAACCTGTCTACAGTGACTTGGTCACCTTTTGGCTGTCTGGCCCTCTCCTGCTACCAACAGCCTGATTCATGAGTATTCAAGCCATTACCGTGTGTTACGTTGCCTGCACCTGTGTTGGATCCTGGACACATAGGGAACAGTCCCGCTTTCCTGGGTGCTTCCAGCTTATGATACACTAACGATCATGGTACTGCCTGCAATGTACCCACTGAGAATATGGCAGTCTGCTAGAGTCTTTGCCATATTTTGAGTCTTTACTGGCTCTGTCGGACATGGCCTCTCCTCGACTCTATCCCGGGAGGATTTCACCACAGTCATACAGGATTTTAAGGGCCAAATAGCACATTTGACTGCTGGCTCTGACCATAAAGCTTGTTCTTCTACAACTTCCCTGCCGAGTATATCTGATGCCTTGTTTGATCTTCCTGAGGAGTTATCGGCTTCTGAGCCTTCAGCCACGGAGACTCTAACATTGAGGTCCTTAATAACCCCTAATCTGAGGAGACACAGACCCCTGCCGTTACTCCCAAACTAGAGACCATCTTGGCTCTTTATGACACCAGAGAATCTTCCTACTTCTTTTTGAGTCCCTTTAATGAGCTAGAAAGAATATGGGATTATTGTAGAATACATTTCTTTGAGTTAATTTAGGGACACAGGTCCCACCCCTCTGTCTTTAAAAAATGGACAGCTCAGGTCTGAGTCGCTGTAATAAAAATCCAATGTTAGTACAGTGATCTCCCCTGCTGTGCTATTGTGTTCTGAAAGGGGAGCTCCGCCCCCCGCCAGAACACTCCAGTCAGCGCTCTCAGCCAGTGGCCGAGAGTGCTGATCGGGAGACAGCCGACAGACCTTTTCGGTCATGACCCATTAGACAGAAGTTGGCTGAACGGCTTCTGTTGGACTGACCCCACCACACACGTGCTGAATGTCAGCCAGTTTCTATTGAACTGGCTGATGCCGCCTGCCGTTCGGCCTAGGCTTAAGGCATGTTGGTGGGTTATCCTTGGCTAGCCCAAAGTGGTTTTTGTTCGCCAGTGTCCAGTCTTCCTATGGGTGGCAGCAAACCTGAAAATCCTTTAGGCGAAAGAGTAAGACACATGATCCCCCATGCTTGAAACGAATGGGTATTACCCATCACTTGTAGCTGAATGGAGCGGTGAGGTAATATGTGCTGCTGGGGAGAGTGGCATTGAAAATTAATGTTTTGCTTTGTCTTGCAAAGACCAGCACAGGTTCGCTTTAAGAACTGTTGATATAGTGTACAGCTTAATGGGTAAGCTAATACACTAATTGGATTCTACCTAAAAAAAAAAAAAATAATGCAATTAAGGCGTGAGCGTCTGTTTTTTATAATTGCTGAAGTGACGTCTGCTTGTAAACTCCAACAAAACAGCCAGAACGGAAGTAAATGGTTTTGTGCAATTTTGTAAAAAGCTTTGGATTATGTTGGAGCTAGTAAACTTGGATAGTAAATATTCTACACCACACAAAATCTTAAAGTAATAAGAATGTCAGGTTATACCATACTCTTCGGGCAGTACAATGGGCCTAACCTATTTTGGAAACATACAGTGGATCTAAAAAGTCTACACATCCTTGTTAAAATGTCCAGGTTTAAAAAAAAAAAAAGAAAAAAAAAATAATTTCAGATTTTTTTTTTTTTTTTCCACCTTTTTTGTGACCTATAAGCCGTACAACTCGGACAACAAACTGAAATCTTTTGGGTGAAGGGAAGTAAATAAAATTTTAAAAATCTGGTTGCATAAGTGTGCACACCCTTAAACTAATACTTTGTTGAAGCACCTTTTGAATTTATTACAGCGCTCAGTCTTTTTGGGTAAGAGTCTATTAGCATGGCACATCTTGACTTGGTAATATTTGCCCACTCTTCTTTGCAAAAACGCTACAAATCTGTCAGATTGCACTCCTGTGCACAACTCTCTTCAGATCACCCCACAGATTTTTAATTGGATTCAGGTCTGGGCTCTGGCTGGGCCATTCTAAACTTTAATCATCTTGTTTTGGTGAAGCCATTTCTTAGTTGATTTGGGTCGTTGTCATGCTGAAAGATGAAGTTTCTCTTCATGTTCAGCTTTCTAGCTGAAGCCTGAAAATTTTATGCCAATAGTAACTGGTATTTGGAACTGTTCATAGTTTCCTTTACCTTGACTAAGGCCCCTGTTCCAGCTGAAGAAAAACAGCCCCAAAGCATGATGCTGCCACCACCATGCTTCACCGTGGGTATGGTGTTCTTTTGGTGATGTGCAGTGTTGTTTTTGCGCCAACCATATCTGTTGGAATTATGGACAATAAGTTCAACCTTGTTTTCATCAGACCATAACACAATTTCCCGCATGCTTTTGGGAGACTTCAGATGTGTTTTTGCAAAATGCTGACTGATACCTTTTTTTATTTTTGTAATTCCTTTATTTAATGCCAGAAAAAATAACAGGCGCATGGACAACTTCAATAAAACATACAGAATTCCAAAACATAAACCTTTTCGGTAGCACCCGGGTGGGAGATATAGGGACCACCCCCAACAGAAACTGAAACTAAACATAGAAGCATACCCGAACAGGGGGCTATAATTCCCCTCTAAGACCTCTGAGACCAAATGAGCAATCTGACCCCACCCAGGTGAGCGGTAATCATCACATGGCCATGCATTACAGTGAGAAGCACGGATTTTGTTATTTTATAAAGAAAGGGAAAAGGAGGGAGATGGGTGATGGGCCGGGCCCCTAGCGGGCAGCACATACATTGTTAAAGACTGGTCATTCCCGGGGGAGCCCGCAACCCACCACATCCTGTATGGGCTAGTCGGCAAAATCTAACCATGAAAGAAAAAGGACTGAGGAAGTGAAGGGATGAAGGGGAAAGGGGTTACGGAAGAAAGGGACTACAGGGGGGGAGACAGAGGGGGGAGGGGGGGCCCGAGAGAAGGGAAAAGAGAGCAAGACAGAGAGACAGACCAGATAGAAGAGGCAAAGAAGAGACTCCAGGCAGGATGAAGCAAAAGAGCCAAACACGGAAGAGCAGAATAATGACCGTGGGCGACCCCAAGCCGCGGGGGGGGGGCAGAAGCCAGCATACAGCGATCCTCTCTCAACGGGCAGCTAACGCGGCCACCCGGAGGTAGGCCTCAGTGTAGGTGAAATGTTGCCAAGGTCTCCAAGTCTCACGAAAGGCCTCCTCCTTATTGTGAAGTGTCGCTGTGAGGTCTGCCATATCTCTTAATTCGTTCACTTTAGAGAACCATAAAGCCAAGGCCGGCGGGTTCTCCGATCTCCAGCACAAAGGGATACAGGCTTTAGCCGCATTCAGCAGTTGAATAGTCAAAGAGTTCCTATACTTTTTGATGGATCGCTCCGACAGGTGCAACAAGCAGGCCGCAGGGTCTCTCTCCAGGGAGTCACCCGTCAGATGACCAATCGTGTCGATCACCCCGCGCCAGAAGGGGACCAGCTTGGGACAGGCCCAAAAGACATGCAACATGGTTCCCTCCGCCTCCCCACAGCGCCAGCAACAGGCAGGCACCTGGGGGAAGATGCGGTGGAGAACGGATGGGACCCTATACCATCTAGAGGTGATTTTGTAGCACGTCTCCTGAACCTGTGTAGCCATAGAGGATTTCTGCGCAAAATTAAGGATCTTCTGCCGTTGATCTGGAGCAAAGTGGGTGCAGAGCTCCGCCTCCCACTTGGCCACGAATGGGGGGGCATACCCCTCAGCCGGACGAATCGGGGCAGAGTAGAGGAGCGAGAGGCAGTGCCGCACCGGTTTCCCCCGATGACAAATCCGCTCTAATTCCGTGAGGGGGCGAGAGATACCCGGCGTCCGCAAACGGTTACGTAAGAAATTCCGCAATTGCAGGCCGCTCCAAAAGTCCAGTGGAGGGTCCACCGCTCGTGGCCCCGCCTCCGAGGCGAGTCGACCATCCGGGCCTATAAAGTCACACAACCGCCGCCTGTCGCCCATCTGCAGACGACGAAAGCAGGGACTCTGGAGGCCCGGTACAAAGTCCGGGTTACCCAGAACTGGCACCATAGGGGAGGGCACCGGGGACACCGACGAGTTCCCAAAGGCCTCCCTTATCACCCGCAGGGTACCCCCCAGTGTGGGGTGATCCAAAATAGCCCTTGGCAGGGGCGCTGATAGCCAGGGCCTGCTTCCAATCGTGCCCCCAGAGTCCTCCCCCTCCATGGCCACCCAATGCTTCGCCCCCTCATGACAATGCCAGTCCACCAACCTGGTCAGATGAACCGCCCTGTAATATGCCCTCACGTCTGGAAGACCAACTCCACCCCTGTGCTTAGGCAGGTGCAGAAGCTGTAATCTAAGACGTGGTCTCCGGTGCGACCAGATAAAAGCACGGAACAGGGAATCTATCCATTTGAAAAAGGTGGGAGGGAGGTAAATGGGCAATGCCTGCAACAGGTACAAAATTTTTGGCAACAGAGTCATCTTAAGTGCACTGCACCGGCCAAACCACGTCAGCGTTAGTGAATGCCCGTGCAGGAGATCTGCCCTTAAGCGGTCCACCAATGGCACAAAATTAGCTGTATATAGGGACGCCGGGTCAGGGGTAACATCAACACCGAGGTAGCGAATATGACTCGTAGCCCACCTCAGCGGGTATGCCCCCCGTAAACGTTGAACCACATCTCCCCCCACCGTGATGTTAAGGATGGAGGATTTAGCTAAATTTATTTGGAAAAGGGAGAGAGAGCCATACTCCGCCAAAGAGGACAGCAGAGTAGGCAGTGACGTAAGGGGATCCGTTAAAAAGAAAATGAGGTCATCTGCAAATGCGGCCACTTTATGGATACCCAACGCCTTCGCATAGCCAACAATGTCTGTATTTGACCGAATATGGCACAGAAGGGGCTCAAGAGACAAAATAAAAATCAGTGGGGACAGGGGACAACCTTGCCGGGTGCCGTTCTTGATAGAGAAGTATGGAGACCTTGTTTCGTTCACCTTAACCGCCGCAGTAGGGCTCGAATAAAGGGACAAAACCCAATGGAGCATGGAGCGACGTAGTCCTATATGCTCCAGAGTAGCTCGGATAAACGACCAGTCCACGCAGTCAAAGGCCTTCTCCGCGTCAGTTGACAGCAAGAGAAGAGCTCGCTTAGAAGTTCTGGCCGCGTGGATCAGGTTGAGGACTCTAATGGTGTTGTCCCGGGGTTCGCGCCCCGGGACAAACCCTGCCTGGTCCCTGTGGATGAGGCTAGGGACGTGCGGGAGCAACCTGTTTGCCAAAATTCTGGCAAAGGGCTTCAGGTCAGAATTCAACAGTGCGATTGGGCGGTAGTTTCCACAACACAGAGGATCCTTGCCCTCCTTCGGAATGAGGGAAATATGAGCTCTGAGGGAGTCCACCGGAAAGGAAAAGCCCTCGGTAAGGGAGTTGAGGGCAGTGACCAAGGGCTTCCCCAGTATCCCAAAGAAGGTCTTGTAGTATGTCGGTGTGAAGCCGTCGGGGCCTGGAGCCTTCCTAGGCTTTGACTCCGCCAGTGCCACCCCCAGCTCCTCGACCGAAATGGGCTTGTCCCGCACCTCCCCAGGGAGGGAGGGCATACCCGAGGCAGCTAGATACGACCGAGGGGTCGGGCCCGCTACTTCAGGGGAGCCAGGAGCAGGCGCCCCTTTCAGATTGTAGAGGCCTTCATAGAAGGCCTGGAACTCCGCCGCTATGTCATCTGACACGTTGACTGATACCTTTTTAACAATGAGATCCCTCTGATGCTTTGGAAGCTCTCTGCATACCATGGCGTTTGCTGTAGGATGTATAAGAAAATGGCAGAAAAGACCTACTAGAATAGCCGAACTTTATTTGGGGTTAATCGGATGCACTTTAACCCCTTGCCGACCACCCGCCGTTGCTTGACAGTGGCAGAATGGCACTACTGCGCGAATCGCTGTAGCTGTACGGTGGGCACTTTAAGGAGTATAGTACTTCATATTCCCAACGCACACATGTTTCTGGATGTGCTCTCGGATTTGGATGCTGCAGCAACAACCAGCTGGATACTGGTTCAAGTCACGGTGAAGATATATGCCAACACACCATGGAACAACACAAATGGCGTCCAAACGGGTGATTTATTGCGTGTCTGACGAAGGGGCCCTGTGTGGCTCCGAAACATTGCAATATCCTTGTGTTGTGATCATGCAATAAATCACAACGTTTCGGAGCCACACAGGGCCCCTTTGTCAGACATGCAATAAATCACCCGTTTAGACGCTATTTGTGTTTTTCCATGGTGTGCTGGCAAATATGTTCACCTTTTAAGGAGTATAGGGCGCGCGTGTGACGTAGGAACCAATGCACGTGGCGGGCTACCCGTGATGGTCTCCTGTCAATGTTCGATCTCCGTTCTGTCAGGGGTGAGGAGACTGCTCTGTTGTTTCTACTGCTTAGGAACAATGATCGGTCTCCTCTCCCAGGCAGTCCAACCCCCCACAGTTAGAAACACTCCCTAGGACACACATTTAAACCCTTGATCGCCCCTTAATGTAAACCCCTTCCCTGCCAGTGACATTTATACAGTAATCAGTGGCTATTGGGAAATGTAGTTCCAAAACATCTGGGGTTACCAAGGTTTGCCATCACTGCCCTATTTTGTAGACGATATAACTTTTGCGCAAACTAACCAATATACGCTTATTGCGATATTTTTTATTTTTTTAACCAAAAGTATGTAGAAGAATACATATCTGCCTAAACTGAGGAAGAAATTTTGTTTTTTATATATATTTTTTGGGGATATTTTTTATAGCAAAAAGTAAATATTGCATTTTTTTCCCAATTTGTCTGTCTAAAAACCTCAGAGGTGATCAAATGCCACCAAAAGAAAGCTCTATTTGTAGGGGGGAAAAAAAGATGTCCATTTTTGTTTGGGTACAACGTCGCAATTGTCAGTTAAAGTGATGCAGTGCCGTTTCGCAAAAAATGCTCTGGTCATTAAAGGGGGCAAATCCTTCCAGGGCTGAAGTGGTTAAGGGTGTGCACACTTGTGCAACCATATTATTTTATTTTTTTTATTTTTACTTCCCTCCACCTAAAAGATTTCAGTTTGTTGTTCAGTTGAGTTGTACAGTTTTATAGGTCACGTTAAAGGTAGAAAAAGTTCTGAAATGATTCATCTTTGCCCCATTTTTTTTTTACATCACAGAAACCCGACATGTTAACAGGGGTGTGCAGACTTTATAGCCACTGCATACTGTATATGGCTAAAGGAAACCTATCTTGAGAGAAACATTGGGGCTGGCTCTTGCAGTGTTCCCTTTTAAAATGCTAGGGGCTACCTAGGTTCTAGACTTTAAATATGCAGATGAGGCATTCTAATTGTCTGACTTTCCTTGGCTACACGCATTTTCCAGGTCAGAGACTCTTAAAGTAGGGGGTTTGGTGTAATATCCTGGAAACTAGTATTTTCAGATGGAGGTCCGCAATTGTGGCCTTCAGTTTGCAATTATAGAACTGATTAACTTTTAAGCAAATGAAGATGTACAAGATGAATTGCACACCAGGCAATCATTTGCTTGTTTTTGCAGCACTAAGGCTATTGAAATACCTCATCCGGATCTGTCCTAGAACTAGAAAAGTCACTTGGTGCATCCTCATTTACGATTTATTGCTGTTCTGTGAGAGATGACCTCATAATTAGTGATATGTTCCTGCTACTAAATTCCCTGAGATGATTAGAGAAGACGCATTTCTCTGCCCTCGCACCAATATTCAGGACATATCGGACAATATTTATGCAAGCCACAGTTTTCTATTGCTAGCACTTCTAAGCTCGGACTGTGCGTCCAACTTAGGGACAGATGGAAGAACTGTCAGTGGATATCCCTTTTACCTGTAAAAATACACTCATTGGCCACTTTATTAGGTACATCTGTTCAATTGCTTGGTAACACAAATTGCAAATCGGCCAATCACATTAAAGCAACGTAACGCATTTAGGCATCTAGACGTAGTGGAGACGACTTGCTGAAGTTCAAACTAAGCATCAGAATGGGGAATATAGGGGATTTAAGTGACTTGGTTGTTGGTGCCTGGCAAGCTGATCTGAGTATTTAAAAAACTGCTGATCTACTGGAATTTTCATGCACAGCTATCTCTATGGTTTACAGAGAATGGTCCAAAAATGATAAAATATCCAGTGAATGGCATTTGTATGGTTAAAAATGCCATGTTGATATCAAAGGAGATTGGGCAGACTGGTTAGAGATAGAAAGGCAACAGCAGCTCAAATAACTACACGTTAACAACCAATGCAGAATACCATCTCTGAACACACAACATCGAACCTGGAAGCAGATGGGCTACAGTAGCAGAAGACCATACTGGGTGCCACTCCTTTCAGCTAAGAACAGGAAACTGAGTCTACAATTCACACAGGCTCACCAAAATTGGATAATAGAACATTGGAAAAACGTCTGAGTCTTGTTCAGCTGCGACATTCAGATGGTAGGGTCAGAATTTGACCCTATTCTGCCTTGTATCAACAGTTCAGGCTGGTGGTGTAATGGTGTGGGGGATTTTTTCTTGCCATGCTTTGGGTCCCTTAGTACCAATTGAGCACCGTTTAAACGCCACGTCCTACCTGAGTATTGTTGCTGACCATGTCCATCCCTTTATGACTAGTCGGTGTACCCATCTTCTGATGGCTCCTTCCAGCAGGATAATGCATCATGTCACAAACATCAAATTATCTCACCACTGGTTTCTTGAACATGACAATGAGGTCATTGTACTCCAATGACCTCCACCGTCACCACATCTCATCCAATAGAGCACCTTTGGGATGTGGTGGAAAGGGAGATTTGCATCATGGATGTGCAGCCAACAAATTGATGCTATCATGTCGCTATGGACCAAAATCTCTGAGCAATGTTTCCAACACCTTGTTGAATCTATGCCATGTATGATTAGGGACGTTCTGAAGGCAAAAGGGGGTCCAACCCGGTACTAGCAAGGTGTACCTGATTAAAGTGGCGAGTGAGTGTATGTTCCTCCTATTTATCGTTTAAAGGGGTTGTAAAGGTAAATTTTTTATTTTCTACATAGGTTCCTTTAAGCTAGTGCATTGTTGGTTCACTTATCTTTTCCTTGGATTTCCCTTCTAAATGTGTTTTTTTCTTTGTTTTCTTTGTCTGAATTTCTCACTTCCTGTTCCTCCTCAGTAAGCTGTTCAGTAAGCTGTTCTGGCTGACTAACCACCAGCTCGGATGATGGTGAGAAGTTTACTGAGGAGAAACAGGAAGTGAGATATTCAGACAAAGCAAAAAAATATTTAGAAGGGAAATCGAAGGAAAAGGTAAGTGAACCAACAATGCACTAGCTTAAAGGAACCTATGTAGAAAATAAAAAAATTACCTTTACAACCCCTTTAAACCATCATTCCACCTGTCCATACTTTTGTCCAACCATACACCATTCTTTTGGTTACATGTTGTATTTTTCCTTAACTTGAACACTTTCTGTGGGTGCAGCCGACATACATCTCCGACGTGGGAAGGAGGCGATGCTGTGCAGAAGAAGCAAGCTGTCCTCTGTGCTCTTCTGCATCTCCTGGACACATATAAGGACTCTCTTCAGGAAGAGGAGCGCACTTTCCAGCTAATCAAGGTAGGAGCCAAGAAATATGAGCCTTCACAAGTGCTCAGGGTAACCCATCAATGTTCAGGAGATGGACAGTTCCACTCCTGTATATCGCTGCGTGTCAAAGGTCATGGTGTGGAACTCTGTGTAAGGCCAAAGGGTCACTTAAAACTTGATTTAAGGTTAGAAGACTACCTATTACTGAGGTTAATGGCTCAAGGTCACATATTCCATATACAATGGCATACACTCATCCAGTGCTATACAAAGTGTGGAAACAATAGATCGCTAATTGCTGTGATAAAGGTTACACACTGTTACCATATGTTATTGGATTTTTTGCTAGTGAAGATCCAATCTGATAGCTGCACACTGTACTATGAAACTAATTTTTTTTTTATTAACCACTTGAAGACCAGGCTTTTTCTGGCCCTTTTTGTTTACAAGTTTAAGTCAGTATTTTTTGCTAGAAAATTACTTATAACCCTTAAACATGATCCATATATATTTTTATTTTTTATTTTAGCAGAGAACCTAGGAAATGAAATGCCGATCTTTACAATTTTTTTTGTCACGTGGTATTTGCACCGCGGTTTTTCAAGCACATTTTTAAAACAATACATTTTAATGAATTAAACAAAACACACTTTCTTTGTATAATATGAAAGATGTTACTCTGAGTAAATAGCTAACTAACATGTCACACTTTTAAAATTGTGCACGCTCGTGGAATGGCGACAAACTACGATACTTACAAAATCTCCAGCGGCGAGGGTTTAAATGCCTTTTACAGGTTACCTGTTTAGAGTTAAGAGGAGGTCAAGCGCTAGAATTATTGCTCTAGCGCTCGAGACGATATCTCACGTGTGTGCTGGGAACACCATTTACATATGCGTGAGTGACTTGTGTATGCGCTCGCTTCTGCGCATGAGCACAGAGGGATGGGGGCACTTAAAAAAAAAAAAATTCTGATTTGTATTTTTACTTTTGATTTTTTACACTGTCCCTTTTTTATTTATTTTTGATCAGTTTAATTCCTATTACAAGGAATGTAATCATTCCGTGTAATTGGAAATAAGGATGACAGGTCCTCCTTATGAAGAGATCTGGGGTCAAAGGCGACAAATCTCTCCTTTTTTTTTTTTTTTTTTTTTTTTTTGCCTATTATTATTATTATTATTATTATTATTATTATTATTATTATTATTTTTATCTTAAAAAAAAAAAAAACCTTGTTTACTTCCACCCTGGACCAGAAGAGACCTCATAGTGGTCCTCCAAGGCCATGGCGGATCTATTCTTTGATCGCCTGTGTGACCAGCCCATGGCAAAGTCTTATCGTTTCTCAGGCGAGATGATAGAAACAGTAAGCCCTATAAACACCGATGAATGGCGGAGGGGAGGTGGAGCCTCCTCCTGTCACTTTTTTGAAAGCATTCCAGCGGCTCATGAGCCAATTGGAACGCTTTCAAGAGAGTGCCAGCTAAAAAAAATAAAACTGGCTGATATCTTTAGCTGTAATCCTGGTAAACCACTTGCAAAATAAATATATATATATATATATATATATATATATATATATTATACAGTACAGACCAAAAGTTTGGACACTCCTTCTCATTCAAAGCGTTTTTCTTTATTTTCTTGACTATGAAAATTGTAGATTCACACTGAAGGCATCAAAACTATGAATTAACACATGTGAATTATATACTGAACAAAAAAGTGTGAAACAACTGAAAATATGTCTTATATTCTAGGTTCTTCAAAGTAGCCACCTTTTGCTTTGATTACTGCTCCGCACACTCTTGGCATTCTGTTGATGAGCTTCAAGAGGTAGTCACCCGAAATTGTTTTCACTTCACAAGTGTGCCCTGTCAGGTTTAATAAGTGGGATTTCACGCTTTATAAATGGGGTTGGGACCATCAGTTGTGTTGTGTAGGAGGTGGATACAGTACACAGCTGATAGTCCTACTGAATAGACTGTTAGCTGCTTTTTTCTTGCCATAATACAAATTCTAAGTAAAGAAAAACGAGTGGCCATCATTACTTTAAGAAATGAAGGTCAGTCAGTCCGAACAATTGGGAAAACTTTGAAAGTGTCCCCAAGTGCAGTGGCAAAAACCATCAAGCGCTACAAAGAAACTGGCTCACATGAGGACCGCCCCAGGAAAGGAAGACCAAGAGTCACCTCTGCTGCGGACGATAAGTTCATCCGAGTCACCAGCCTCAGAAATCGCAGGTTAACAGCAGCTCAGATTAGAGAACAGGTCAATGCCACACAGAGTTCTAGCAGCAGACACATCTCTAGAACAACTGTTAAGAGGAGACTGTGTGAATCAGGCCTTCATGGTAAAATAGCTGCTAGGAAACCACTGCTGAGGACAGGCAACAAGCAGAAGAGACTTGTTTGGGCTAAAGAACACAAGGAATGGACATTAGACCAGTGGAAATCTGTGCTTTGGTCTGATGAGTCCAAGTTTGAGATCTTTGGTTCCAACCACTGTGTCTTTGTGCGACGCAGAAGAGGTGAATGGATGGACTCTACATGCCTGGTTCCCACCGTGAAGCATGGAGGAGGAGGTGTGATGGTGTGGGGGTGCTTTGCTGGTGACACTGTTGGGTATATATTCAAAATTGAAGGCATACTGAACCAGCATGGCTACCACAGCATCTTGCAGCGGCATGCTATTCCATCCGGTTTGCGTTTAGTTGGACCATCATTTATTTTTCAACATGACAATGACCCGAAATACACCTCCAGGCTGTGTAAGGGCTATTTGACCAAGGAGGAGAGTGATGAGGTGCTGCACCAGATGACCTGGCCTCCACAGTCACCGGACCCGAACCCAATCGAGATGGTTTGGGGTGAGCTGGACCACAGAGTGTTGGCAAAAGGGCCAACAAGTGCTAAGCATCTCTGGGAACTCCTTCAAGACTGTTGGAAAGCCATTTCAGGTGACTACCTCTTGAAGCTCATCAACAGAATGCCAAGAGTGTGCAGAGCAGTAAATCAAAGCAAAAAGGTGGCTACTTTGAAGAACCTAGAATATAAGACATATTTTCAGTTGTTTCACACTTTTTTGTTCAGTATATAATTACACATGTGTTAATTCATAGTTTTGATGCCTTCAGTGTGAATCTACAATTTTCATAGTTATGAAAATAAAGAAAACTCTTTGAATGAAAAGGTGTGTCCAAACTTTTGGTCTGTACTGTGTATGTATGTATATATATATATGTATGTGTGTGTGTGTGTGTGTGTATATATATATATATATATATATATATATATATATATATAAATTTACACACACATGTATTGTGGATGACAAGGGGTTGCTCTGTTACAAAGATGGATTAATAATTGGTACAACATAAATGTCCGTGTGGGTTTTTTTTAATTGTACACTTGTGATCTGTATATTGCTGCAAGAGCCATTTACTCAAGTGAGATGACCAGTTTAAAAAAAAAAATGTACTGAAGGACCTTGTACCCAAGGGATATTACTGCTTATCATGACTAGTAGCTTAGCCTGAAAAAACGCTGTCCTGTTCTTCTTTGGAACGTGAAGGGTTTGCATAAAATCTGCCAAGGCCTCCATTAATTACTGTTTTCCCTGCAGGATTTCTATGTCTTGGTGATGCGGGACGCTCCAAACCTTCCACAGCTCGAGGGGAATGTCATCAGGCTGCATCGACTGGTGGAGACAGCTGAACTCAGGTAGAAAAATACATAACAAAGATTGACATGTTCTATCCCAACAGTATCACATTCCACAGTGCTAATGTTGTACAGGAGAAGCAAAGAACTCCACGCAAATTGGAAAACAAAAATGAATTTTGACTATTGGGGGGAAATTGATTTTTGAACTGTGCTATATAGGTAACTATATATTACATTTCTAGTAATCTGTACAGACTAGGTGAAATCTTAGATTTGCAGTGTCACTAGTTATGCTTTAGTATTGGGTGGTGAGGAGGTTGGCAGCATTCAGATTTCTGGATTTTTTCAGGTGACTGTGGCCAGATCCGATTGAGAGATTGAAGAATATGTTACCCCAACATTTCATATTCCTGATATGTGTCTTTTGTAGCATGTACTTATGTTAAAAAGTATTCTCTTCTCTTTGTATTGCTTCCTTTGTTTTATTTCAAATACCTGGTGTTTCTGCCAGTCTCCCTGTCCCTGCTCCCGTTTTTCAAACTGACCACACTGGGCATGTAAGCAAATTCATCCCAGTGTAGTCAGTTTTCTGGCTGTGTCTGCAGCTCAGCCTGCCTGTTCTCCAATGATCAGATCTGTGCAGGCAAGCTTTTATCTGATCACTTATTAAAGGATAGGTTCACCCTTTCACAAAAAATAATAAATGCACTTTTCTTTTCTTTATTTTGTCACGTAGCGGGGTTGTGGATCCCCCGCTAGCTATCCGATCAGGGAGGTGCAGGGGGTGGTGGTCCGTTCGTAACATGTTACACCTTGAATATGATTGTAACCTGTTATGAAAGGTGAACTTATTGTTTAAAAAAATAACATTTATTTTTTATTTTTTTTTATGCATATATTATGCAAATATTTTGTCTTTCATTTCCTATTTTGAACTGAATGGGCTGTCACGCTCCTCCTAATACGTTCAGTATCTGATCAACAAAATGTGCACAAGAGCCTTGTGGCACCTACCCAGCAGGGAACTGTAATTTTCTGTGGGCTCCATTCCATTCTCCTTTTATGTAGCAGACTTTGCTGTTTGCTAAGCTCAGCAAGAATATATATTTCCATTTGTATGTGCCAACCCCTTTAGGAAACCCTTAACTGTACAGAGAGTAATGCTTGGTCCTCCTTTTTTTTGTAGCTTGAAGGATACACTTGAGCCTTATCCTAACATGTCACATTTCATACAGGCTTACAGATGGCAGCGCGGCTCCCTGCTCCAAACAAGTCAAGCCCCTATTCCGCCATTTTAGACGGATTGACTCCTGCCTGCAGCCACGGGTAGCATTTAGGGGTTCAGATGAAAGTAAGTTTTTATGTCTATTGCTTTGTAGTGCTGTCAGTCTAACACCGAACATGCTTCCAGGAGGGGAAAGCTGCTTTCTGCTTCAATGTTTAATACACCAAAAAAGAATGAAGAACTTCAGCAGATTAAATATCTATATTGTAGTCGCCAATCCATTGGGTCAGTACTCTTCCAATGATTTCATGGAGGAGGGATGCTGAACTGTGTGCATAGAGCAGTGGTTGTCAACTTATGAACTAAAAGGGTCTCAAATGTAGCCCCTGACATCATCAAAAGGACGCATATAATGTTCAATATACTGCATGTAATGCTTGAGAAGACCGTCGGAAACGGTTCAGATCTAATAAAGGAGATGAGGGTCAGAGAGTGTGGAAATGCTACATTTTTGGTTAGGGATATGATACAAAAGACAATGGGACACAGGGAGCATGTTACATGAGGCTAGTACCCAAATCAGTATTCCCATTATAGACTGCTGAGGTCCAAGGGCTGCTTATATACCAAAGGGCCACAGGTTGGACGCCAAGGTCTTAGAGAATGCTGGCAAAAGCAAGGTAGAACATTTATATAGAGAATATAACTGTGATACTGAGATTGTCTTAGACTGGAGAGCTGTTAAAAAATGAATCGAGACCCTTGGTTCTTCTGTGTTCGAACATGATGATTTGATTTTTACTGCCAATTTTTTTAGTGGTCTAGCCTCACAGTATTATTATTTTCATCTTCAGTCTTCTGCAGGGTCTATATGCCAGACCACTCATATGTTACCATCCGAAGTCGCCTGTCTGCATCAGTCTCGGACATTCTCAGCTCTGTCTCTGAGAAGCTGCAGTATTCAGAGGAGCAAGGACAGAGGGAAGAGCCTCTAATTTTAGTGGCGGTTACCAGCGCTGGAGGTGAGTGCAACTTGTACCATTTTTTTTTTTAGAGTTCATCTGAGTAGACATATTTAGGCTGATTAAGTAAGGCTGTGCAGCTGGCACCAGTAAAATATAAAGCATTCATGAGTGTTAGTAACAAGATCTTGATTCTGGTAGATCTTGGCACAGAAGAGGTCGATTTTGGCACCCATAACTCTAGCACCTGGCTGCTATAGCAGCTGGGACTGTGTTTAAATTTGTATAGTAGACAATGGGCTTTCAGGTGGAAGTTATTTGGGTAGCTATTAAATCTGCCTGATCACTTCCACAGCCCACAGATGATACCACCTCTACTCCCCCCCCCCCCCCCCCGCCAGTCTGACCATACACGCCAGGTGTCCCAGGCTCCGCTGTCCCACCTGAAGGTCTAGAACTCTAGGACTGGCATGGTGGGTGGAATGGAGGGAAACCGGTGAACGTCTGTTCACAGATCTCCAATCAAGTGAAAGAATACAGAACTGACATATAGGAACGTCACTTCCCAGGTCAGTTGTCACTAACATGTGCTCCATTAACTTCAGTGGAAGGCAGAGGAGACATTAGGGGTCTAATAGACCTCTGAGGTCTCAATAAAGAGAACCTCTCATTACAGTATGAGCTCACATGGATAACTATCAACTTCCTATGTAATAGCAATAAAATGAAATGTAAAAAAAAATTTAAAGAAATATAGTAACAAAAAAGTCCAACATTTTCACAATCCCACATACATGCACATAATCGCATAAAATCATGCAGTTCTAGCCCTTCCCTACTCTACTAAAAATGTTTTTAGAGAGATTTACTATCACTTCCTGTCCTGACAGAATGCCGAAATCACCCCAAAGAGGACCACATACAGTTCTCGAAGGGTGACAGGCTGGAACCCTTCTACAGTCTACCAAAAAAAAGAAATGCAAACAATTTGACTGGTATTCAGTTTTAAGGTTAGGTTTAGGGAGTTAGATGATAGGTGCAGTTTTAAGTGTTTTGGGTTAATCTTAAGTGTTAGCGTAAGGTAAATAAGGTTAATAGTTTGGTTAAGGTTAAAGGATATTTTTAAGAAGTCAGGGAGATTAAGGGTTATTTTAAAGCAGTTTTTAACAGTCAGGATAAGCATTAGGTTAAGTTTAGACGTCAAGTTCATGTGTATACTAGCGCTGTATTTTACACTTGGTTTTTGTACCAAAAGGCCTGAAACTTGAACTCATTCAGTCACCGCACACTCACAGCGCTGCAACTGGTTGCAACACCATATGCACAGTGTTGACTGTTTAGGCTTGAAATTTACCAGCTTCAGGCTTCCAGTGCAGCATTCCGGTAATGCATAGCAAGCATTCAGATTTGATTTTTATTTTTTTAAGCCACATCCTAGAATGGTAATTTCTGGTTTGTTGCTAAATGTCAATGTTCTTAACATGTGAGCATTGAGACACACCTAGCCGGGTAGGTCTGTCACAATCATTTACGCTCTGGTTCACCTTACTAAATAAGCCTGCTAGTAAAGTATTCGTAAATAGTACCTACATTGTAAGGTCTGGGGGCTAGGGACTGATGGAGGAGATTCAGTTACTCTGAGGTCCATTCATTCAAACAGATCTACATAAAGGGGTCTGTTTATCATCAAGATCCATCCATATGTCTAATACAATCATATGGGAGAAAGCTGTGCAAATCTTTTTTAAACACATTGATAAATAGACTCTAAAGTGTTTATTGAGCCATATGGCAGAAATGGTATAAGGCAGAAGGATACCTGT
The DNA here is from genome assembly GCF_037356315.1 of Lithobates pipiens. Classification (NCBI taxonomy): domain Eukaryota; kingdom Metazoa; phylum Chordata; class Amphibia; order Anura; family Ranidae; genus Lithobates; species Lithobates pipiens. Next base: position 165,341,296 of record NW_027507789.1, read on the forward strand.
GGGCCCTCTGTTAAATTAAAATTTGTCTACAACATGTACAGTAAATAAAAATGATATAAATGCTTCCTTTTAGGAACTTCATCTGTAGTGCATTGCTGAGACTGATATATCACTAACCGTCGTTTCAAGAGGTGCTCAGGGAAATCGTCAATAGGAAAACTCCTTCCCATTACATAGGGAGGCTGGTTGGTGTTTTACAGCTCATTAACTTCCACAGGCAAGCACTGCTTTTTAGGAGAAGTGCTAGAATATGTACTCAAATAACTGCATGGGTTTCTATGGCAGCACCTTCTCTAACAAGCAGAGCTGACGTAACCGCTAAGGGCTGAGACTGAATACACTTCTTTCTCTTATGTAAAAGTTAATGAGCTGAAGGCCGTATGTCATTGAACATCTTCATATAAAGGAGGAAAAGGTTGAATTGTTTGTTGGAATTTATTATTTTTTTTTTAATCACAAAAGAGTTAACACACAGCTAGTCAGCTGTAAGGGACTCAATTCTGCAATGTTTTGTGTGGGGGCCAAGTTCTTTCCCCAGCAAAGATGTGTTGAGTGGATAGAACAACTGCATACTTATGGCCCGGTCACACTACATGCATGCTGAATGGCTCCATTTTAGCATGCAGGATAGTGTCTGTTTTACTGGACAGGGAGGGGGCACTGTGATGTGCTGTTTTACAGCTTTTTTTTTTCCAACTTTCAGACTTTACAAATGTTCACGTCATTCAGGTCTTGGCACATCAACGCAGTGAGCTGCACTACAGAGTAGTGACCTATGACTACAGAAAAGACCACTACAGAAAAATGCAGCATCTATATTTTTTCCTGCAAGGCACATTACATTGTAAACGGGGCACATTGTAGTGTAAACGGGACCCACTTAAAGAGGAAGTAAACCCTGATGGGTTTACTTCCTCTTTCATTCCCTGCAAAGGTAAAGCATAATGGACTACTATGCATCGCATAGTAGTCCATTATGTGTCACTTACCTGACACAGGAGGCAGCGAAGTCACCTCTGTCCCCTGTAGTCCGGCGCATCCATCTTCTTGGTGGGTCTCGCCGCTCCGCTGCTGTCATTCGTTGGAGCCGCGATTATGTCACTCCTGCGCACGGGAGCCGCCACTCGCGGCATATCGCCGTTGACCGCGGCGCGCTCAGTGCGCATGTGCGCCGCTGTCTACGGCGCATGCGCCGTAGACAGCGGTGCCTGTCTTTCGGCAAATATCTCCTAAACCGTGTAGGTTTAGGAGATAGTTCTTGGACCTACAGGTAAGCCTTAATCTAGGCTTACCTGTAGGTCAAAGTGTGTGTTGTAAGGGTTTACAACCACTTTAAAAAAACAAACAATTGTTTTCTATGTGTCCAAGAAGTGGCTTGAGTTGTTCCATATGCTGATAGTCACTTCACAATCAACTCTCTGCATTCTGAATGCTGGATCACAAAAGTACACTGGCTACTGATTGGATTACATTATGCAGCTTCTGGTACAGCCTGCTACATGTAGAGTTTGAATTGCTTTAGATGTTTGTCAGTTGGTAGTCGCAATACTTCATGTTATGTTCTGTTCTATGCATAAAAGTTGCATTGCCTGTATCAACCAGTGGCATGCCAGTGAATAGGGTACATTTACACTGATACTTTTTAGCATTTAATAGCTACAAAATAAATAACAGGACTGCAACTCCCATCTACAGTGGGGAAAAATAATTTGATCCTTGTAGATTTTGTAAGTTTGTCCACTTACAAAGAAATGAAGGGTCTAGACTTGTTATATGTGCATTTAAATGATGGAGACAGAATATCAACCAAAAATCCAGAAAAAACACACAATACAAATGTCATAAATTGAGTTGCAGTTCAGTGAGCATTTGATTCCCCCAAGAAAAACATGACTTATTAATTGATAGAGAAACCCTTGATGGGAAGCGCAGAGGTAAGGAGTTTCTTGTAGTTGGTTACCAGGTTGCACACATCTCGGAAGGGATTTTGGTCCACTCTTTCGAGATTTTCTAGAAATCATTAACCACTTCAGCCCCCAAGATTTTACCCCCTTCCTGACCAGAGCACTTTTTACGCCACGTTAAACGACAACTGCGTAGACATGCAATGCTGTACCCAAACGAAATTTGCGTCCTTTTTTCCCCCCCCACAAATAGAGCTTTCCTTTGGTGGTATTTAATCACCTCAGCGGTTTTTTATTTTGTGTGCTTTTAAACAAAAAGAGAATTTTGAAGAAAATTTTTTTAACTTTTTTGCTATATCCCTCATATTATTTTTTATTTTTTTTTTATTTTTTAAAAGCTAATTTCGTCATCAGTTTAACCACTTAAGGACCAGGCCTCTTTTTCAGACTTGGTGTTTACATGTTTAAAACAGTTTTTTTTTGCTAGAAAATTACTTAGAACCCCCAAACATTTTATATTGTTTTTTTTTTTCTAACACCCTAGAGAATAAAATGGCGGTCATTGAAATACTTTTTTTCACACCGTATTTGTGCAGTGGTCTTACAAGCGCACTTTTTTTGGAAAAAAAAACACTTTTTTGAATAAAAAAAAAAGACAACAGTAAAATTAGCCCAATTTTTTTTTTTATATTGTGAAAGATAATGGTACGCCGAGTAAATTGATACCCAACATGTCACGCTTCAAAATTGCGCCCGCTCGTGGAATGGCGTCAAACTTTTAGCCTCAAAAATCTCCATACGCGACATTTAAAAAATCCTACAGGTTGCATTTTTTGCGTTACAGAGGAGGTCTAGGGCTAGAATTATTGCTCTCGCTCTACCGATCGCGGCGATACCTCACATGTGTGGTTTGACCACCGTTTTCATATGCGGGCGCTACTCACATATGCGCTCACTTCTGTTCGCAAGCTCGTCGTGACGGGGTGTTTTTTTTAAAAATTATTTTTTTTTCTTATTTATTTTAATTGATTTTATTTATTTTTACACTGTTTAAAAAAAAAAAAAAAATGGATCACTTTTATTCCTATTACAAGGAATGTAAACATCCCTTGTAATAGAAAAAAGCATGACGGGTCCTCTTAAATATGAGATCTGGGGTCAAAAAGTCCTCAGATCTCATATTTGGGCTAAAATGCAAAAAAAAAGAAAAAAAAAAAAAAGAAAATCTGACATTTAAAAAAAATATACCTTTAAGAGGTATGGGCGGAAGTGACATTTTGACGTCGCTTCCGTCCTATGGTATAGAGACGAGTGGGGGCCATCTTAGCCTCACTTGTCTCTATGCCCAGCTAACGAAAGGACCCGATTGGGAGGGCGGCGGGAGGGGGGGTGGCACCTCTCCCGCTGCCGATAGCGGTGATCTCGCGGCGAATCCGCCGCGGAGACCACCGTTATCGTACAGCCGACCGCCGCCTGAAGAGATGGATATCTCGGTTGTGGCAGCAGCTGCTGCCGTTACCGAGATATCCCTCTTCAAAAATAGGACGTACATCGTCGTGCGGCGGTCGGCAAGTGGTTAAGGCAATATATATTCTTCTACATGTTTGTGGTAAAAAAAAAAAAAAAAAAATCACAATAAGCACATATTGATTGGTTTGCGCAAAAGTTATAGCATCTACAAATTATGGGAACGTGCTTTATTTTTATTTTATTTTTACTAGTAATGGCGTTGTTACCAGTGGTTTGTTTGGTGACTGTGGTCCCAACTGCCTTGAGATCATTCACAAACTCCTCCTGTGTAGTTCTTGGCTGATCCTTTACTTTTCTCATGATCATCCTTACTTACCCCATGAGGCGACATCTTGCATGGAGCTCCAGACCGAGGGGAACTGATGGTTATTTTGTATTTCTTCCATTTGCGAGTAATCGCTCCAACAGTTGTCTCCTTATTGCCAAGCTTCTTGCTGATGGTCTTGTAGCCCATTCCAGCCTTGTACAGATCTACAATATTGTCCCTGATGTATTTTGACAGCTCTTTGGTCTTACACATGATGGTGAGTTTTAAATAGAAGAGATTCTGTGGACAGGTGTCTTTTTTTTATACAAATATAATGAAAAATAAATACTGCGCTATCTGTATAAATTTTTATTATTATTAACAAATTGGAGATCCTTCTTAAATTGACAGGACTAATCTGTGTACCTCATGAAAACATACTGTAGCCAGTCTGTGGGTGCCAGAATTATTGTTGGCTGGTAGGGGATCTAATGCTTATTTTACTCGCTGAGCTGCAACTCCATTTACAACATTTGTATTTTATTTTATTTTATTTTTTCGGGATTTTGGTTTGACATTCTGTAGTTTTTTATTTAAAATACACCTATGATAAAAGTTATAGACCCTTCATTGCTTTGTAAGTGGGTAAAATTTCAAAATCTGCAGGGATCAAATAATAATTTTCCCCACTGTATCTGTAGTTTTGCCAGCTTCAGTGGCCTGTTATAGGATCCATTGTAGTTGCAGTTGGCCGTGGCACACCAGTGATTTGTAGCTGCTTAGATGAGCCTTGTAGTCAGCTCCAGCAGCAACTCGGTTTCCAGCTAGAAATCACTAGAGAAAAAATCAGATGGATTTATAGTACAAAACTCTGCTGCAAAGTTTCTAAGGTGACATGGCGCTAATGCTTTTTTGCTTTCATCAAAGCACATTGTGATAACCTAGGAACACATAGAATGAGTACACTGAGATAAAGCACCTAGGGACCCAATGTGCATTTATTATGCAATATTTTGTACATTTGAGGTGGGAAGGACAATAGTGAAGGGGGAAGATTTAACAAGATGAGGATCATATGGCCAACAGGAGCCTGGCAGTATACTGAAGAGATGATGGGAGTAAGTCTCCTAGTTTATGCCTGTGGGAGTAAAATTAGCTCTTTCATTGGTGTCAGTGGGAGTAAATATAATAAATAATATATGTCCCATTATCAGGGCTGCTGTTAGGCTGTATGGGACCCTGTGACTTCTATCTGACAGGGCCCACTTCCACCAGCCAAAAGCGACTCGGGACAGAGATTTATCCGTCCCTTTCTCTGTAGCCTAAGCTGCACAAATGAATGAATAAGAAGCACTCTTGCTCAATCACAAACTAAAGCATAGTAAACAGTTTACTAAGCTTCACTGATGAATGGACACATGAATGATTGGTACAGATCGCTCACTGTGTTCATTGAGGACTGCGAGGGGCCAATAAATTACATCCTGAAACATTGCCTGTGTGCCCATAGCAGCTGCTGGTGGGAAAGGAGGAATCTGGCATCACTGTGGGTGAAAGGGGCACACGGGGTCCAGACAGCAAATGGAAGTGGTGCATTTGCTAGAACCAACCCCCTGTATTACATCCAGAGTGGGAAAGAAGAGGAGAAGCTGGCACTGCTGCAGAGGGAGGCAGAAGAGGATCAGTGTCTGCAATAAGACTGTACAGCCGGCCCTCCTGCTCAGCAGGTGCTCAGGCCCCCCTTTTGAACTGATGGGGCCCGGGCCCAGTACAGGAGGGCTGGCTGTACTGCCTCATCCGTGGCCCTGCCTATTATTGGTATCAGTGGGATATGTTGAGCGCCATCCTTGGTGTCTGTAGCGTAAAACAAGTCCTATTGTTGGTGTCGGAGGCTGTGAAATAAGCCCCATCATTGGTGTCAGTCCAGAAATTCCCAAATAAGGGTCTGGGCATACACTGAAGAAAAAAAAATAAGTCCTAATGTTGGTGTCAGCGGTATAAAATAAAACCCATCATTGTCACTGGGAGTAAAAAATGGCCTGTCATTGGTATCAGTGGGATAAAAAAAAGCACCCTCATTGGTGTTGCTGGGAGTAAAAAAAGACCTAAGTCTCCTCATTGGTGTCAGTGGGAATAAAATGTGTCCTAACATTGGTACCGGTGGGACAAAATAAGCCCCATCATTTGTGCCAGTGGGCGTAAGAAATGTCCTATCATTGGGAGGAAATAAGCCCCATCATTGGTGTCCATAGCATAAAATAAATCCTGTTGTTGGTGTCAGTGAAATAAACTCCATCAGTGGTGTTGGTGGGAATGAAACCTCTTCTATCATTGGTAACAGTGTAATAAAACAAGACCCATGACTGGTGTCAATGAGCTCAAAAATAAGGTCTGTTTGTTTGTTTATACTGGCTTTTAGTGGTTACTTCCCCGATTTTATAAGCTTTTGTGCTGCTGCTCTGCCATTCTCCTTTGAACTCCATCCAACAGTACCAGCACTTGGCACCTGCTGCCACTCTGTACATTGTCCTGGATTCTACTAGACAGTCTGTTGGATGCGACCATAGAGGTACAGTGCCCTAAATTCCAGGACAGAATGACAACTATGACATATAAATTTGAACAGGAAGAATAAGTCGTTTTAGCATTCCTGGTCATTAAGGCCTTTTAATGATTGCAATTTTGTATGGGGTATTGGCATAGTGATCATGTTTGATAAGCTGTCTTATGCAATATATGATGGAGAGCCTGCAGTTCATACCATGTCTGGAATGTGTGGTATGGCATTTAGTATGTGTGACGCTGAGGACACCACTATGGAAAGCATGAGTTAGATGATAAACTTGAAAACAAATGCTGACGTACACATCTCAGTAGAGCCTGGAGATGACTCGTCCTATGAAATTGGGAAATCTGTTTGGGGGACTTTATTGCCTGTAAGCACTATTTTTATTTATTTTTTTCCCCTTGCCTAAATATTGTAAATGCAATGAAATACGTTTTCAAAAATTTGACAACGGACCTGAAATAAAAATGAATGGGTTGATTTGTGGAGCCGCTGCTCATAGTCCAGATCGTTTTGTTTTGTGCAGATGAAAGAAGAAAATGCATTGCTTGCTATTTGCAGAAAACTGATCTTTGTTTCTTTTTAGTGCTCACAATTCTGGCCCATTAAATGTTAAATGTCTTCCTAAAGAGACTTCGAAAAAATCTCAGGAATAGGATTGGGGGTGGGTGACTATTTCTGGAGCAGGTCTGTCAGTACTAGTAAGAATGTGTCACAGCTTGAGCACGTGACCGAATGTATGTGTGTGGAGTGATGGGAGGGGGGACTAGGCAGCCATAGCGGGAGCGTACATGTGTGGAAAGCCCGTACTGCCTGCATCTGTGTGTGTTTTGGCTCTGGAAAGGGAGGCAGTGCTCATAGTGCCTTTTTGTATCTGAGAGGCATTCTGTCACTGCCTGTGAATGTCAGAGAGATGTAAAGAGGCTGGCGGAGCGTGTCTCTGTCTTTTTGAAGAATGACAGCATTTGTACCTTCTTAAAGGTTCAGTTCAACCAAAACTAACATTTCAGCTTTGGGTAGATGCTTGCTAATCCTATTTGTCAAAGACTCAGGTGACAAGGTCTCCTAGGTCCACCTAACATGATATTTATAAGGGTTTGACTCTTCAATAACTTTATGAAGAATGAAACGCAAAGAGTGAGACTTTGGGGCTGGGGGAAAAAGAGACGAGACTCTAGGGTTAAAGGCTGTCCACTTTGCAAGGGTATTTTTACTTTTCAGACTTTTCTTTTTCCTAGCTTAGTGAATGAGGTGAGGCTCTGCTGGCTTCATTATCTAGTCATCTTGCATGTGATTGGATATTCTTTGCAAAGCTAATTTGCACCAAGCTAAAGGAAAATTCCCTGAACGGTATTTGCCTATTTTGCTGATAGCTGGAAATTCGTGAAAGGAGACCTCCCAAACACGGGGCGTAAAATCTGTCCTATTGGTATCGGTGGGATAGGTTAAGCTCCGGTGTTGGTGTGTGTAGCATAACAAGTCCCACTGTTTGTGTCAGCGGAAGTGAAATAAGTCCCATCATTGGTGTTAGTCCAGAAATTCCCAAATAAGGGCCTCGGCATACACTGAAGAAATGATGAGAGTAAAAAAAAATACCAAAGTTGGTGGAAGTGGCCAATTTAGACAGGAGCCACTTAACTTACCAGAATGTTTGGAGTACCTGGAGGAAATCTGGGCAAACCTGCAAACTCCTGGCTGAAATTTAAACCAAAAATCTTTGATTCAAGTCGTATGTGCTAACTGCCAAGCACCACTAATCCCATAGCTCCCGATGTTCCCTCATTTGGAGGCACTGTCCCTCTATCCTCCTCAGTTGTCTCTCTTTTTAGACCAGTATGTAAAAGCTATTAACAATGTACTATTTATAAAAAGTATTATCCTATAATTGCATTTGTCAATCTGAAAAGCCAGTATAAAGGAAAAATAGTGCTAAAGTCCAATCATTTTTTGCATGCTAATTCTTAATGGCCCATGTAATTGGGGGTGATGCAGGGGTGTGGCTACTTTGTGTCCCTCTTTCCCATCTTGTAAAGCTGGGAGGTATGACTAATGCTAATAAAGTTGGGTTTCGATCTATCTGTGACTACCTTTTTAAAGAAGCTCTTCAGTGTCTCAAATACTGTGGCTGCTGACTTTTAATAAAAGGAAACTTACAGTATCTCACAAAAATTAGTACACCCCTCACATTTATGTAAATATTTTTATATATTTTCATGTGACAACACTGAAGAAATGACACTTTGCTACGATGTAAAGTAGTGAGTGTACAGCTTGTAGAACAGTGTACATTTGCTGTCCCCATAATAACTCCACACACAGCCATTAATGTTTAACCGCTGGCAATAAAAGTGAGTACACCTCTATTGAAAATGTCCAAATTGGGCCCAAAGTGTCAATATTTTGTGAGGTCACGATTATTTTCCAGCACTGCCTTAACCCTCTTGGGGATGGGGTTCACCAGAGCTTCACAGGTTGCCACTGGAGTCCTCTTTCATTCCTCCATGATGACATCATAGAGCTGGTGGATGTTGGAGACCTTGCGCTCCTCCACCTTCTGTTTGAGGATTCCCCACAGATGCTCAATAGGGTTTAGGTCTGGACACATGCTTGGCCAGTCCATATCACTTTTACCCTCAGCTACTGTAGCAAGGCAGTAATCGTCTTGGAGGTGTGTTTGGTGTCGTTATCACGTTGGAATACTGCGGCCCAGTCTCCGAAGGGAGGGGCTCATGCTCTGCTTCAGTATGCCACTGTATATGTTGGCATTCATGGTTCTCGCAATGATCTGTAGCTCCCCAGTGCCGGCAGCCCCAGACCATAACGCTCCCACCACCATGCTTGACTGTAGTCAAGACGCACTTATCTTTGTACGCCTCACCTGGACACTGTGACACAAGCTTGACACCAACTGAGCCAAATACTTTTTATCATGGTCTCATCAGACCAAAGGACATGGTTCCAGTAATCCGTGTCCTTAGTCTGCTTGTCTTAGAGGACGTAAATCCTGATGGGTTTACTTTTTGTCTCCCTGCAAAGGTAAATCATAATGGGCTACTATGCATCGCATAATAGCCCATTATGTGTCACTTACCTGACACAGGAGCCAGCTGTCCCCTGTAGAAGGAAGCGTCCATCTTTTTCCGGGTATTGCTGCTCCGGCCACTCAAAGCGCCGGAGCAGCGATGACGTCACTGCGCACGGGTGCCGCCACTAACGGCATATCGCCATTAGCAGCGGCATGGTCAGTGCACCTGTGCATCGCTGTCTACGACGCATGCCCCGTAGACAGCGGTGCCTGTCTTTTTGTAAATATCTCCTAAACCGTGTAGGTTTAGGAGATATTTCTTGGACCTAACAGGTAAGCCTTAATTTAGGCTTACCTGTAGGTCAAAGTGGTTTGTAAGGGTTTGCAACCACTTTAGGCAAACTGTTTGCGCGCTTAATTGTGCATCATCTTTAGAAGAGGCTTCCTTCTGGGAAGACAGCCATGCAGACCAGTTTGATGCAGTATGCGACGTATGGTCTGAGCACTTATAGGCTGACCCCCCACCCCTTCAACCTCTACAGCAATGCTGGCAGCACTCATACCTCATATGTCTGTTTCCCAAAGACAACCTCTGGATATGACGCTGAGCACGTGCACTAAACTTCTTTGGTCAACCATGGCGAGGCCTCTTCTGAGTGGAACCTGTCCTGTTTAACGGCTGTATGGTCTTTGCCACTGTGTTGCAGCTCAGTTTCAGGGTCTTGGCAATCTTCTTATAGTCTAGGCCAGTGAAGGCGAACCTTGACACCCCATATGTTTTGGAACTACATTTCTTATGATGCTCAACTACACTTCATAGTGTACGAGCATCATGGGAAATGTAGTTCCAAAACATCTGGGGTGCCAAGGTTCGCCATCACTGCTCAACACCATACAGAGTGCTAGGACCCCAAAACTGTCTTGCTATGAAATACAGTTACTGCCTATGGACTGTTTGTCCCATCCCCTGGAGGTGCCTACCGTTTATAAGAGGTATTAATTTACGTATTCCCTGTTCCTCAAAGGTGTACTTCATAGCGTTCCAAAGTGACCTCTCAAGCAATATTTGTATCCTATGTATGATGATATTTCTAGAAAGGCTACTTTAACATGCCTTTACCTGCTATTATTGCTTGATGATGTATCTGAGAATTTCCTTGCAATGGGCTAATTAAGAGGAGATTCTTAATCAACTATGTTTATGAATCATGAAATGAAAATGTTACATTATCAGATTTCTTCAGTAAAGTGATGGAAAGAGCAATTGGGATGATCCCAGCACAGTTAGCCATAGCAACCATATAATCTCTTAACCTGTTTAACATTCTATAATATACAGATTTTTCATAGATACTGTTTGCTTTCCCACCTGAATTCCCAGCTTCACCAACTGTAGCAGCCACTACAAACCTAATTTGGGCACACACTTGTGATGGATCTTCCAAAAAACAATTAAATTGTGAGAGAGGGCACCTTCTATATGGCTTGTAGAGGGAAGAGAAGTATGAAACTAGCCCCGAAACTCAGTTTAACTGGAGTCCCTGGGAAATGCAAACAAGCAAAGTTGATTCAACCCATTGGTGGCCACCCAAATTTGAAATATCAGTTGTACACCAACTTGATCTTTAGAAAATATCAACTTTGATGTTCTAATGATATTTTTACAAATTCTTTGGCTAACAATATGATCACTTCTTTTGCATAAACTAGCCAGTAATTGTATGTTAGTGGCACTTTAATTGTGATGGAATAGGATGAGATTTTGCGGTAGCCTATGTTGGAATTTACAGTCATGATTAAAGAGACCCTATTAGCAGGGAGCTAAATTCACATAACTGGTAAGTCAGAAAGGGTCCCCAGAGAATCTTGTTAGAAGCCGGAGAAGCTAATCAATCTTGTTAGCATGCTGATGGCTTAGCCGCTTCTATGTTGGTCTCCAAGCGGTGTGTCAGCACTTCCATCATTCTAGAACAATGAGGAGCTCTGACAGTGAAGGCACGGAGCAGGGGTGCAAGTGCTGGATTGACAGAGCTGCCTAGTGAGGGGACATTTTGTGTTTCAAGAAGTGCACCTGTCATGTGGGTTTAAAACCATGCGAAAATGTTTAAGACTGTCTGCACTATCATTTGCAACCAAAATTGTCAACAAATATACAATTTAATAATTACACCCCTTCATAGCAGCAAAGTATTCACCTTCCCTTTGCTCTGTTCAGTCACTAGGAGTGAGAAGAGGACACCCTGTGTATTAATTTGATTTACTCACTTTGCTCCCACCCTATGACAGTACTGGAGCACTGAAAGGAAGAGAAGCAAGTTACCCCCCTTCAAACCAAGGTCATGGGCACAAAAAATGCCACCTTTTGGGAAAGATCCAGCAAATGAAAGTGATTGTTAAGGCAGAAGGTTTATCTTACTGCATTCTATGCATTAAGATAAAAGCCTTACATAGTTATAGTAGGTGAGGTTGAAAAAAAGACACAATTCCATCAAGTCCAACCTATGTGTGTGATTATATGGCAGTATTACATTGTATATCCCTGTATGTTGCGGTGATTCAGGAGCTTATCTAATAATTTTGTGAAACTATCGATGGGCCTCCTAACCCCCCCCCCCCCGCTGATACCACTGCCTGTGGAAGGGAATTCCACATCCTTGCCGCTCTTAAAGTAAAGGATACGTAGTTTAAGGTTGAACCTCTTTTTTTTCTAATTTTAATGAGTGGCCACGAGTCTTGATGAACTCCCTTTTGCAAGAAAGTTTTATCTCTATTGTGGGGTCACCAGTACGGTATTTGTATATTGAAATCCTATCCCCTCTCAAGCGTCTCTTCTCCAGAGAGAATAAGTTCAGTGTTCGCAACCTTTCCTCATAACTAATATCCTCCAGACCCTTCATTAGTTTTGTTGCCCTTCTCTGTACTCATTCCATTTCCAGTACATCCTTCCTGAGGACTGGTGCCCAGAACTGGACAGCATACTCTAAGTGCGTCCAGACCAGAGTCTTGTAGTGAGAGAATTATTGTTTTATCTCTGGAATTAATCCCCTTTTTAATGCATGCCAATATTCTGTTTGCTTTGTTAGGCTCAGCAATGGCATGCAATGTCAAGCTGCTGCTATCGTCTACTAGGACCCCCAGGTCCTTTTCCATCCCTAGATTCCTCCAGAGGTTCTCCCCCCCTAGTGTATAGATTGCTTTCATATTTTTGCCACCCAAATGCATTATTTAAAATTTTTCTACATTGAACTTCATTTGCCATGTAGTTGCCCACTCCATTAATTTGTTCAGATCTTTTTGTAGGTTTTCACATCCTGCGGAGAAGTTATTGCCCTGCTTAGCTTAGTATCGCCCGCAAATACAGAGATTAAACTGTTTACCCCTACCTCCAGGTAGTTTATGAATAATTAAACAGGATTTGTCCCAGCACAGAACCCTAGGGGACCCCACTACCCACCCTTGCCCATTCAGAGTACTCCCCATTTATCACCGCCCTCTGAACTCGCTCTTGTAGTCAGTTTTCAATCCATGTGCTCACCCTATGATCCATGACAACGTACCTTACTTTGTACAGTAAATGTTTATGGGGAACTGTGTCAAATGCTTTTGCAAAATACAGATACACCACATCTACGGGCCTTCCTTTAGCTAGATGGCAACTCGCCTCCTCATAAAGGTTAATAGATTGGTTTGGCAAGAAAGATTCTTTATGAATCCATGCTGATTACTGCTAATGATACCGTTCTCCTTATTAAAATCTTGTATATAGTCCCTTATTATTCCACTCCAAGAGTTTACATTCTATTGATGTTAGGCTATCTGGTCTGTAATTCCCAGGGATGTATTTTGGGCCCTTTTTAAATATTGGTGCTACATTTGGCTTTTCTCTAATCAGCTGGTACCATTCCAGTCAGTAGACTGCCAGTAAAAATAAGGAACAATGGTCTGGCAATTACTTGACTGAGTTCCCCAAGTACCCTTGGGTGCAAGTCATCTGGTCCTGGTGTTTTATTAATGTTAAGTTTCCCAAGTCTAATTTTAATTCTGTCCTCTGTTAACCATTGAGGTGCTTCCTGTGATGTGTCATGAGGATAAACACTGCAGTTTTGGTTACTGAAACCCCCTGATTCCCTTGTGAAGATTGAGGCCAAGAATAAATTCAATACCTTCCCCATCTCCCCATCCTTTGTAACCAGATGTCCTTGCTCATTCTTTATGGGGCCAATATGGTCTGTTCTCCCTTTTTTACTGTTTACATACTGAAAGAATTCCTTGGGATTTTTTTTTTTTTTCTCTCCTCCGCTATGTGTCTTTCATGTTCTATCTTAGCCTTCCTTATTGCACCCTTACATTTCTTGCTGCATTCTTTATAAAGTTTTGAATGCTGATGATCCCTCAAACTTGCATTTTTTTGAAAGCCTTCTCCTTTGCTTTTATATGCATTTTTACATTGGAGTTAAACCCATACAAACCACTTTGACCTACAGGTAAGCCTAGATTAAGGCTTACCTGCAGGTCCAAGAAATATCTCCTAAACCTATACGGTTTGACCCCCCCCCCCATTGGCTGAGAGTGCTCATTGGGAGCCGGTCAGCTGGTGGTTTTCCAGCATGCTTGTCCAACAGAAGCTGGCCGAAAAGCCATCTTCTGACGAATCAACTGACATATGCACGTGCTGAATGTCGGGCGATTTTTTTTTTTTTTTATTGAACCACCCGATGTCTCCCGACATTCGGCCCGTGTGTATGGGGCTTTGAGTCACTGCACTCTGCCTTATACATTCCACATTGCAGAGTGAGAGTTAGGCGGGCCATAGCTGGTGGGCTGCAACCATGGGTTGCAGAAAAGAAAATCACTGATTCCTTCCTGTGGGGGGGCACGGAAATCTCACTGGGATCTTACTGTGGTAAAGATCTTACCTAAGTGAGTGTTCATCTATATCTGAATATCTGTTTTTTGGGTGGGCTTAACCCTTAAAAAAAAAAAACTTTGAAATTTTTGTGTAGTAGCTTCGAATTGCAGTCTGGGTTTGTAATATTTTCTAAGCTCAGTCTCTTTCTCTCTCTCTCTCTCTCTGTCTACAGACAAGGTTCTCCTGAAGCCGGATGACGGTTGTATCTTTACCACTTTGGGCATTAACAGTCACTTGTTTGCATGTAATCGGGATGAGCTGTGCTCTTTGGTAAGAAACAACAGTTTTTTCTTTTGATATACTAATTTTATTTATGTTTTCTCTTATATTCACTGACCGACACAGCTCCTCTCTGTAACTAAATGGGTTGTATAGCCTGCCATTAGGAGAACTAGGCAAAATTGTTACACAATACACAGAACTTTTAGTCCCGCCCCAGGGGGACGGATCCTGTGCTATCAACCCTCCCCACTGCTCCCAGCAGATTCAGTTTTTATTTTGCCTAGTAAGGAGAATGACCTAGGAACCCTGCAGGCCCTCTCGGTCCATGTTTTTGCTGCAAGTTTGATGTTTTTTGCGCTAGATGAAAGATCCTGTGATCTTCTATCAACTGCCGGCTGGGTGACAGGCTGGTTAATGATTATCCTTGTAGTCTCCCCAGTCCGGCCATCGAGCGTGAGCAGGCCGCAGCTAAGGCTCGGCAGGCCATGACATGCCTCATCTCTAGAGGTGGTCGGTGAGCTTCAATGCTCCGGGGTATACATATGACCGGGCTACTGCTGTCTGGGGGGGGTGGCTGCATGCGGTGTGTCCGGTCGCGGACCCCCCTGTATCTAGGTTAAATAAAGTAACCATGATCCCGGTTGAGGGGACTCCTGCATTCAAGGATCCCGCAGACAGGAAGGCCGAGGCGGTGGCTCGTTCCTTGTTTACGGTCGTGGGGTCAGCCGTGCGACCTGCACCGGCATCCACTGGTGTCGCAGACACTGAGTGGGCAAAACTTTTGCACCATGAATTAGGAGAGCAGAACGCCTCCCCTGTCTGCGTGGAGCTAGCAGACCAACTAGTGCAAGGCCTTAAGTACGTTTGTGGCGCGGCCCTTGGTACTCTCCCTCTGTTATCCAAGGCTTCAGTGTCAGCTGTGGTGCTGAGGCGCCTGATTTGGCTAAAATGCTGGTCTGCTGACCAGGCATCCAAGAAAGCCCTGACGGATCTTCCCTTCCTTGGCGAGCGGCTCTTTGGAGCCTCGTTCGATGACATTATTAAGAATGCCACTGGTAGTAAGAGTGCCCTACTCCCACAGGCCAGGAAGGTTGCAGGCAAGGGCCCTCCTTTTCCGCTCACAAGCGGCTTTTTCGTCCGCCCAGTGCTTCGGCAAAACGTCCCCAGCCCGACAGGAAGCCCACGGACGGTCAGAAGCGTCCCTGGAACCGCAAGCCTGCAACCAAAAGTACTACCGCATGAAGGCTTGCCCCCACCCACTTATCGGATGGGGGGTCATCTTTGGGAGTTTGCAGCCCGGTGGACCTCTCGGTTATCCCACCAATGGGCCTGCGATCTGATTTCCACAGGCTACAAGATAGTTTCTCTCTTGACCGCCAAACAGATTCTTCCCCTCCAGCATACCCGTGTCCCCGGTTCGCCGGGAGGCCCTGCTAGGGGCAGTAAGGGACTTGCTGAATCGGGGGGGATTGTACCGGTTCCGGAATCGGAACGCTTCCAGGGGTTCTACTCAAATCTGTTTGTGGTTCCCAAGAAGGAAGGGGTACGTCCAATATTGGACTTAAAAGCCCTCAATCACTTTGTAAAGGTGCAGAGGTTCAGAATGGAATCAGTCGTCGCTGCACTCCATCAAGGGGACTTCCTGGCGTCCTTGGACATCCAGGATGCTTACCTGCACATACCCATTTGCCTTTGGCATCAAAAATTTCTGCGTTTGGCAGTAGGGGCGCCCACTACCAGTTTGTGGCTCTTCCTTTTGGCCTGGCATCAGCCCCCCGAGTCTTTACCAAAGTACTGGCTTCAGTATTAGCGTTGCTGAGGCAGCGCGGGATCGCATTCGTGGGTTACCTAGACAATCTCCTCTTGAGAGCATCTTCCGCCTCAGAGTTAGAGGATGTGGTGATCACCATGCAGACCCTGCAAGAATTTGGGTGCCTGTTGAACCCAAAGAAGGTGGTTGTACCAACTCAGCGTCTGGAGTACCTGGGGTTGCTGTTGGACTCCAGGGAAGCGAGAGTTTTTCTCCCCTCGGACAAATTGCTCACTCTCAGGTCTGCGGTCAATCTACTGATGAACCGCAAGTGGTCGTCACTCCGCTTTTGCATGCGAGTGCTGGGACTCGTGGTGGCCTCCTTCGAGGCAGTACCTTATGCCCAGTTCCACACCAGAGTCCTGCAGAAGGAGATATTGACAAAATGGGACAAATCTCCGTTGTCCCTGGATCGGCAGATCCAGGTGAGCCAACCAGTCAGGGACTCTCTGATCTGGTGGTTGAGGTCCCCGGTGATTCTTTCCAGAAAATCGTTCCTTCCTCCGAAATGGACGGTGATCACTACGGACGCCAGTCTCTCAGGCTGAGGTGGAGTGATGGGGATTCAGTCGGCTCAGGGCCTCTGGTCAATGGACGAATCCAGGTTGCCGATTAATCTGCTCGAATTGAGAGCGATCAGGCTATGCCTCCACACGTGGTCGACGTGTCTTCAAGGACGTCCGACCAGGATACAGTCAGACAATGCTACGGCTGTGGCGTATGTAAATCACCAAGGGGGAACAAGAAGTTCAGCCGCTGCTCGGGAGGTCGCTCACATACTTCGGTAGGCAGAACGACACATTCCGACCCTGTCTGCCATTTACATCCCGGCGGGGGGGGGAAATTGGCAGGTGGACTGAGTCGTCAGATGCTGGACCCAGGAGAATGGGCGTTGCATCCGGAGATATTCAGACTGCTGTGCCTGAAATGGGGCACACCAGATGTGGATCTATTGGCCTCCCGTCTCAATCGGAAGGTGCCAAGATTCGTGTCCAAGACAAGAGATCAGTGGGCAGACGCGTCGGACGCGCTGATGGCTCTGTGGGATCAGTACCAGCTGATCTACGCCTTTCCTCCACTGAAACTGTTGCCACGTCTGCTTCGCAGAGTGGAAGCCAAGGGGATTCCAGTAATTCTGGTTGCCCCAGATTGGCCTCAGCGGCCCTGGTACGCAGACCTGGTGCGTCTGGTTGCAGACGCTCCCTGGCGAATGCCTCTGAGAGAGGACCTCTTATCTCCAGGTCCAATCTTTCACCCTGTTTTACCATCGCTGGCTTTAACGGCATGGCTATTGAGAGCCAGGTGCTGAGGAACCGGGGTCTGTCGGACTCGGTGATTCCCACTATGCTGAGGGCGTGGAAATCTTCTTCTCGGAAGATATACCATCGTACCTGGAAGGCCTACAGCTCCATGTGTGAGGAGAAAGGGTGGCATCCGCGCTCCTTTTATATACCCAGGATCCTGCTGTTTCTTCAGCGTGGAGTAGACCAGAAATTGGTGTTGAGCACCATTAAGGGGCAAATTTCAGCCCTGGCTGTCTTTTTTTTTTTTTTTTTTTTTTTTTTTTTTTTCAGTGACCCCTGGCGTCTCACTTATTAGTGAGTACCTTTTTTTTCAGGGGGTACAACATGTAGTCCCTCCGGTGCGTCCACCGTTACCCCCATGGGATTTGAACCTGGTGTTGGCGCTTCAGAAGCCGCCGTTTGAGAATATCAGGGAGATTCCCCTGTTGAACATTTCACAGAAGGTGGTCTTTCTAGTGGCCATCACATCGGCCAGGAGGGTTTAGGAATTGGCGGCCTTGTCCTGCAAATCGCCTTATCTGGTCATCCACAGGGATAAGGTGGTGTTGCGTCCGCAACCGTCCTTTCTACCAAAAGTGGTTTCGGCTTTTCATATCAATGAGGACATTGTATTGCCATCGTTGTCTCCTAAGCCGAAGCACCCCATGGAAGTGGCCCTTCACGCTCTCAATGTGGTTAGGGCTCTGAAGGTGTACTTGTCTATTATGTTGCCTCCTCACCACCTGTTTTAACCCCTAAAAACCTATACAAACTGTGCCACAACTGCATGCATTGCAGTATGGTTCCACTCAGTTGAACGAATACTGGCCAGCAAGCGAGAGGATGAGGATACATTTTGGAAACCATCGCAGGAACAGTATATGTACACCCCATTCCACTGCCTTTGCAGCTTAAGGGAGAGTGGTTGAAGGGACTGTCAAAATGTGGCTTGGCCCTCAACCACTAATGGAAATGAGGACTTTGTGCTGGCCAGATTAATCCAAATTCGGTGAGAATTCAAGGCCCTATGTAAAAATCATAGATAAGTCTGCTGTAAGTAGCTAGGCATAGCTATCCAAGAACAGCATTCAGTTCTTGACTTCTCCAAAAATTGTGACTGAAAGGGATTATGTCTTTGATGCCGCCGAACAGATGGCAGCAAACTTGTTGCATATTTTAGTAAATGTCTTTTGTAGAACCTCCTTTTGTTGGCAGCATATAAATACAAACACATAATTTTCTCTTAGGTTCCCTTGCCAGAAGAGGTCCAGTTGCCTCCTGAGGATTCCCACATTCATCGAATAGAGGCAGAAGATCTAGCCAATCACCTGAGTGCTTTTCATTGGGAACTTTTCAGCTGCGTGCATGAGGTGAGTCAATCAGACAGAATTAAGGACCATTTAGAACTGATGAACGATGCTGGCAAGCGGTTGCATTTGCTTTTATTCTTTGTAAGCCAGTATACACCTGATGCTTGGAACAGACACTTCTAAAACATCCAGACACCAAACCGCTTTGAAAATATAAACTCGTAGCCCTGTATTTCAATTTCCTGTGGTCTGAAAGCTCTCTTCATTAGCCTAGGCTGGAACTTGATTTTTTACATTTAACCATCTGCAGTGCACGCACAGGCTGCAAAACAGGATTGAGAGCTACAAAGGAGGAATCAAGAATCCCTATTAATGCAAATTCTGCTTTGTAAAGTTGGCTATCTGTGGTCATATCTGAGGTGGGGTTGGTTTGGCCACATCTAAAGTGATAATGGGAATGTCTTCATACTGCAGTTCCTGTTCTGTCATTGATTAGGGCAGAGCTTAAAGGAATAATTGTCCACCCATCTTCCGCCTCATCTTTTCTTTGCTCCCTGGTTTTCTTTCCTCCCATTGGACCTAAACCTGGCACTTGCAGGAACAATGAATTATGGTGCTCTCCTCTTTCTGCTATGATGCAGCACTATTTGCCGGGCCTCAACACTGTCAGATGGGTTGGGTAGGTTTGTCCTTACCGCATACGTTTTCTGGATTTACTGCCACTTTAATTTTTTTGTCAAGTCCATCTAAATCTGCAAATCATCTAACACTACCCTCTACCCAAACTGACTTCTGCTGTCCAAGGGTGTCTCCATTGCTCCCCCATAGTTCTAGGTGTAACCCTGAACTTTGATCTACCCTTTAGGCCCCACATCCGATCACTGTCCAAATCTTGCCACCTCAACATCTCCAAAATACGCCTTTCTAACCAATGACACCACAAAGTTCCTAGTTCACTCCCTGGTCATCTTTCCTCGACTACTGAAGCTCCCTTCTCATTGGCTTAGCTTTACATATGCTCTCCCCCCTTCAGTCCATCATGAATGCTACTTCCAGGCTCATCCACCTTACCAACAGCTCCATGTCTGCTACTGCTCTCTGCCAATCCCTCCATTGGCTTCCGCTCACCCAACTAATTAAATTATAAATACTACAAAATCACAAAAAAATACAAAATACTAACAACCACTTACAAAGCCATCCACAACTATGCCCCCATTTACATCACTAGCCTAGTCTCAAAATGCCAACCTAATCTTTCTCTCCATTCCTCCCATGACCTCCTGCTCTCTAGCTCCCTTGTCACCTCCTCCCATGCTCACCTCCAGGACTCTTCCAGAGCCTTTCCCATTCTATGTAACACCCGACACCAATAATTTGTCTGATTATCTCCTACTCTGTTTGCTTTTAGAATATCCGTGAAAACCCTCGACCTTAGAGAAGCCTATCCTGCCCACACCTAACACCTGTACTTTGATTTTCTCTATCAGCTCATCCCCCACAGTTACAGTGCATCCATAAAGTATTCACAGCACTTCACTTTTTCCACAGTTTATGTTACAGCCCTATTCCAAAATGGATTAAACTTATTATTCTACTCAAAATTCTAAAAACAATACCCCATAAAGACCACGTGAAAGAAGTTTGCTTGAAGTCTTTGCAAATTTATAAATAAATAAAAAAAATCACATGTCCATAAGTATTCACAGCCTTTGCCATGACGCTCAAAATTGAGCTTGGGCACATCCTGTTTTCACTGATCATCCCTGATGTTTCTACTACTTGATTGGACTCCACTTGTGGTAAATTAGTTGATTGGACATGATTTGGAAAGGCACACACTTGTCTTTATAAGATCCTACAGTTGATAGTGCATGTCAGAGCACAAACCAAGCCATGAAGTCCAAGGAATTGTCTGTAGACCTCCGAGACAGGACTGTATCAAGGCTCAGATCTGGGTAAAGGTACAGAAACATTTCTGCAGCAGTCCCAGTGAGCACAGTGGCCTCCATCATCCATATATGGGAGAAGTTTGGAACCACCCGGACTCTTCCTAGAGTTGACCACCCTGCCAATCTGAGCGATTGGGGGAGAAGGGCCTTAGTCAGGGAGGTGAGCAAGAACCTGATGGTCACTCTGACAGAGCTCCGGAGTTTCTCTGTGGAGAGAGGAGAACCTTCCAGAAGAACCATCTCTGCAACACTCCACCAATCAGACCTGTATGGTAGAGTGGCCAGTCGGAAGCCACTCCTCAGTAAAAGGCACATGACAGCCCACCTGGAGTTTGCCAAAAGGCACCTGAAGGACTCTCAGACCATGAGAAACACCATTCCCTGCTCTGATGAAATAAAGATTGAACTCTTTGGCCTGAGTGGCAAGCATTTCTAGAGGAAACCAGGCACCACTCATCACCTGGCCAATACCATCCCTACAGTGAAACATGGTGGTGGCAGCATCATGCTGTGGGGATGTTTTTCAGCAGCAGGAACTGGGAGACTAGTCAGTATCGAGGGAAAGAGAGCAATGTTCAAAGACATTGAGGAAAACCTGCTCCAGAGTACTCTGCGGCAGTCAACAAAGGAGTGGCTATGGAGACAACTCTGTGAATGTCCTTGAGTGGCCCAACCAGTGCCCTGACTTGAACCCGATTTGAACATCTCTGGCGAGATCTGAAAATGGCTGTGCACCGATGCTCCCCATCCAACCTGATGGTGCTTGAGAGGTCCTGCAAAGGAAACTGGGAGAAACTGCCCAAAAATAGGTGTGCCAAGCTTGTAGCACCATACTCAAAAAGACTTGAGGCTGTAATTGGCGCCAAATGTGCTTCAACAAAGTATTGAGCAAAGGCTTTGAATACTTTTATATACATGTGATTTTATTTTTATTTTTTTCCTGGTTTTTATTTTTAACAAATTTACAAAGATTTCAAACAAACTTCTTTCACTATGTCAACATGAGGTATTGTTCGTAGAATTTTGAGTAAAAATAATGAATTTAATCCATTTTGGAATGAGGCTGTAACATAACAAAATGTGGAAAAAGTGAAGTACGGTGAATGCTTTTCGGATGCACTGTATTACTTTTTGTTAGGGATGCACCGAAATTTCGGCCGCCAAAACATATCGGGCGAAAATGGCCTTTTCGGAAATTTGCCAAATGAGAAAAATGTCCGATAATGGGGCCCCGCCCATTACTGGGGTGTAGTATAGCACAGAGAGAGGAGAGCCACCGCCTGTTTGATTACAGTGCCGGGAACACCACAGCTTTCATTTCAATAGCTGTGTGTTCCCCGCCGTGCGTGCTGTCACATACAGCCCCTCCCCCTTGTCCGGGCACTTTGATAGACAGACAGATAACCTGCCCCAGGATTGCACAGGCGATCTGTCTATCAAAGTTCCCTGAACAAGGGGGAGGGGCTGTATATGACGGCACGCACGGCGGGGAACATGCAGAATGTGATGTTCCCAGCACTGTAATCAAACAGGCGGCGGCTCTGGTCTCTTCCCCTGAACAGACTGGCTGCACTGGGGATGCACAGGAATGCTTGCCTGGCTGCGCTGGGGATGCACAGGAATGCTTGCCTGGCTGCGCTGGGGACGCACAGGAATGCTTGCCTGGCTGCGCTGGGGACGCACAGGAATGCTTGCCTGGCTGCGCTGGGGACGCACAGGAATGCTTGCCTGGCTGCGCTGGGGACGCACAGGAATGCTTGCCTGGCTGCGCTGGGGACGCACAGGAATGCTTGCCTGGCTGCGCTGGGGACGCACAGGAATGCTTGCCTGGCTGCGCTGGGGACGCACAGGAATGCTTGCCTGGCTGCGCTGGGGACGCACAGGAATGCTTGCCTGGCTGCGCTGGGGACGCACAGGAATGCTTGCCTGGCTGCGCTGGGGACGCACAGGAATGCTTGCCTGGCTGCGCTGGGGACGCACAGGAATGCTTGCCTGGCTGCGCTGGGGACGCACAGGAATGCTTGCCTGGCTGCACTGGGGACGCACAGGAATGCTTGCCTGGCTGGGCGGGCTGCACTGGGGACGCACAGGCTGGGCTGGCTGCATCTGATGGGCACTTGTATCATGTCCCCAGTCTCTGACCATCTCCTGTACCATGTGCAAAGTCTCTGACCATCTCCTGTATAAAAATATTTTTTAAAAACAGTCATTTACGGTATCTGTCATTTTTGGTTTTCGACCTAGTGTATTTTTGATTTTCGGTATCGGTTTTGGCACCAAAAAACCCATTCGGTGCACCCCTACTTTTTGTATCACTTGACCCTCCCTCCTAGATTGGAAGCTCTAACGAGCAGAGTCCTCTGATTCCTCCTGTATTGAATTGTATTGTTCCTGTACTGTCTGCCCTCATGTTGTAAAGCTCTGCGCAAACTGTTGGAGCTAAATAAATCCTGTATTATAATAATAATAATACTAGAATAGCGACGCTCTAAGACAGGAAGTCTGTTAGTGGATGGATCACCAGCTGAAAGTAAAAGAACGAAAATAATAAAGCCATCATTTTTAAAGTGTTAATTAACCTTCCTATCCATTACAGCCAAGGAAGCAGCCTTTACATTTCAGTTATTTTTTTCAGTTACTTATATACAATTTACGCAGCGC
This sequence comes from Lithobates pipiens, assembly GCF_037356315.1. NCBI lineage: Eukaryota > Metazoa > Chordata > Amphibia > Anura > Ranidae > Lithobates > Lithobates pipiens. Next base: position 165,364,715 of record NW_027507789.1, read on the forward strand.
TTTTACATATACATTCACATCAGTCCCTACCCTCAAGAAGCTTACAATCTAAGGTCCCTAACTTACATTCATACATACTAGGGACAAATTAGACGGGATCCAATTAACCTACCAGCATGTCTTTGGAGGGTGGGAGGAAACCGAAGTACCCGGAGGAAACCCACACAGGCACAGGGAGAACATGCAAAGTCCAGGCAGGTAGTGTTGTGGTTGGGATTCGAACCAGCGACCTTTCTTACTGCTAGGCGAAAGTGCTAACCACTACACCACTGTGCCGCCCACATTTAGGTCATTTAGCACATACCAGCAGTTTTAAAGACACACATGAAAAGCAGATAGCAGTGTTTCAGTTTTTGGGTGGAGATGGTTCAGTTAGCACATACCTGTAGGATGAGAGAAGAGATTCTCAGATGAGACAGTCACATAATCGGTCAATGATAAGTGCAGAGTCAGAATTGCTTCCACTTATAGAAATCCCCCCACTTTGAGAAAGAGCCCCAGTTGCAAATGTGCCCCCTGCAATATGATCAGTTATTACACCAGCCATTTGATAGCTTGACGGGTCAGAGGAGAGCACAAGCAAATGTGACAGTTTATAATTCACAGTGCATGGAATGTGACTGTTTTGGGAAACCATTAATTCAGTTTGGTTTAGTTCCACTTTATGGATTAGCAAGTTGCAATATATTACATTTAAAACAGAGTTGATTCAGTGAGCAGCATGGAACCATGATGGAGAGCTTTAGTCAATAAAGTACACTGCTCAAAAGGAATACTTTGAAAACACATCAGATCTCAAAAAAAAAAATGGTGCAGCAGGCTAGTAAATATTGCTGAAATTTCATTGCAGCCACTCAAATTGATACTCGGTAGTTTTTATGGCCCCCACGTGCTTGTATGCATGCCTGACAATGTTGTGCATGCTCCTAATGAGACGACTGACCCACCACCAAACCGGTCATGCTGAATGAGGTTACAGACAGCATAACATTCTCCACAGCTTATCAAGACCCTTTCATGTCTGTCACATGTGCTCAGGGTGAACCTGCTCTCATCTGTGAAAAACACAGGGCGCCAGTGGTGGACCTGACAATTCTGGTGTTCAATGGCAAATGCCAATCAAGCTTCACGAGCAGTGAGCACAGGCTACCCTCCATGAAGTCTGTTTCTTATTGTTTGGTCAGGTACATTCACACCAGTGGCCTGTTGGTATTAATTTTATAGGGCACCGGCAGTTCCCATCCTGTTCTTCCTTGCACAAAGGAGCAGATACTGGTCCTGCTGATGGATTAACAACCTTCTACTGCCCTTTCCAGCTCTCCTAGAGTAACTGCCTGTCTCCTGAAATCCCTTCATGCTTTTGCGACTGTGCTGGGAGATGCAGCAAACCTTCTGGCAATGGCATGTATTGATGTGGCATCCTGGACTAACTGTGCAACCTCTATAGGGTCCAGTTATCGCCTCATGCTACCAGTAGTAACACCTGACCATAGCCAAAGTCAAAACTAGTGAAAAACAGTCAGAAAAGATGAGTATGGGAAAAAAAAGTCATTGGCCTCCACCTGTAAAACCATTCCTGTTTTTGGAGGTCATCCCATTGTTGTCCATCTAGTCCACCTGTTGTTAATGTCATTAACACCAAAGCAGCTGAAACAGATTAACCTACTTAAGTAATCAAATCAATATCCCAGGAGTTTATTTGACTTGATGCTATACTCTGGTTAAAAAGTGTTCCTTTAAATTTTTGGCGCAGAGAGCTGAATTTCTGAGACATGATCAGGTAGGATTGAGCCTACCTAGGGTTGCACAAAGGACAGGCACCTGGAAAGGTGATAAATCTGGTAATAACATGCATGAGAAATAAGGAGAGGCCCAGCAAATAACCTGGTTTGAGGAGAGGAAAGAAACAGCTTGTGGTAAATATAGTCTCGTGATAAGACAAGCCTCTGATTGCTTCGGGAACAGCCTTTTACCCTGACAAACACCATGTTCAGTAAGTAACATGTTATTGGCCTATTTATAGTGTGGGGATGTGTCAGACAGTACACAGTATGTGGGATCTACAGATTTCCTAGCACAATTACTAATGAACATGGAACTTGAGTGACTAACCAGGAATTTTGTCACGAGAGTCATTGTGTAGCTGCTAAGGGGTAATCGGTAAATTGAAAGGCAAGGTGAGTCACACCCCTGTATTTCAAGATAAGTGGCCGACTGTGATTTCATAGCATGCAACAATCCCAACTTTATGGGGTTTAGGTCCTAAAAGGGTGAGGCTTGTCAGAAGTGGGAGCAATAAGGAACAGATCAGGAACAGATTTTGGTGGTTTGGGTGGGAGTAATGTGTCCTATTGGAAGGGATACACACTAATAAATGCTGCTGGATATCTATGCAGGGGAAAAAAACACATTTGGATTAATCGTGTGATAATCTATTCATTAGTATAAATCTTTCCATCATGGTTTCTTGAACCGGGGCTCTGAATGTTCTAGTTATGCCCCTGTTATGAGAGAAATATTTAGACTGCCTTTGCCAACCTACATTTGAAAATCCTATTAGCCTAACTTTCTCTGGCTTCAGTACTTTCTGAGTGACTGGCCTGAGCAAAAATGCAGCAAGAGAACTCGCAACTTCTCATTTGCACATTTGGCAGTGTCTCAGAAGGAGACCAGACCAAGACTAAGTAGACCAGGGGAGCAGCATTGCACCCATCTGAAAATGCTAATTTCCTGGAAGTCAGCAATGGCAACCTACATATTTCTTTAAGCACAGGTTTTCTTTAGGACTTTTTCACACCATTGTGTTGCTGTAGCACAGTCTGTAGTAAAGAGTCCCTATACAGATTAGGTGGTAAGTCGAGGCATACTTTTTTTATATATCTGCTGATGATTTGGCCATGTGTAGGTGACAGGTGCTCTTTAGAGTTGGACTGGAACTATAATAGTAATGTATGCTTGGCTATTTTAAGAAATAACTTGTTTCAGCCAATGTCTAGAGCTTCAATCTCTTGGTATTCGCAAGAATAAATCTGCCCAAAGCAGCGTTCATCCAAGGTATCTCATTACATGTGAAGTCTTGTGTAAATCTCACATAAGCTATTAAGAAATGACAAACAGAGCCGCTGATTTGATATTATCATGTTACCAAAGATCTTCAACACATTGCTAATATAAAGTAATTCAGCTTATAGTGTAGCAAATTTACCACCACTGTGCCTTGTTTAAATGTAAAGTGTTTGTATATATTATATTTAAAATGTTCGGTACTAAAATGACTTTTTAAAAAATATTAATTTGGATCTATCAAGTCAGATATTTAAAATTTGCAGGTAAATATTTAACACTAAACTCCAGGCAAGCAGCTAAATACACACTTGAGAATACATTTGCTGTTTTTACTCACCATAAGCTTTGTAATTCTGTACAGTTGATCCTATGATTTCACTACATTTTCTAAACTGAACAGCCAGACAGTAGACACACCTGGTTTCTAATGCTGTGTACACACCACTGGACTTTTCGACGCACTTGGTCCGGCGGACTGAATCCGACGGACAGTTCGGTCGTGTGTGGGCTCCAGCTGACTTTTTCTTCCCAAAAGTCCGGCAGGCCTAGAAATAAAACTTGCTTCAAATCTTTCCGATGGACTCGAGTCCGGTCGAAACATCTGGTTGTCTGTGTGCTAGTCCAACAGACTAAAACTGACTCTAGGGCAGCTATTGGCTACTGGCTATGAACGTCCTTATTCTACGTCATCACGTTCGAATAAGTCTGACTTTTGGAGTGATCATGTGTGGCCAAGTCCGTTCGTTTGAAAGTCCGGCGGACCTCGGCTGCAAAGTCCGTCGGATTGTCTGTCGGACCAAGTCCGTCAAAGTCTAGTCGTGTGTATGCGGCATTAGTCTCATCACTGGTCAGTCGATTAGCATCTTCACCCTCTTTCAATTCGAAGGAATCTGGCTCAGAAAATGTTAAACTGGAAGTAGCACAGTGACCTTGTTTCCTAGTTGAGCAGTGTGTATCACAAGAGGGACAGAATTAAATTCTTCAGAAGGAAAAACCATCAACCTATATGTATATCAACCCCCCGTATTCAGTTCTTTGCCTGGAGTTCAACTTGATATTTTAAGGCTCCATGCACACTGGAGCTGATAAACTGCAGTTTATTGGAGTTTGGGCATTTTTTGTAAAAGCCCATAAACTCCACTCTGTTAGCCTATGTGTCCATGCACACATGGACGTTTTTCAGCTTTAACCAGTTGCTTACTGGGCACTTAAACCCCCCTCAGTCCCAGACCAATTTTCAGCTTTCAGCGCTGATGCATTTTGAATGACAATTGCGCGGGCATACAACACTGTACTCAAATGAAATTTTTATCATTTTTTTCCCACAAATAGAGCTTTCTTTTGGTGGTATTTAGTTACAGCTGGGAGTTTTATTTTTTGCTAAACAAACAAAAAAAGATGCAATAAAATAAATAAATCATGTTTTAATAGTTTGTTCTAAAATTTTGCAAACGGGTCATTTTTCTCCTTCATTGAAGTGCGCTGATTAGGCGGCACTGATAGGCTGCATTGGTGGGCACTGATGGGCTGCATTGGTGGGCACTGATGGGCTGCATTGGTGGGCACTGATGGGCTGCACTGGTGGGCACTGATAGGCATAGTTAAGGCGGCACTGATGGGCACAGATAAGGCGGCACTGATGGGCACAGATAAGATGGCACGGATGGGCGGCACGGATGGGCACTGATGGGTACCACTGATAGATGGCACTAATGGGCCCTGATAGATGGCACTGATGGGCACTGATAGGTGGCACTGCTGGGCACGGATGGGTGGCACTGCTGGGCACGGATGGGTGGCACTGCTGGGCACGGATGGGTGGCACTGCTGGGCACGGATGGGCGGCACTGCTGGGCACGGATGGGCGGCACTGGGGTGAAGCACCTTTGAGGCAGATTGTGGGCACTGTGGGTGGCACTGTGGGCACTGCTGGGTGGCACTGGGCACTGCTGGGTGGCACTGACGGGGGGCACTTACTTTTATTCAGGATGGCACTGCGGGGGGCAGGTGGGCACTGGCAGGAGGCAGATGGTCGCTTGAATTGCTGGCTGTGATCGGGACTGATGTCCCAATCACGGCCGCCTGCGATCGGCTTTTTTTTTTTCTCCTCGCGCTGTCAGCGCGAGGAGGAATACTAGCCGATTACCGGCTCCGTTCTATCACCTGATAAGCTGTCATTGGCTGACAGCTGATCACATGATAAGGGGTCGGGATCGACCCCTTGCACGGATCGGTGATCAGGCGAGTCTCATGGACTCGCCGATCACAGAGCGCGCCGCGCGCGCCCCTCAGGGGGCGCGCAGGCCGCTCGTGCACGGGACGACGTCAATAGACGTAGTCCCGGAAAAGTAGGTCCGCGCTAATGCCGTCATTTGGCAATCGCGCGGATCCCAAGTGGTTAATGAGCAATGGAGTTTATGGGCTTTTTTCTGAATGCCAGAAATTCACGTTCAAAGTGCCGTTTTTCTCCGCCAAAAAACGGCAACCGCTGATAAACGCTTATAAACGCTCATAAACGCGCGTTAATTAGTGTTCGGCATTCTATTTTTTCAATGCATTGTGGGAGTTTGGAATGTACTGTGGGATTTTTGGAGTGTCCTCTGTGTATTTTTATTGAAAACGCCCATAAACGCTAACGCTAATAAACGCTCATAAACACTAGTACAAAACGCTGTTAAAAGCAAGTTTTTCAACCAGCGTTTTCTGCCAGCAATCTGGCGTCCAGAAAAAGCTTTTTTGAGCTTCAGTGTGCATGGAGCCTTAATGTTTACATATTTTTAAGGCTAAGCTAAGATTCTTTGCTTAAAAAAAAGGCTTTTTTTTTTTAACAGAACTCAACAGCCCAAGCCTAAAAAGTTTTCCCACTTGCTCTGTTGATATGGAGTTGTATAACATTTCAGTAAGAGAAAAATATATTCATACAGCAAACCAATTCTGGTGTGCTTTCTGGACTCTGGCAGCACAAACACTTTGGAGGAACCTAGTGCCCTGCACGCTTTGCCTGGATCAGGCCTCTCAGGTGGTCAGTGTTGGTTGCTGTGGTTCAGCATTGGGTGAGGAAATCCACTCCCTGTTTGATTCCTTCCTCATCTATCAGAAAAAAAATGTCCCTTCCCATCTTTTGGGGCTAGTGGAGGAATACACCCTCAATGTAACCCCCTCCCCCCTTTCCCATTGACCCTCAGTTCTTTTCAATTTTCCCTTCTGTGTCTGGGAGCTTGGATTTAGGGTGAGCCACCCGGTTGGTTTCTCTGGACCAAAAAGTTCCTGATGCTACCTTTCAATGCCTTGGTGTTGAAAGGTTGGTTCTTCCCTCTACCCTGGAGGAACTTGACTTGCTGGTGTTCTTATACCTGTGGTTTCATCCATAAAAAAAAGTGTGACTATTGTTTAAATAATTCTTTAAAAAAAAAAAAAAGATTTCTGCCCCTCACTCCTCGGCCAAAGATGTGTTACTGGAACAGGGAAGACCTAATTACATTTTAGAACGCTTAGAACCATGTTTTTTGGTTTTTTTTCTCTGGATCAAGTTTAGGCAGATTTTTTGAGTTTCCTCTGTCAGACCCAGGGACGTTGACAGGTCTTCAGCTTTGGGCTACTCCCAATACTTGTCAGTGGCTGTTGGCCACCTTTTTAGTTGGCCTGTCATTGGACATCCAAATGATTCAGAAACTCCATCTCTCACAATGGACGATGGAAAAAACATGATTTTTGTATCTAGCACCAACATCTTTTTTCCACTGAGTCTTTTTAGGAACACATGTCCTTATTCCTCTTCTCTTTTTTTTTTTTTTTTTTTTTTTTTTTTTTTTTTTTGCTGGCTAGGTGTATTGCTTTCTCCAAAAAGCCTTTTTCTGTTTGCCGGTACCCCAACCTGCTATGGGCAGCAGTATAACCCAGCTGTTTCTAATTCCCTGTGTTCCTCAATGAACTTGAAGAAATTTTTTAAAAAAATCGTAATTTCTTCCAAAAACGCAAATATTTAATATATTGAACATTATACTCCCCTCACTTCAATGCCAGTGTCAACATCTTTGTCGGGTATTTTTTTCTGGGTTTGGGATCTTTGGCCATCTTGATTAGCCAGGCCAAATAACATAACTCCTATGAATGTACATAGGAGTACAATTCATCCTGGCACCAAGGTATCCTGAACAGGCAGGTAAGAAGATTGCAAAGAGGCAGCTACATTTGTTTTTTTGCAGAGGCGATATAGCATGTCCCTTCTGCAATAAAGAGCCTACTTGCTTGCAGTTTTTTTACTTTTTCCATTTAGTTCCGCTTTAAGTAGCAGGAATGAAAACAATATTATAACAGGAGCAGACGTGTTATATTTCTATGTGGCTCTCCATGGCCTGGAGGAAGAAGGGTATGGATTGGAGTGTCAGCTGCTTTGTGCATGCATCTGTTCTGCACATGTAATATTCATAGACACAAGCTGCTGTGAGGATATTGCAGGTTACTTTAATCAAGTGAGTTTGGGTGCTGCAAGATCCTTCAGCTCCCAGGCCAAGGATTCTAGGAAAACACCCAAATGATGGTAAACTCCTTTTAATTTTTCAGTTGACCATTGTCCATTCAGAACTTAAAGGACAACTGCACCTTTGTTTTAAAAATCTATATTTTAATGAGACTAACACACTTATTAAATCAGCCAAATAAAGGCAATCTTTTGTCCACATTAACTATAATTTTGCATGGTCTGCCTACCTTCACTTTGTTGCTAAAATCAACAAAATGGTTGTGGCTTCCATCATCACTAACCTTCAGTCTCCTGTGGAGGACCAACCCGTACCTTGTATACATAGTTGGGTTTTGCGGTTCCCCATCTCGTCTGCACTGATGGATAGTAGAAGGAGATGTTTCTGCTTGTGCTCTGCCTATGTTGACTCTTATCCATTTGCAGTGTTCTCAGCTTTCCCTGCAGACTACAGAATTTGTTATGGAGAGGGAGCATGGTTCTGTAATCCTAACACACTTCTCGATCTAGGGTAACAACGCTGTTCCTCAATAGGCACTTTACATTGAGGTAGTGTTGTCATCCTAGGAAAGGAACTACGTTACTGGCAAGATTACCAGTTGAAAGTAATGAAAAAAGCCTGAAAAAATAAAACTATTGCAGCCACCACATCTAAGGACCAGTAAACTGCTATATTTTACTTTTTTTTTTTTTGGGGGGGGGGGGGGTGTTTGTTTGGGTATAGATGCACTACATTATGAAGAGTATTGCGACACCTGCCTTTACACACACATGAACTTTAATGGCATGCCGATCTTTATCTGTAGGGTTCAATATTGAGTTGGCCCACCCTTCGCAGCTACAACCGCTTCAACTCTTCTGGGAGGGCTGTCCACAAGGTTTAGGAGTGTGTCTATGGGAATGTTTGACCATTCTTCCAGAAGCACATTTGTGAGGTCAGGCACTGATGTGGAAGAAAAGGTCTGGCCTGCAGTCTCCGCTCTAATTCCTCCCAAAGGTGTTCTATTTGGGTTGAGGTCAGGACTCTGTGCAGGACAGTCAAGTTCCTCCACCCCAAACTCGCTCATCCACGTCTTTATGGACCTTTGCTTTGTGCACTGGTGTGCAGTCATGTTGGAACAGGAAGGGGCCATCCCCAAACTGTTCCCACTGCGAGCCAGTCTTTCTTGTCCCGATCAGTGCCTGACCTCACAAATGGGCTTCTGGAAGAATGGTCAAACCTTCCCATAGACACACTCCTAAACCTTGTGTATGGCCTTCATAGAAGAGTTGAAGCTGTTATAGCTGCAAAGGGTGGGCCAACTCAATATTGAACCCTACAGACTAAGACTGGGATGCCATTAAAGTTCATGTGTGTGTAAAGGCAGGTGTCCCAATACTTTTGGTAATAGTGTGTGCTAGGATATGCACACAGATTCCTATATATGCATCCGTTCCACTTGGGTTTAGGCATTCTCTGCACATTTTAAGGTGTTCATCTAAATAAAACAATCTTGCCATTGCACTCCCCGTCCCATTGTGTTTTACACATGCACATTACAATGAATTGCTTGGGAATGTTTTTATAGGTTGCTCAAGATGCTCAGCAGTTTAGAAAATTATTTAGTCAGACCCCATGTTGTTTCACAGCAGGACGTGCTGCAATTGTCTTGCTTTGTTACTCCCAACATAATCAGTTTTTACATTTCAGAGACAAGCACTGGTAGACAATCACATACCTGCCTATTATGCCCCCATTACAATCTGAGAAGTTTATCAGATATGTAAAAGTGTAATTAAAATGAGACATCTTTAGCAGATTAAACATTTTACAGCCTCCCAGTTTTGGTTAAGTGGATATTGTCTTTTTTAATATATATTCTCATATAAATTATAAATCCTAGAAGAATAGATCTGTAAATGTAGTAGGACATGGTGACTTAATTAATCCTATATTTCCACAGCTGGAGTTTGTGGATTACGTGTTCCATGTAGAGCGAGGGCGCCGAGAAACAGCCAATCTGGAGCTCCTGCTGCAGCGCTGCAGTGAGGTACAACACTGGGTCAGTACGCAAACCCTGCTTTGCGAGGCCCCGGCGAGGAGGACTCAACTTCTCAAGAAGTTCATCAAGACAGCAGCCATGTGAGTTATAACCTCAAGAAGACAAGTGTGTGTGTGTGTGTGTGTGTGTGTGTGTTAACGTAAGAGAAGCAAAGCCGAGCAGTTGTTCTACCAACCAATATTTTATCTTTCAAATGAAGAAGGGAATTTGGGCGCTAGGGTTGACAGCTCTCATATGTATAAATCAGTCCATTGTGTGTTCAAATGGAAATGTTAGTTCCACAACAGCTGGAAAGACAAAGATCAAAAGTTTTTAACTGACATTTTCCAATGGCTTCCATGATGGTCAGTGGGGAAAAATGCTCCTTACACATATGGTCATTACAGATATCTTAAAAAGATCAACGTTGTCACTGGACGCTTATCCGAGAGGCAGACATTGCTTGTTGCTCAAGGAACCCCTATAGCAACCTCTAGAGGAACCCTAGTGTTCCATTAAACCTTGGTTGAGAAACCATGCGATATAGACTAAAGCTGACCATACACTTATTATTTTAATCTATTCAGCCTGGAGGTTCCTTTGATTGCTCAATCAAAGGATGTCGCAAATTTTGGCTGTTTCATCAGGAATTGGATGAAATTCGCATAATGTTAGTTAAGCTTTAGAATAACTGTTTGATTCAGTCCTTGTTAAAGGATATGGCAGGGAATGAAAGACACCGTGAGGTATAGAATGTACATTGGACTATACAGAAGAGAGGAGATGGTCAGAGATGTAAAAACGTATCTTCTGCAGATTGGGAGAATCACAACTGTCCTTGTTTGTTCTTGGTTAATCCTTCATTGATCAGGTCATTCGGCATGCACGTGTTTAGGGGAAAAGGAGGGTCACAATTTGTTCGTCACATACTGGATCTGTCTGGTCTACCCAAGTCACTGCAAATCAAGAGCCAGGTTGCACTAGCTAGTAAAGCCAGCCATACATGGATTGAAATTTGTCCGGTTCAGCAGGGAGGAATTTCAGCTGAATTTTGATCTATGTATGGTCTAGCTGGTTGTACACAAGTTGATTTATCAGTCAACTTGTGTACAACCAGCCTGTCAGGTATTTCCCAAATGATCAGTGCCACAGGCTATAGCTGGCAATACTAATCATTGTATTCTGCCAGTGGGGAAGGCTCCTCCGCTGTTGGAATACAATAGCTCAGTGGGAGTAGTTTGCTGTGGATGGGAGAATTGGTTCATTTTTTTTTTCGTTCAACCAGAAGAAAATGATTTGTGTATAGCCAGCCTTAGACCCCTTTCACACTGGAGCAGTACCGGCGTTGGCTGTAAAGTGCCGGTAGTTTTAGCAGTACTTTACCATTGTTATGGCGGAACATTTGGGCAATAGCGGCCTGAGGAAAGGGTTAAAAGCGGCAGTGTTGCAGCACTGCCAAAGCACTTTTCAGGCGCTTCAGCAGCGCTGCCCATTCATTTAAATGGGCAAGGCTTTATGGGAGCCCTGCCCATTTAACTACTATAACTACACCACTTCTGCACCACCCCAAAGATGTTGCTTGCAGGACTTTTTTTTCCTGTTCTGCAAGCGCACCGCCCCAGTGTGAAAGCACTCAGGCTTTCACACTGGGGAGGCAGGAAAGGCGCGTTTTTGAGGCACTTTACAGGCGCTATTTTTAGCGCTAAGACGCCTGAAAAGCACCCCCCCGTGTGAAAGGAGTCTAAGCCCTTGTACACACGGTCGGAGAATCCGTCGGAATGTGTCCTATCGGTCCTAAAATCCGACTGTGTGTGGTATGCATCGGACTGTTTCCGTCTAAATATCCGTCGGACCCAATTTTCCAACATGTTGGAAATATTTCCCGACCAACTGGGCCGATCGGACATACTCTGATCATGTGTAGAGAATTTTGATCGGACCAAGTGCCACGCATGCTCAGATCAAATTCCTACATCAAAGCTATTGGCTACTAGCCTGAATATAGTGCCATCGTAACGAAATGACGTCATCACGTTCTGAAAGATCGGATTTTTCGCCAACTTTGTCCGACCGTGTGTATGCAACAGTTTCGGACAAAATCCGACGGATTTGGTTGTGGAAATCTCCGACCATGTATACAGGGGCTTACAGTGGTTTCCATGCAGTCTTTGTATTTTATTGTTTATCCATTATGACTTGTAAAACCATTACTTGTCATAGAACAATCATCACCAAACCCTTCTCCCTCTGTGTTCTTCTCTGTTGTTTCCTCACCGCCCCTCTCTGCAGATGTAAACAGAACCAGGACCTCTTATCGTTTTTTGCCATAGTGATGGGATTGGACAATGGTGCAGTAAGCCGTCTACGTGTTTCCTGGGAGGTAAATATACAATTTTTAGATTTTCATGATTTATTCACCTAAAGGGATGTTTAAAGACAATGTGTAAATTTTTGTTTACTATATTTTACTATATACAATACTATACTGTACTATATTTTATTATGTTCATTAATATAAAATGAAAATATGCCTGCAGCTTTTCTCAACTTATTCTACAGATTTAAAGAACAGAGCAGTAATATCACACAGATTGTGGAAAGACTTAAAGTAGAACTAAAGGCAATTTCTTTTAAAATTTTTGCATAGAGCAAGGTAGGGTTATAACCCCCATCAGTTTTATTTTTGTCATACATGCCCTCATTGGGGAGATATGCCTTTACTTCCTGTCCCAAAACGGGAAGCAAGAGGAAATCTTTCCAAAGTGAGAGAATCCTTTGGTTGTCACCAGGGTCAGCAGAACTAGTGTCCCCTCTATTCTTTCTTGTGACAACCCAAAATTTGGGTTTTTCTTTTACATACATTTTTGGGTAAAAATTGAAAACGTAACAAATAGAGAAGGTGAATTTCCCTAACGGGGGCACAGACAGTTCTAAAAACTGACAGGTGTTCTAATCCCCTCTCCACTCTATCCAAAAAAGTTAAGTTTTTTCCTTTTAGGTACGCTTTAAGCTGGTTATATAGTGCATTGCTTTATAGATGAACACAGTCAAATGTTAACATTATTATTCTCCTCTTTTTCTTTCATCAGAAATTACCTGGGAAGTTTAAGAATCTATTCAGGAAGTTTGAGAATTTAACGGTAATAGGCAGAATGATTTTTATAGGAGGGATTTTTAAGATGGGGGGATTCTTTGTATGTGTATTTAGTGAAAACTGGCTGACAGTAGTCACAGTTATATTTTGATCACCAAATTTTGCAAACAACTGTGTAGTCTGTTATTTGAAAGTTAAAGTGTATCTGAACCCAAAAACAAAAATGTTATATATTGCAACTTGCCTGTCATTTGGCATAGTGGCTGGATTGTTGTTGTTTTAATGTTTTTCGTAGGCTTTTTTTTTTTTTTTTTTTTCCATTTGCCCCTGCTGATCCTGCCAGTGAAACACTTCATGTCCTAGGGTGACAACACTCACTCACTGTACTTTATTATGAAGGAGCAGATTTGTCACCCTAGGACAAGAAAGTGTATTGGGTACACCTCCCTCTCTCTGTATATTAGAGAGGTGTTGTATAGTCCCCATGTCTAGGGCACAGTTTGATTATTCTCAGGTCCATTTGTGTTATTTACTTTAATTTGCATAATTTACCATATCTACTTTTTTTTTTTTGCACATAAATTTGCAGATTATGCTTATGTTTTGCAGATGTCCTCTGAGCAACTGTTTTAAGATTTTTATTGGATTTTTTGCTAGGTGGGTAAAACTGCTAACAGAGCTTTTCCCCCTCCTCTTTTTTTTTTTTTTTTTTTTTTTAGGATCCATGCAGGAATCACAAGTCCTATCGTGAAATGGTGTCTCGCATGAGACACCCAGTAATCCCATTTATTCCTCTCATCCTGAAGGGTAAGCCTGGACAAAACTTAACCTCCTGTTCATAATTCCTCATACCTCTACCCCATCCTTTACAGTATCCACATGGAGATCAAAGTTCTAAAAGATATTAAATCCCATCACTGCCTTAATCTGCCAATAGAGGATCAAAGTAGAAGAAACCTCTAGTTAAATGATATTTAGTTTGCTAAAGCACCACATGTCATAAATGATTTCCTTTTTCTTTTTTTTAAACACTAGTTTTCACCTCTTTTTTTGCATATTGATGCTGCCGATTTCCTGCAGCTTCCTTACAGTCACTTCTTGTCTACAATAATGCTCTCCAGCAATGTCTACATTTCCCAGGGCAGGTTTGCTGATGGCGTGGTCAGTGAACCATGCCTGTATGATGTGTGCTGAAATGACCACCCTGAAGCCAGGGTGACAGCGCGAGGGCATTAATTGGTAGACGGGGACAGAGTGTTGTCACGCTATTATAACAAGTGCCTAAACAGACCATTCATAGCAAGATTTTATTATAATGAAAGCTGCAGATTTTAAAACTCTACAGGTTCCTTCGCTTAAATTTCTGCTTTTTTTTTTTTTTTTTTTTTTAGTTTACTGTACTCAACATTAAGTCCCGCTTTCCATTTAATCCTCCTTTATATCATCTTTATGATTGCTCCCCTCAGACTGTGACCATCATTCTTTGTTTTTTGTTTTTTTTCCTCAGACCTCACATTTCTACACGAGGGTAGCAAAACCTTCATTGATGGGCTTGTGAATGTGGAGAAAATGGTGAGTCCTGACGCTGGTAACCTAATAGCTGAATTTAAGGCAAACTGCTACTTGGATTAAATGCATTTAAAGTAGAACTATAGGCAAAACTTTTTTTCTTTTTCTTTTAATTTGGATAGAGCAAGGGTGGGTTATAACCCCTGTTAGATTTTATTTTTCCATCTGTGTTCCATTGTGGAGATTTTCCTTCACTTCCTGTCCCATAGCCAAACAGGAAGTGAGAGGAAATCCCTGCAAATTGAGAGAATTCCTTGAGGACCCCCAAATCACCAGAACTAGTGTCCCCATTGGAAGATTTCCCCTCTATTACTTTTCTAAGGACAACCCAAGATTTGGGATTTTCTTTCACTTTTAATGATAATGGTAAACAGGACAAATGGACAGAGTGAATCTCCTTGATGGGGGCACAGAGAGCAATACAAATTGGCTGGGGTTCTAATCCTTCTCTTCAATATCCAACTTTTTTTTTTTTTTTTTTTTTTTAAGTTTTACCTTTAGCTATACTTAAGGGTGCTTTTACCTGCCTCTGTTCATCCAATTCTGTTCTGAGATTTTCACATCTCTGCCAGATAGCACAGCCAGGCAGATGACACTACTTGCTGTGTTAGGGCCCATTCACACCATATGCCTTGCTTAACGCAGTCTCAATGCACAAACAAGGCGAGTGTCTCGAGTCCTTTGAGTTGGACTAATGCAGAGCCAAAATAAAGTAGGACATGCTCTGTTTTTTTCAGCACGGCGTGCTGCATGGCCCTACACTGCTTTGCAACCTGCCGCAGTGGATAAAGTAGAATTGATCATTTTGAGACATTTTTAAATAAAGTTGAAAAAAATGTAATGCGTTCTTACAATGCATCGGTACCACTGTTGTCACGGCGCACACCAGCAGTCACGATATAATGCGGCCCCTGGTGTGAACAAGTCTTTACAGTTGAAGACTTTAGAAGGAATGCAGTGGTTTCTTGCTTTCCTGTAATGATACTCCATTGGATGCTGCCTATCCCATCAAGAAAAGAAGAAAAGATTGATCGCACACTTGAATCCAAAAGATGCTGTAGAGATTAAATTATTGTCATGAGCCAGACAAAATTGCAATGATGATCAGTGGACGGGTTTCACACACAAAATAACCGTGTTCTTTTCACATGAAACGCATCCACTGATCATCATTGCAGTTTTGCCTGGCTCATGACAATAAAGAAATCTCTACAGCATCTTTTGGATTCAAGTGTGCGATCAATCTTTTCTTGATATTGCCTACGGTAATGAGCCTGGATTAGCACCTTAGACCGGGTGTGTCCATTTTTGCCTGAAGCGGTGTGTGCACCCTTGTTCTGTTGCATCACTAGAGACTATTAAAGCCTCATTCACACTGGGCAGTTATCCAGCATCACTGGCTGCCGTCAAAACCTATGACAGGCTAAAATAAGCAGCAGAGCTGGATGCTATACCGAGTGGTACACATGTTTATGGCCGTTCGCTTTCACTAACACATACCAAGGATGCAAGCATTCTGCATTCCGGTCAAACACATACAGCCCTAAACATGAGTACCGCTTGATAAAGCATTCAGCCGTGTCAAGCTGCCACATATTTCAGTCTGCCGTAGGTTTTGACAGGCTGCTGGCAGCAGGGCTGGAGATTGCACCTGTGCCTCCCGGGTGCCTTAAAATGCACCAAAAACAGAACAGGAGGGTGTAAAAATAGATCTGTCCTGGGCATGCCAGATTTTTTTTAGTGTTCTATTTAAAATTCCTGAAATCTAGTGTATACCACAAACTGCATGTATAATTTTTTGAAAAGATTCCTAGACCTGAAAATTATTTCAAGGGTTCCTCCGGGGTAAACAGGTTGAGAAAAAAAATTATATTCAAGTATTTTTAACTCAAAAATGGCCTTCTCTTGCTCTCATTTTCCCCCCAAACTTCCAATTTTAATTTATCTGCTGCTTTGATCCAGCTTCCTCCTAGGAGGGTGGCTATGTTTGTTCTCTATATTTCCACTGTACGTAGGAACATAGCCCCCCTACTTGCTCACTCTTGAGATGGAGTATGGGATGTGTAGTGTGCACATGACTGCAACTAACGTGTACTGCCCATTCCAAACAAATGGAAGTTAGACGGTAAGGAGAAGTTCTGGAGCCTACAGAAGATGTTATATAGAGGCAGGAAAGCACAGTAAAAACAAGTTCATGAAAAATAGATTACAGGGTCATCAGGTAGTGGATGTGTATAGATTATTTTTGGAGACAATCATTTATTGTCAGTTTAGGCTTACGGCAGACACCTGTGCTGGTATTAAAGTAGTTTTACAGACACAATGGGGTTGATTTACTCAAGGCAAATAGACTGTGCACTTTGCACAGTTGCTCCAGAGCTTAGTAAATGAGCAGAATCTCTGCTGACTTCCATCATCCAATCATGTGCAAGCAAAAATGCTGTTTTTTTTTTTTATTTTATTTTTTTTTCTTTGCATGCGATTGCGTCTTCTTTGCAAAGTGAAGGTTTGCCTTAGTAAATCAGCCCCTATGTTTCTCCACAGTAGTCAGGAAAAAATCATGGCCCGATCTGATCTGGGGTGCAGTATAAAAAGCCAGTGGGCCTAATGTCATCAGTGTGACACAGATTCAGGGAACCCGCTTTTCCCGTTCACTCAGTGCACTTCTATAGCATGAGTCACAATCCGGAAATAACATCTTACAGAGTTGGTGCAGAAGTGAACAGGGAACACTAATATGTATTGAATTTTTATTAGATTAGGCTGATTAAACAGTACTTGTGCCTCCTTTATATCAAGTATCCCTGTCGAAATCCCCCCCCCCCCCCCCCCCCCACTTACATCAGTTTTTCCCTCCGAGTTCCCCCTTGCATCAGGCGTCCCCATCAGGGAGTTCCCCCTTGCATCAGGCGTCCCCATCAGGGAGTTCCCCCTTGCATCAGGCGTCCCCATCAGGGAGTTCCCCCTTGCATCAGGCGTCCCCATCAGGGAGTTCCCCCTTGCATCAGGCGTCCCCATCAGGGAGTTCCCCCTTGCATCAGGCG
The DNA here is from genome assembly GCF_037356315.1 of Lithobates pipiens. Lineage (NCBI taxonomy): Eukaryota > Metazoa > Chordata > Amphibia > Anura > Ranidae > Lithobates > Lithobates pipiens. Next base: position 165,381,989 of record NW_027507789.1, read on the forward strand.
TCCCCATCAGGGAGTTCCCCCTTGCATCAGGCGTCCCCATCAGGGAGTTCCCCCTTGCATCAGGCGTCCCCATCAGGGAGTTCCCCCTTGCATCAGGCGTCCCCATCAGGGAGTTCCCCCTTGCATCAGGCGTCCCCATCAGGGAGTTCCCCCTTGCATCAGGCGTCCCCATCAGGGAGTTCCCCCTTGCATCAGGCGTCCCCATCAGGGAGTTCCCCCTTGCATCAGGCGTCCCCATCAGGGAGTTCCCCCTTGCATCAGGCGTCCCCATCAGGGAGTTCCCCCTTGCATCAGGCGTCCCCATCAGGGAGTCCCCCCTTGCATCAGGCGTCCCCATCAGGGAGCTCCCCCTTGCATCAGGCGTCCCCATCAGGGAGCTCCCCCTTGCATCAGGCGTCCCCATCAGGGAGCTCCCCCTTGCATCAGGCGTCCCCATCAGGGAGCTCCCCCTTGCATCAGGCGTCCCCATCAGGGAGCACCCCCTTGCATCAGGCGTCCCCATCAGGGAGCACCCCCTTGCATCAGGCGTCCCCATCAGGGAGCCCCCCTTGCATTAACGGTCCCCATCAGGGAGCCCCCCTTGCATTAACGGTCCCCATCAGGGAGCTCCCCTTGCATTAACGGTCCCCATCAGACTGCCTCATGGATCAGTGGATGTACCTTTATAGAAATAGAAGGATGCACAACCCCCCCCCCCCCCAGCACCCCCCTAGATCCTGGCCTGAGAGCAATCTATAAGATGCGATTGCTGTCTTGTTTTTAAAGGTGCAGGCTCTGCAGTCTTAGCTTAGTTTAGCCTATCTAGCAATTCACTGACCTGAGGAAAGTGTGCAGGATGGGAGTTTAGACTTCACTGGCTGCATGTTTTTTCCATTTGAATAGTTATGAAGCTAGGATGACTTGCCCCATTATATATTGAATTTAAACCTTTAGAGACCCATATATTTTTATTGTACAGAAATATAACAGAACAATTGAGTTATATCCTCCTCATAGCCATAAATACAAATGGTACAGTACAAATGATGTATCCAAAGTTAGAATACAATCAGAAATAGTGCATCAATAAAGGTATGTACCTCGGGCCAGTAAAAACAAAAACGTAGAACCTAGGGTAATAAATGAATCCTTTAGCATGGACAAAAGTTGGCACTAATAGGGGCAAGGTTATACTTTTATTGTTTTAAAAAAGCCCAACCAAATCAGCGTAAAGCCACGTCTATGTGGACATGGCATGTTTTGTAGGATTCGTGCTTTAATCGTGGTTTCCACAAACTGTATGAACATCAGATGGGGAAGGAAAGGGGAGTGTGAGGTTGTCATGGTAACTGGCTCTCTTCCTCTTCACAGCACGCCATAGCAGAAAAAGTGAGGACCGTACGGAGATTTCGGAGCAGCCAGATGAGTAAGTCTATGAGGAGGAGGGGGAGGAATGTGCAAAAATATTCTTCTCTCCTGTATAGCAACTTGCGCTAATTTACAAATATGTGTGACTGCCTAGAATGTGCATTGCCAGACTGCTAATGACTTGGCAACACTAAAGCTAAAGCAGTATTGTTACAGCAGCAAGTCAGGCTCAATCTTCTATTATGGAGGTAAAAGAAAACTCATTTGCTGCAACAGATGTAATTGACACTCGTGTGTCAGTCCTTTCTATGTGTTTGTAGAAGTAAAATGGCCACCACTTCATGGTAATGATGCACCCAACTCCCAATTTTACAGAAAATGTTCTCATCAAATGATCCAGTATTCGCCACCTCTAGTGCTAGGTCTCCATCTAGTGGTAGAATTTGATATTGCAGTAGGCATGCATATTGCTATGATTGTACAGTATATCACATACTTGGGGAAATCTGCTGAAGATGCAAACTCATGGATTTACTTTTTTCTAAACTTGGCAGCCCAAGGTCCTTTTGGGATTATTCCTTCCACATATAATACCAAATGCACTATACACATGAAGGCTAGACCAACCAGAGGCTGGGTTGTTCAGTCAGTTCCCGGCCCACCCAAGAACCTAAAATTACAGCTTTGTAGGAGTGGTGTGGCATGGTCAGAATCCTTCTCACGGCCTCTAACTCGTATATATGTTCCAGTGACTTCTGCAGCCAATAGGCCTGATCAGGAGTACATTTCAATTGTACGCTTTGAGAGGCCTCTAGAACCTTCTGGTCCATAGGGGCAAGCCCCATCTCTTATTTGAAGACTATATCACAGATATCTTTTGAGTGTGCGAGTGGAACTTCAGGGATAGGGTCACAATCACCTGTTCACCACCCTTGACCCGAGCTGGCTGCTACAACACTGCCACGTATAGGATAGTCTAAATATGCAGCACCAAAAAAACAACTATTAAATAACAGACGAATAACAAAAGAAAAAATAAAACAAGTGACAGTAACACAATAGTCCTACTGTTGTGCAAAAAAGCAGATATTTAAGTAAAACCATCACGTTCCTTATCACCATTGGACAGTCATCATATCAGTATGGCTGTGTGGGGGAAGGCCTCTCGCCGTATGGTGCCAAAAAAGGAGTTTTTTGTAGTGTAGTATTTTATAAAAAAATTATATCTCAAAAGCGTTAAAAGCACATTGGTGCCAAAATCAAGCATTAAAAGCAGAAACCGCCAAGATCAAGCATAGCACGGCAAAGAAATTGGGAGTGCACTCAAAGATGTTCGTCTTTCCCAGAAGTGGCAGCGTGACATCAGCACAGCTCTGTCCATACACTTTTCTTGCCAGGGCACAACTTCAGGGGACACTAGTATGCTGACACAATGGTCCCTGCTCCATGAATAGGCTGCTAATTTCGGCCAATTAACAAAAAATTTACCAGAAAGAATTGGTGCCATTTTACTGAAGACCGATTTAATAGTAAAGGCTCTGGCCACCATATTCACATTAGTCCAACATTACTCTGCATATGTACAAGGGAAACAGGATGCCATAATATAAATATCCAAAGATAGCCATGGAGTCATAAGGTATCCAACAACATCTTGTTGGAGACCGGCCCACCCAAAAGAAAGAAGGCCGCTCTGGCAGCCATACTACCTTGATCTAGAATACAGTATTCACATCCCAAAAAAGGAAAAGCAAAGCTCTGTATTTTAAAGATGGCCATAAGAGCATTAACTATTCAAAGGAATCAAGCGCTTTACTTTAACAATATAAAGGTAATGATAATGGCATGTATCTAGGGTAGAAAAATAGGCACCGTATTTGAGAAGTCCAGATATAGTACATTCACAATTACACGCTTCCACAATCCCATGTATAGGCTGTGCTCTCGGCCTTCTCCTACACCCTGCTTGTACAATGCAATAATGAGGTGTTTGTCTTTGTCTTTTTACATTCTTTTTTGAAAAGATCTAAAATATTGGTAACATGGAAATCCATATTGCTGGAAGCCACATCAACACAAACCGTTCAAGCCTCAACCGCAACAAGGTCCAAACATTGGATAATTGAGCTATAAAGAAGTTTGCTGCATTACTATATGCTATGTGATGTTATCAAATGCTTGAAGCTCACCCTTTATGATCTGAGGCGTTTCATCTACCATTTCCACTCAGGTTATTGTTTGGTTGTCCATTACAGGTAGCCCACCAAGAGGAATGAAAGTGCATAGGCTCATAGAACTACATGTCTTTTATCGTGAACACACAACCTGACTGTCTGCTGCACCCTCCCATTATATAGCCACATGCTAAAAGTCCAAAAGGCTTGCAGAGTACACTGTGCCTCTTTTACACACATTCACAAGGCACATGTATGTGTCTTTATCTCTTCCTTAATTTGTGGTTCTTATTTACAGTGACCATCTTTCTTTGTCTTTTCTTTATTGCTTAGGACTGGACACAGATGTCTCCCCAACTCACCTACAGAATAAGGCTTATGTGCGCCAGTTTCAGGTCATTGACAACCAGAACCTCTTGTTTGAGCTGTCCTACAAGCTAGAACCCAGCGCACAGTGATCAGACTGTGCAAGATAAGCTGCTGATTGGCCATAGACCTCACCGCATGGTGTATTGCCTACGGTACTGTGGTGCCGAGGACATTCCGCAACCTGTGCCATATAAAATGCTGTATCATGTTTACCCTATACTGTATGTATAGCCACCTACTGCACTGCTGACATTTTTTTCAGCTGGGACTTAGGAACTGGATCGGTGGCTTTGACAGGGTCATGGACAGATATTTTTGTAAGAAGATGACATGTATAGTCTCATTTGTGCTATTTTCTTATGGGGGGATCAGAATGGAAATAACAGTATATATAGAAAAAATATATATATATATGGTTGCATTGCTGCATATGAAGGTATGCAGACTACAGAATTGTGTACATACTTATTACTGGGAGTTCAAAATTCTTGCTATATATGTTATGTGTCGTTCGGAGGTAGATGTACAGGGGTTTATTTATATAACGAAGATTTTGCTCTTTTTGTGCAGCAAAAAAATGCTTAATGAAGCTGTATGTTGTGGGAATTTGGGTGATATACAGTATGTAAATGTGCATATGAGAGGTGGTTAATGTCCGAAACGGACTCTGAGGGTAATGTAAAGCAAAGCTTTCCTCACCACAGTGTATTCATTTAAAGTTTCAAATGACCAAGGAACCCGTCACCTCTGTAGTTTTGGGTGGAGGTCGGTGAGCCTTACATGTGTGTATCATATTCAGATATTCACAGCTGATAACAGAAAATCCAGCATAATAATTCCAGCATATTTAATAAGGCAACACAAAGAGCCAGAATGATGTGCAGAATGCAGTAGCCTATAGCAGGCAATCAGATTTCATTTACCCAGTTAAAGAAATGATTTCTGATTGGTTACTAGTGGTGGCTGCACTGTGCACCCTAATACAGGCATACCCCAATTTTAAGTAACCAATGGGGTTTTACTATCGCTGGAGAGTGCAAAATCAGGCTCAATTCTGCATGAGCTTCCAGGTTTTATTAACAAAGCTTAATTGAACAAGCTGGGATTAGAAGCTGATTGGTTTCTATGCAGAAGTGAGTCTGATTTTGTACTCTCCAGCGATAGTAAATAAACCCCATTGGGTATTTAAATGTGGGGTATGCCTGTAAATTTTGTTTTCATGGTGACTTACATTTTCACATATTTATGGATCATAATCTCACAATTGTATTTTGTGAATAGTTGGGGAAATTCCCCTTTTAGTAGTTATCTGCATATCAGAAAATATCACTGCTGTGATAAATTAGATTATAAAGATTATTACATTTGTAGCAGGGGAGAGGATCAGTAAAACACAATGGGGTTGATTTACTAAATCTGGACCAACTCTGCATAGAAACCAATCGGCTTCCAGTTTTGTTTTTTTTGTTAGAAGCTGATTGGCTACCATGCACAGCTACACCAGATTTTGCACTCTCCAGTGTTAGTAATTCAACCCCTGTCACTCTTCAGAACCACTAAGCAAATGGCACAGCCTGCTGCATGCTATGAACAAACTGATTGTAAACCATATCAATAAAAAAAAAAAATGGCAGCTTAATAAAAATAAATTAAGCTGAGTACATTCATGTGTATTGGTGAGCAATTGTAAAAGGACTATAGATACCACTAAAATATTAGTCTTCTTACAATTTGCAGATGTTTGTAGGAAAGGGATAACGTTTAAGAGAGGACAAGTTGTTAGTGTTGTATTTTAGAAAAAAAATGCAGAGTTCATCCTGTATATTTGCATGTAGACTCATTTTAGTGAAAATGGGGGAGCTATAGATTGCTATTTAGGCTATCTTCTTTAGAGTGGTTTGGAAAAATACTGCATTATGGCAACTAGATGGAGTTGACGACCATAGTAAATAATACATTATTTCCTGTGATCAACTCCATCTTGTGGCCATAATGCAGTATTTTTCAGAATTACTCTATTCTGTGTTAATGGAAAAACAATTTACCTGGAGGGAACATAGCCTAATAACCTTACTTTTTTTTTTTTCCCCCATTCATACAGAACAAATGTACATGCAGTTCACAGATTAGCTCTGCAAATTTTTTTTATACACACACCCACAGGGGGAGATTTACTGAAACTGGGCACGCAGAATCTGGTGCAGCTCTGCATTGTAACCAATCGGCTTCTAATTTCAGCTTGTTCTATTAAGCTTTGCTAATAAAACCTGGAAGCTGATTGGTTACTATGCACAGTTGCACCAAATTCTGTACATGTGATTTTAGTACATCTCCCTTCGCTATGTCTCTGCAAAGGTGCCACCCTGACCTCCTTATACGTACCTTGCCTGTGCTTCTTTGCTGCTTATTTCTCCAGTGCAGCCAGTGACATTACCTGTGATGAAGGATGTCCAATGTTCAGTTAGTAGGATCCTGTAGCTGTGATACCCCATCCTCTACCTGTTGCTGAACCTCTGGAACTGAGAGGTGTTAATAGCTCCAAGTCTTCTGTGAAGCTGCAGAGAACAAACTCCCAACAGGGACTAGCTCCTTTCTCCTCCATTGAGAAAAGTTGTTTCATAGTGTACACTGCATGTAACAGGATCTGTAAATGGGGAAGAGTTTGAGTCACGAGAGTCTCTCCCCATTCACAGATCCTGTTACATGCAGTATAATCAATTAAAAAAAATTCTCAATGGAGGAGGAAGGGGCTTGTTCCCTGCAGCTTCACGGAAGATTCAGAGCTTTTAACCATAGCAGCCGGAAGAGGACAGGCATCCTTGCTTAGATTTCTGTACGATCTGGCTGCCTGCACAGGTAGGTTATGTTACTAAAGCTTTAGGGATTTTTTTTTTTCTGCCTAAGCTTCAACTGCCCATTCACAGGGCATTGTGTGATATCAAACTTTTCATTCCATTTTTTTGTTAAAATATCAAAGCAAGTGACTAGTGCACTTGACAAACCACAAGGAGATGGAATCAAAATTGCCCCAACTGAATCAGAATCATCTGATTGCTTTTGACATTATTGCTGTAGTTTCTTTTGTTTTTGATGCACCTTTTAAATTCTCCAGGTGGATTGCTTAGTTTAGGACTCATGGAGGCGATAGATTGCCTAGTTTCTGGCAATTACACGCAATTGTGTGTAATTCATGGTAAATGGAAAGTGGTTCAAATTTACTTAATTGTCATATGTATGGTCAGTTTTTGAAAACGTTTCATGCAGACTGAATTGCCTATTGCAAGAGATGCTTTGACTGGATTGAGTCAGTTGCACAGCAGGGAATTTAGAAATCTGAGATCATTGGGTACACTGGCCATGTACAGAACCCCATCCAGGTTGCCATATTGCAGTGAATGGCATTTTCATTTTTTGGGGGCGGGAGCTGGTTAGAAAATCACATTGGCTACAAAGTGAAATGGAAAGGTCATTTTTAATAGCATTTGATTACAAAATGGCTTGTGTAGCAGTTGTATGATTTTTTTTTTTTTTTTTTTTTTTAGCAAAACTGGAGCTTTCTGTTATGCAGGGGTGATACCTAAATATCCTGATATACAGATTACCACTAGCATTTACAGATACAATCTGTATATAAAATACAATCATCAAAATGTGGAGAGAAAGGCAAGAGACACTTCAGAAACGACTTTACAGCTCACAATTATTACTCAGAATTTGCACTTACTCCGAGTATTCCAATTTCCCTTTTCATGTGAAATCAGGTTGTGTGTGTATATATACAGACGCTCATTAGGGCTGATTTAGGTGAGAGTTAGTAATTTACTGGCTTTTGGGTTTCCGTTATCCCTTTTAATTTAATATCCCTTCCTTAGCATGTACCGTTTAGGTCTTAAGGTAGACACTTATCAACCAGGGTTCTATGGAACACTAGGGTTCCTCCAGAGATTACTAGGGGTTCCTTGAGCTGGGGCTGGTTGGCCACTCATTGATGGTGTCCCAAGGCCAATGCCACTTGGCAGAGTCAACGGCATGACATCCACGATATTTTCAGTTAACTGGGTGGCATTCTTCCCACTGCCGACTAATATAATTTAAGGGTTTTTTTTTTTTCCCCCTCTGACCGACAATTATATGGCTTTGACGGGGTTCCCCAAGAGGTTCCTTAGGGATAAGCTGAAAATGTCTTCTGTAAAGTGACCCCTTCAGTAAACCAAATTTCTCCGGAAAAGCTGTACCTGAAAAAGTAGTGTAAATACTTCTGCTCTCTGCATTAAACACCATTCTCATGAGGAGTCTGCTGGAAAACCCATCCATGAGTGTCAATTGCCTGTGACCCTTGCAGTGCTGAACAAATTCCACACTACTACAGTATATTTCATGGGAGACTTTTGGGGCTGGTTTCTCTTGAGCGGCATTCTGCATTGCAGGTGGCAGCGGATCTAAGTATTTACACAATTTTTTTTGTACAGCTTTTCTGGGGAAATTTGGCTTAATGACAGTCCCTTTTAAGCCGCCCATAGACATGTAATAATCGCCTGAAGTTAGAAAAGCTGCCCTGATGGCTTATTCTTCTTTTTGTACCGCTTTCCTCCTCCTTTTTCTTTCTTCATTGCTTTCCAATGCCATAAATTATCTCCGTTTGCACAGCTAATTTAGTAAGTTTAAAAACAGCCATGCAGCATTTTGCAGATTTGCTGCCATAAGGAGCCTCGAATCATGCCTGGATGCCATACTGTCCTCCCTTATATAACACACAAAGGATGCTCAGAATAAAGACACGCTCCAGGTAATCAAGTGTCCAACAAGAACATATCCACTGATACAATAGTTAAGTGTTTCAGTTTAAATGGCAAAATATCTTTAAGCTATATATTCTTCATATGATCTTCAATTCTTACATTATCCATTAGTTAAGAAATATACCTGTTAAAAAATAGAATGTTTTTTGAGTAGACTGGTGAAAACGTGTATCATTACTCATACTGCCCAACCAGGTGGCATTTCTACAGGGCAGCAAAGGAACCAAGAGCCTAAATCTACTCATTTGTTGTGGGTTACTAGTTTTTTTTTGTTTGTTTTTTTTAATACATAAACCTGTGTGGTTATATATACACCCATATCTGCAGACAGACTGATACTTCTGTATAGATAGATACTTTCGTTCAAAAATACTTATTGCAATGTTTGTGTGTGTACACACCTGCACCTGTGTACAGCCATAGGCCATATCACTAGATTGTATGGTGTGCTCGGGTTTGAGCCCGTCTGGACGGGTTCTGTTAATACATTTGAGTTATGTAAAGGGTTTGTTTTTTTTGTACGAAAACTGTATAAATGTTTTTATATCTGTTTATTTTAAGGTTATGGCAAAGTAAGGTAATTTAGCACTTATGTGAGCAGAGATAATGGGGTAGAGACACTGGAAATAAAGAGGAAGCTCTCAGCCATTAAAGTGTTTACAAGTTTACAACTTGCGTTTTGGCTCATCTGTATGTACTGTCTGTGTGTGTGTGTGTGTGTGTGTGTGTCCTCACATTTTTGTAAATATTTTATTACATCTTTTCATGTGACAACATTGAAGAAATAACATTTTGCTACAATGTAAAGTAGTGAGTGTACAGCTTGTATAACGGTGTAAATTTGCTGTCCTCTAAAAATAAGTTAACACAGCCATTAATGTCTAAACCGCTGGCAACAAAAGTGAGTACACCCCTAACTGAAAATGTCCAAATTGGGCCCAATTAGCCATTTTTCTCTAGTCATCTTCCAGGATGTCACACCTGAGAGATGACTGGTCCACCTGACAAGAAACACAATATCAACACATGAGGTTAAAAGGCCCCTCCCTCCCTTCCCTCTGCAGTTCTTGATTGCGCTTCCCAGCAGTGAAACATTTTGTTAGTTTTGTCAGACCTGAAGCTGAGAACGGATGGTGTCCCCCCCCCCCCCCCGGAAGCTGGACGTCAAAGCGGGGAGGGCTGCGGGTCTAGCCAGGGTTCAGCCCCTTGTCGGGGGGGACCCACAACGACCGGTGGTACTCCCCGGTACAGAGCTTCCCGGGCACGGTGGCATATCCCGGGGCTCTTGTGGGTACATGCCTCCTCCTTACCTTCCAACCAATCCGGGTATTTGGGGGATGAAGGAACTGGAGGGTCAGCAGGGGTCCAGGCTGCTGGAGGAGTGACGTTTTGTGGGCAGTGCATCGTTATTGAGAACGCCAGAAACACGCCTAGGCAGGAGTGTGTGTTCTGGACGGGTGGAGCAAGATGGTGCCACCGCCATTTCTGGGCGGGGTCACTTCCGGTTCCGGTCTATGCTAAAATGGCACACCTGGAGATACCAGAGGCCAAGAGGCACTACTTCTGGCGGTGGGACTTCAGCAAGATGTTGCCGAGCAACATCCTGACCATTAAAAGTCCAGTGGAGCCCGGCAGAGGTCCCACAGGCCTCCCAGCGGAGCTCCTTGGAAATTGGAACCAGCTGAGGTCGGGATGGAAGGTGAGGAGCACACAGAGGTGGCTGCAACCCAGGTAGGGACCACGAGCGGGGCAGTCTTCCTCTGTTTGGCGGGGGGGGGGGGCGAGAGGAAGCGTACAGACTGTTAAAGTGAGTGTTGTCTTGTCTTTTGTCTCCTTAGAACCCAGTGGATCTGCTCAAGGGGCCCACAAAGGCAAAAAAAACAAAAACCTCCCCCTAGAGCAAAAAGGTGTGGGAACTGTAATGAAAGGCTCCCACTGGATCACACAAAACCTTTTTGTGATAGGTGCATAATTAAACTGTCACAGGTTATGAGAGACTTCCTTGCAGTTCAGTCAGAGACGCTGACTATGCTCCAATCCCTGAAACCCCTTATTGCAGCTAAAGAAGAGCCTAGCACTAGTGGCAGGGAAGCGATGTCTTCTCTGCTTTTATCTCTAGGAGGTACGTCTGATAGAGAGCGGTTAACTCTGCAGAGGCCTCCCTCTTCTATCGCTTCAGGAGTAGATGAGTTGGAGGACCCAGAGGAGTACGTGGAAAGCTCTTTAGAGGAAGGGGATAACTCACTCTGAAAGCCAGGAAAGTGACAGTCCTAGACTTAGACATCTCTTTCCTGTAGAGGACATGGGACAGTAACTCAGGGCAATCTATACCTTCGAGGACATCCCGGAGCCTCCAGTACAGGTATCGGCCCAGGATATGATGTATAAGGGAAACCTCAGTCCAGGGTATTCCCAGTGCATCAGACCCTTTAAAGAAGGAGTGGAAGGAGCTGGAGAGGAAGGTCCTTAAACTTAAAACCTGGAAGAGAATGATTCCATTTGGGGAGGAAGAAGAGAAGTTTTTTAAGACCCCCAAGTTAGATGTAGCCCTTTCCCAGGTCTCTAAAAAATCTGATCTGTCCTTTCAGGATTCGGGTGTTATTAAAGACCAAATGAATAGAAGGGCTGAGACGCTTCTGCGCAGAGCATGGGATGCCAATGCAGCAGCCATGGCACATGCTTTGGTGTCTACCTGCTTATCTAGAAATGTTAAACACATGGCTAGGCAGGCTCTCTGGCCATGTCTCTAGAGGTAATAATTCCAAGGAAGTTATGGGCTCTCTAGAAGTAATGAGCAGGGCTGTAGCATATTTAGCTGATGTGACACTGGAAGTTGTTAGGACCACGGGTAAGTCAGCGGCACTCCTGAATTACACAATGAGGGCTATCTGGGTCAAATCGTGGCAAGGGGACCATATGTCCAAGTCACGACTCTGCGGGTTACCTTTTGAAGGCTCCCAGCTTTTTGGTCCCAGACTGGATCAGGTCCTGTCGCGATCTACAGAAAAAGGGAAGAAGTTCCCAATTAAAGCCAAAAGAGAAAGGCAGGACACAAAAATAAAAGGTGGGGGAAGGGAAAGAGTGGACAGAAGGTTGGCCTGCTCTTTTCTGGACCTAAGGACACCAACAAATAGTCAAAGTGACACCAGGGTAGGGGGGGGGACTCGATTTGTCCCTCAGTGGAGAAGGATCTCCGAAAGCCCCTATATCCTACAGATTCTGACAGAGGGATATCATCTGGAAGTTCTCCCCCCCTGCCTCTCAAAATTTTACCCTGACACATCTCCCCAAAGATCCGCTGAGAGCAGCAGGGTTGTTGGACAACTTGCAGGGATTGGCAGACCAGGAGGTTAATGTCCCGTTTCCTCCAGAAGAGCTCTACCAGGGATTTTACTCCCATGGAGTTGCCCTCCAGAAACCTTCAGGGAAATTTTGCCTGATATTAAATCTCAGGAAGCTGAACAAGTTTCTGCGACAGAAGAGCTTCTGGATGGAGAGCATTTATACTGTGCGCAAACATCTATTGAAGGACACCTTCATGGCCACAGTAGATCTGAGGGACGCATATCTCCATGCGCCGATTGCCCAGGAGCACCAATCCCTGCTAAGGGTCGCAGTCCTTACAAGCAAGGGGGTACAACACTGGCAATACTGGGCACTCCCTTTTCGGGTTATCTGCAAGTCCAAGAGTGTGCACAAAGGTCTTGGCAGAGGTGGTAGCTTACCTGCAATTACAGGGGGTATCTCTTTTACCCTACCTGGACAAGCTCCTGATCTATGGACAGTCTTCAGAGCAAGTAAGAGCAGACGTGGTAATCTGCACTTTAGGGAGCTTGGGCTGGATAGTGAACAGTGAAAAATCATCCCTAGTACCATCCCCAATAAAGACTTTCCTAGGATATTCTGTGGACGCAGGGGCTCAGAGGCTTTTTCTCCCAGAAGAAAAAAGGTTAAAGGTAGTAGCAGCGGTTTCCTCTATAATGGAACCCAGGGACTGTTCTCACAGACAGGTCATGAGGGTCCTAGGCCTAATGACCTCCTGTATTCCGTCAGGTCCCTGGGCTCAGCTACATTCCAGGGAGCTGCAGTTCTTCCTTCTATCATCCTCAGACAAAAAGGAGGAGTCACTGGACGGGAAGATCGCCATTCCAACAAGGGTAAGGATATCCCTAAATTGGTGGCTGGGTCAAGACAGACTCTTGTCGGGTCGTCCCTGGGCCCAGTGGAACCCTGTAAGAAATTACCACAGATGCAAGTGCCTGGGGTTGGGCTCACTTGGGGTTCCTCAAAGCGTAAGGATCCTGGAACCTGATCCCGGCAGGGGCTTCCTCCAATTACAGGGAGCTTCTTGCGGTATATCAGGCTCTGAAGGCCTTCGGAAGCAGGATTCAGGGACTAGATGTCCAAGTCCTCTCAGACAATGTGACAGCAGTTTCCTATCTGAACCGTCGGGGGGGGGGCACAAGGTTCAGAAGACTACTAACTCTGGCCTTGGAAATTATGAGTTGGGCCGAAGGGGTCCTTCAGACCATATCGGTAGGCCACATAAAGGGGACCGCCAATGTGGTGGCAGATTTCCTGAGCCGTCGGCCCATCCACCAGGGGGGATGGGAACTAAACCAGAACGTATTCCTCCAGATAGGTCACAGATTTGGGTTTCCCGAGATAGACCTTTTCACCCACAGAGGGAACAGGAAGGTGGAGCTGTTTTTCTCTCACCAGAGAGGATCAGAGGGAATAGATGCTCTAATACACACCTGGGATTGTCACTTAGCATATGCCTTCCCTCCACTAGCTTTGATTCCTTGGGTACTACAAAGACTAGCCTACTGAAGGTGCAAGCTGATTCTTAAAGCCCCTTGGTGGCCCAAGAGGACTTGGTTTGCTACTCTGAAAAAATGGTCGGTTTCTCTTCCTTTTCCTCTCCCAACCAGACAGAATCTCCTTCTTCAGGGGCCAGTCATTCACCCCGAACTGGGGTTCTACATTTTGACCAGAGATCCTCCTGAGTAGTTGGCAGCCAGTCACTAGGATGATTTATTCAAAGATTTGGAATACTTTTTCTCACTGGTGTCGAGAGACATATCTAGACCTTCTATACCAGTGAATCTCAAAATTCTACAAGCAGGGGTGGACAAGGGAATTGCCACAAACGCCCCGAAGGTACAGATAGGGAAGCTATCTGTATTCTTGGACCAGAAGCTCGTGCATGAGCCCCTGATTAGGAGATTTCTAGTAGCTAGGGGAAGGCTAACCCCCGTAAAGGTTATGAGATTCCCTCCATGAAATCTAACGCTGGTCCTGGAGCGGTTGACGAAAACGCCATTTGTGCCAGCTTAGATCGCCATAAATTTTTTGACACTTAAGTTAGCCCTTTTACTGGCCGTCACAACAACCAGAAGGGTAAGCGACCTGCAGACCTTGTCAAGTAAAGAGCTCTTTCTGTTAATATTGGAAGATAGAGTGGTGCTGAAGCAAGACCCCCTTTTTCTTCCCAAGGTCCCATCACAATTTCATAGGTCTCAGGAGCTAATTTTGCCCCCCTTTTGTGACAACCCACAGAACAAGGGAGAGGAAAAATGTAAGTTTTTAGATGTCAGAAGATGTTTGCTGACATATTTGGAGAGAGTGAATGATTGTAGGATATCTACTGAACTTTTATTTCTATTTAGCGGCCCTAGAAAGGTAGGAAAAGCTTTTACAGTGGCAGACCATAAGTGCGGCTTATAAGCAGTCAGGCTCCCTAGGCCCAGCAAACCTTAAAGCCCATTCAACCCGGTCTTTAGCGGCCTCTTGGGTGGAAAAAGCAGAAGCCTCAATAGAACAGATCTGCCGAGCAGCCACATGGGTGAAGCAGGATACCTTCTTAAAGCACTATAGAGTGGAACTGCTATTGCCTCAGGATCTGAGGTGCGGAAGGAAGCTCTTATAGGTGGTGGTCCCACCGTAACGTAGGCCTTGAACTTCTTGTCCATCCTCTCAGGTGTGCCGTCCTGGAAGATGACTAGAGAAAATTGACAGTTACTTACTGGTAACTGCTTTTCTAATATCTATTACTTTGGTAGAACTGAAGTGCAGGGGGAAGGGAGGGGCCTTTTAACCTCATGTGTTGATTGTGTTTCCTGTCAGGTGGACCAGTCATCTCTCAAGTGTGCCGTCCTGGAAGATATACTAGAAAAGCAGTTACCGGTAAGTAACTCTCAATTTTCCTCCCCCGGTGTCATGTGATTTGGTGTTATCGCTCTCACTCTCTCATACTGGTCACTGGAAGTTCAACACGGCACATCATGACAAAGCACTCTGAGGATCTGAAAAAAAGAATTGTTGCTCTTCATAAAGATGGCCTAGGCTATCAGAAGATTGCCATGACCATACAGTGGTTTAACAGGACAGGTTCCACTCAGAACAGGCCTCGCCATGGTCGACCAAAGAAGTTGCGTGTGCATGCTCCGCATCATAGCCAGAGGTTGTTTTTGGGAAATGGACGTATGAGTGCTTCCAGCATTGCTGCAGAGGTCGAAGAGGTGAGGGGGGTCAGCCTGTCGGTGCTCAGGCTATACAATGCACACTGCATCAAATTGGTCTGCATGGCTGTCATCCTAGAAGGAAGCCTCTTCTAAAGCTGATACACAAAAAAGCCTGCAAACAGTTTGCTGAAGACAAGCAGACTAAGGACATGGATTACTGGAATCATATCCTGTGATCTGATGAGACTAAGATAAACTTAATTGGTTCCGATGGTGTCAAGTGTGTGGGGCAGCAACTAGGTGAGGAGTACAAAGACAAGTGTTACTTGCCTACCCTCAAGCATGGTGGTGGGAGTGTCATGGTCTGGGGCTGCATAAGTGCTACCGGTACTGGGTAGCTACAGTTCATTGTGGGAACCATGTATGCCAACATGTACTGTCACATACTGAAGCAGAGCATGATCCCCTCCCTTCAGAGACTAGGCCGCATGTCAGTATTCCAACATAACAACAGCCTCAAACACACCTCCCAAGACGACCACTGCCTTGCTAAAGAAGCTGAGGGTAAAGGTCATTGACTGGCCAAGCATGTCTCCAGACCTGAACACTATCCATCCTCAAATGGAAGGCAGAATAGTCTCTAATATCCACCAGCTCCATGATGTCATCATGGAGGAGTGGAAGAGGACTCCAGTGGCGATCTGAGAAGCTCTGGTGAACTCCATGCCCAAGATAGATATATATCGAGAGATGGGGAGATATATATACACATTTTTTTTGAGCTGCATGATCATTCAAAAAAGTGATCTCAATTCAACCACCCCCACAATCTTAATGTGGCATTTCCATGATTCATTTAAGCGCAGAGCTGTTCTCTGCTCAGTGCTGTAAAAATAAAAAAACGGCAAAGTACTGAGATTAAAAGAAACATTGTATCATTTGGTAGATCAAAGGGATGAACTTCGGTCTGTAAGTGAGGTCAGTTTAACCACTTCCGGGCCACCCAATGTGTATGTACATTGGTACTTTGACATTAAATACAAGAGAAGGAACCTCATCCTTGGCATCCACAGTTCAGAACACTGGAGAAAGATTTTGTTAACATAAAGCACAGCAGAGCCAGTACGCTTGCTTGAATTTTGATTACAGGATTTTGCACTGCAGGAACACAAAATCAAGTTGGTAAGTTGAAGAAAATATAAAGGAGAGGACAGCCTCCTACAAGTAGATTTCATTTGATGTAAATATATAAAATAATTTTAACAAATCTTGCAAAGAATAGTACCCTTTTAAACAAAACAGGTTCACTTTAATACTCCCTATTGGTAATGAGAACAAGCCGAAGGCCTTCTTTATACATTTTCAATAAAAAGCATGTGAACCCTTTTGAAATTATATGTATTTCTGCACAAATTGGTCATAAAATGTGATCTGATCTTCATCTAAATCGCAACAATAGACAATCACAGTCTGTTTAAACTAATAACACACAAAGAGTTAAATGTTGCCATGTTTTTATTGAACACACCGTGTAAACATTGACAGTGCATGTGGAAAAAGTATGTGAACCCTCAGACTAATGAGATCTCCAAGAACTAATTGGAGTGAGGTGTCAGCCAACTGAAGTCCAATCAATGAGATTGGAGGTGTTGGTTACAGCTTCCCTGCCCTATAAAAAAAACACCAGTTCTGGGTTTGCTTTTCACAAGAAGCATTGCCTGATCTGAATGATGCCTCTCACAAAAGAGCTCTCAGAGGACCTACGATTAAGAATTGTTGACTTGCATAAAGCTGGAAAGGGTTATAAGGTTATCTCCAAAAGCCTTGCCGTTCATCAGGCCACGGTAAGACAAATTGTCTATAAATGAAGAAAGTTCAGCACTGCTGCTACTCTCCCTAGGAGTGGGCGTTGTGTAAAGATGACTGCAATAGCACAGCGCAGACTGTTCAATGAGGTGAAGAAGAATCTTAGAGTGTCAGCTAAAGACTTACAAAAGTCTCTGGCATATGCTAACATCCCTGTTAGCGAATCTATGATACGTAAAACACTGCACAAGAATTGATTTCATGGGAGGACACCACAGAGGAAGCCACTGCTGTCCAAAAAAAAAAACATTGCTGCACGTTTACAGTTTGCACAAGAGCACCTGGATGTTCCACAGCAGTCCTGGCAAAATATTCTGTGGACAGATGAAACCAAAGTTGAGCTGTTTGGAAGAAACACACAACACTATGTGTGGAAAAAAAGAGGCACACCACGCCAACATCAAAACCTCATCCTAACTGTGAAGTATGGTGGTGGGGGCATCATGGTTTGGGGCTGCTTTGCTACGTCAGGGCCTGGATGGATTTCTATCATCAAAGGAAAAATGAATTCCCAAGTTTATTTGACATTTTGCAGGAGAACTTAAGGCCATCTGTCCACCAGCTGAAGCTCAACAGAAGATGGGTGTTGCAACAGGACAATGACCCAAAGCATAGAAGTAAATCAACAACAGAACGGCTTAAACAGAAGAAAATACGCCGTCAGGGGGGACCCAGTCAGAGTCCTGACCTCAACCCGATTGAGATGCTGTGGCATGACCTCAAGAAAGTGATTCACACCAGACATCCCAAGAATATTGCTGAACTGAAACAGTTCTATAAAGAGGAATGGTCAAGAATTACTCCTGACCGTTATGTATGTCTGATCTGCAACTACAGGAAACGTTTGGTTGAAGTTATTACTGCCAAAGGAGGTTCAACCAGTTATTAAATCCTAGGGTTCACATACTTTTTCCACCTGAACTGTGAATGTTTGCATGGTGTGTTCAATAAAAACATGGTAACATTTAGTTCTTTGTGTGTTATTAGTTTAAGCAGACTGTGATTTTCTATTGTTGTGACTTAGATGAAGATCAGATCACATTTTATGACCAATTTTTGCAGCAATCCATATCATTCCAAAAAGGTTCACATACTTTTTATTGCAACTGTATGTGTGTTGCCCTCTGGAGAACAATCTGCATTATTGCCTTCCCACTGCCTGTTTTAAACCCCGCACCAGCGCTGCAAACACATACATTTCACACAGTTGTAGGGTGCTCCATTTCAATTCCGTGGATCACATTTGGTGGGTGGTACAGCCTGTCAAATGAGATGGCAGGGATAATTTTTTCCTTGCTAATATGCATTGCTGCAGTGTCATATATACACCCCCCCCCCCCCCCCGCATTTGCAGCTTAAAGTGTCACTAAACACAGGACCCTGCATTCACTATATCTGGTCTCCCAGAGTACACAGAACATGGAAATGCAATTATTTTAGTCAATATAAACTGCTAAATACATATTCTCATCAGCAGTTAGAGCAGCCTTGTAACTTATATCACTGTCTGGTTAAAGATTATAGAATGAGTTTTCTGACTGACCTATGAGACTGCAAGACCCCTGACCCTCTGTCTGGATAGTGCTGATTGGCCCTGTACTAATCGCATGTACTCTCCCAAGAAAAACAAAAACACTAGCAATACACACCAAACTGAGCATGTGCAGCCTGACTCCACAGACTTTGTTATCAGAAAATTTTCAGGGGGCGATGAAAGGAGAGGATCAGAGAAGCCATGATCAAATAGCCTTTTTTACATAATGTGGAGGATAAACCCCTTAGGTTCCACAGCGAGTATAACAAGCATGCTCTGCTGCATATATAACGGAAAATTGTATCAAATACTTACCGTAATTTTAATTTCCTGATGCCAAACCATGGCAGCATACTAGTGATAGAGCTCCGCCTCTTGACCACTCCCTCAGGACCAGTGAATAGCATAAATGAAGACCTGGTTAGCCACCACCCCTTTCTTTGTAACAAGCCACATACCGAATCGCACATGGGTGGGCTCATATGCTGCCATGGTTTAGCATCAGGAAAGGAAAATTACGGAAATTATTTGATACAATTTTCTGTTTTCCTGACGCCAACATGGCAGCATAATAGTAAAAAATAACTAGCTGATAGGGTGGGATCTATTTGTCAAAACAATCTTCTAAATAGAATGAGACAGAGGACTGAATAGTCCTTCCTACAAAGTCCCCTGATGACGAGGCCCCCGGGTCTATTCTGTCAAGTTTGAGTAGGAATGATGGAGTGACCGTGATAACCCTGTACAGATGGGCACCATAGATTCTCTTGAATGTGTTGCCTATGAGGCTTTAACTGCTCTGGTAGAGTGCTCTGCCGCCGCTGACGGAGGCTCATGACCTCTAGTTCTATATACAACCAAGCCTGCTTGCATCCTGGCAGTAACCTCTTTCCCTTGATGATTCCCAACTGGAATGACAAAAAGGTTTATTTAGATTTAGATGACCTGAAAGGGACAATTGTGGAGAGATACTCCTTTAAAGTTCTGAAAACTAAGAGTACGTGTGACTTTCCTGTGTGATGTTCTGGAAAGTTAGGCAATGTCCAGCTGTATGTTAAAAAGCAGTCTGTTACGTTTGATGCAGAATGATCTACAAGATCCAACTCTACTCTTTCTGGAAAGAAAGGAATATATTATATATAATTTTTTTCTTTTTTATTTTGAAGCTCCAAGAGCTTTAATCTCTGATAACCTTCTGCTTAAAGTTCTTGCAATTAATACTGCCAAGTAAGTGATGGCCTGAACTGAACATTGCTCTTTTGGAACAAATGGTTAAACTGATATGAGATCCAGCAACTTCAAATAGATCTTTCTTCCTTGGTGACCGATTCCTCACGACTGCCCTCAAAAGTTGTGCAAACTGAAGGATTCTTGGTCCTTTCAAATGTGTTAATGCCAATATAGCCCACAGTCGTGAGCTATGTGAGGATAGGCTAATGCCTGGAGGAAGATTAGAACAGCTGACACTGGAAGGGCAGTAGGATCAGTGTCTCGCCCTACCAAGAAAAAGAAAATATTTGTTCCAGAATTAGATCTAGATGTTGTAAGTAGAATGTCTTCTCGAACACAACAAAAATAGAGAACACTCTGGAGTGAAACTGGAGCAATCGGAGTTGCCCATCCTCCCCCTTTAGTGCCCCTGCTTGCAGCCCCAGTCTACGTATGTTATAGAGGGGAAATTTCTTCTGTATCCTGAAATGAATGGCCAGGGAAACCGAGGGCCTCCTGGTTAATATGGAGGACTGGCTATGACAACTATGTTCTCACTTGACAGCCTCAAGGGGAACCTCATTTATGGAAAACGTTGGGGAAAATATATAGGTTAGATTACAGTCCCAGAGAGAGACCAGAGCATCTGCCCCTTGCGCCTTGGGGTACAGACAAAATCAGACCAAAGTTTGTGATTACTGTGGGAAATGAGGAAGTCTGTCTGTGGTAGGCCCCACCTGTGGACCAGCTCAGAGAAGACCTGGGTCATAGACCCACTCATTGTGCTCTGGGAAGCTTGTATTTGTTCAAAAGCAACCGCTGGGAGCTAAACTGTTTTCAAAATTTTGCTGGTGATCTTCCGCCCCAGGCATTATGGGTTTCACTTCTCTCAATAGCATATTGCTGCGAGTTTCATCCTGGAGCTGAATATAGGCGATTGCTGCCCTGTTGCTAAACTGCAAGGAGATTGGTCCTCCTTGACTATGTGTAGTAAGGCCAAAGTGCTAAAAGGGCTGTTTGAACCCCAGCACATTCAAGATTATCCTCCTTGGCTGGGAATCTCTGCTTGCCTTG
Source organism: Lithobates pipiens (assembly GCF_037356315.1). Classification (NCBI taxonomy): domain Eukaryota; kingdom Metazoa; phylum Chordata; class Amphibia; order Anura; family Ranidae; genus Lithobates; species Lithobates pipiens. The sequence goes on from NW_027507789.1 coordinate 165,402,828, forward strand.
ACCGAAATTCCTTTGCAGTACATCTTCCCAGCTGTCTTGCAGACATGATTCGTAGCCATTCTCCAGTCTGAAGGTCCTAACGGACCGAGACTTCCTCAAGGTCTTTCCATCACTGCGGACCGCTACTCATACTGAGTAACATTTAGTAACTGTGTTCTATCCTGTTTCCTCCCTTGCACTAAGAATTTTAGGTGAAATTTGTGCAGGTGCCCCTGCACCCCAGGAATAATCTGTATGCATGATGACGTTGTGCCCAGGTGACTGAGGCACTGAGAAGCCATCAAACAAGCGGAAGTATTCATTCTCAGAAATCTGTTCCTGGCTGTCACCACTTCCTTTGATGGAAATAAACCAGAGGAAATAGCAGAGCACTACCAGGTACACCAACCATTGGATGGAGAAAGTTTGGCTTTACTTTGCCTCTAAAGTGTGAGGATAGGATAGGCATCCTGGCGATCCAGCAACAGCCTCCAGCCATGTGGTTATACTGTTTAATGGGCTCCGTCTTCAACCTCTTCTGATCTGCAACTGGACACTAACCAACTCCAAACAGGATTGGGTAGAAAACCTGCAATCCCTCTTGAATCTGAGTCTGTGTCTGTAAGCATTGTAGCAGCCCCCCCCCCCCCCCCCAATCCCCCCTGCTGTTGTGGTGGACTTGGCAGCTCCAGGGGAGAGAAATGATCTTGAGGAGGAGCAGTGAGGAATCTCCCGAAGTGACCATGAGTGTCTGATACCTTCAACCAAGGCTCTGTACAACATGCTGTCCAGAAACCCGTGAAACGTGCCTTCCAGGTCTTACCTTAAGAGTCTGAGTATGCACTTGTGTGATTGGCTCATTAGTTTTCCTAGAAGTCTGCACTAAAATACAAGTCATATTTTTGGCATCCAATGCTACAAAAATTTCATTTTTTGCAAGATACTCCCAATAGGAAATCATGCCTAAAGGGATGCAGACCCTGCCACTCTCCTCAGCAGCTGGCTGATAATTAAACCATTCCCATTGGACTCACCCAGTACATGGACTGGATATTGCTGGTCTGCCGACACTTGCAGATGCTACAGTATGTAAAAGCAGGTTGACCATTAGCTTGTTCAGGGTACAGTTTTGTCAGCCTGTTTATACGGGCATTATTCTCTAACCCCTTCCATTCTTCCCCACATTTGTTTCTAGGAAGCAATACGCAGTCCAGGGTCTCAACCATATGACCTGCCTAGCCGCCAAAGTGCTAGGGTGCTCCTCCAATGGTTATACAAGCAACTAGGGGGGAAATCATGGTCAGCCTCCCTATTTTGAGTAGCAGACTGCTGCATCTATAATATATGTAGCAAGGACTCCTTCAGTCCAATGAGAACCTCCAGAGCCTTGAGTTGTCGACCTCCCTCCACATAAAGTGGGTCGTAAGGCATAGTACATACGGAGCATGTCTTTGGATTGTGGTGAGAAACCCACACAGGCAGAAGATGTAAACTTCAACACGAGCATTAGCATGTTGGAGAATTGAACCAGCAACCCCAGTGCTTCTAGACAGAATCGCTACCCACTTAGCCAGCAGGCAGCCTCTGCAAAGTAGATTCATGAGTACCAGACACCTTGGGTGTGCCACCTGTCCAGGATTCAGCCGGACAGTTCGGGTTTTGAATCAAGTGTCAGGGTTTTAGTCCACCTGAGACCTGGACATATTACCCGGACTGGGCTGTGGTTCCCAAAGTAACCGAGATAGTCATACACAAATCTGTTGCCGCCAAAGGCGGCTGTTTTGATGATGTCAGCAAGGGCAATTTGGCCACATCCACTAGCGCACTCTGAGTGCTATTTTACCACTCTCCTTGGGGCACCCAAATGTGTCTGTGTAATGTTAACCCGGTAAACTCCCGGACTTCTACAGCAAAGCCACGCAGGGAAAAGCATCCAGCAAGATGCCACATTTGCATGGATAAGAGAGCTCTTTCCTATGGCAACAGTCTCCAACAGTTTCCAATACAAGTGTAACAGTTGCTTCAGGTAATTAAGGCAAGTTCAAAACAGAATCTTATGCCACTCTTATCAACAATAAAGACATTTGCCATTATCTGTTAGCAGTATACTCCTCCGGGCAGTGTCTACTCACCAGCCTCCTGGGTATAGATACTGCGCCACGGGCCCTGCGGGACTCTTGCTGGGGCACTGGCTCTGGGGAAGAGGAACAGAGACGTCTTCCTTGGAGTTTTTCTCCTGAGTGGGAGCGCCATATTTTTTTTTTTTTTTTTTTTACACAGGGCATGGTTACTGCTTGCTGAAGTCCCCGACTGATCTTCCAATGGAACCCTTTGGACGGGTGGCTGGGCAGAGGTAAACTCAGACCAGGAATCTCGTACTACCTTCTTCAGTAATGATGAGACTTGCGCAGTGTCCTGCTCCCTGTCTACTGCAGACTCCTCTAGACAATCTTTGTACACCAATTTATTGGATGGGGGACTCCGCCACAAGCCTAGCCTGATTTCTTGCTGGGATGCCTGTATTGCTCTGGAGAAGAGTAGGCGCAACGTGCTCTTTTGGATTTTTTTTTTTTGTGACCGGGAGCGACGTCTAAAGTTATGCTCCTTTGGAGAACACCTGTCCTCACTTGTTCTTTAACTCCGAGAGCGTGCGGATCTGAAACATATCAGCAAACCGCATTAGAGGGCACTCTTTTAAGGACACCTGAAAACTTACCAACTGGTAGTTCCCCTACCTTAAGTATTGAGGGTCTTGCATAAGTGGTGGCTGACTCATGGTAGTAGAGAATAAGGGATGGCCAGCAGAAAAAGGGAGATAGCTGAAAAGAGAAACAGAAGGATGGAGATTGCCAGTAATCTTCTAACATGAAAGTCTGAAAACTACAACAAAGCAAACAGCTGAAACAAACCAAAGAAAAAGAATGTACCTTTTTTTTTTTTTTAAATACAGAAAACTTTCCTACCAGCAGATGGCGACACAGAAGGTTGCTGAAAATGGATCTAGGAACAAACTTCACAGCCTGAAGACAGTCAGGAAGCCGTATCACAGCAGCCCACTGACACTCTTAGGTGATCCTGAGACAGGCAGAACCCACCCCCAGACTCCTCCTGGTTTATGGGCAAAACTAATCGCTTTTCCCAGAATCAAAATGGCGCCCAGAGCTTCCATCTGCCAGTGCTCATGTGCGAACTGGACGCAGCCCTATGACATCATTGGGAGCGCCCTAGGCTGGTAAAATATGGCGCTGGGCGGCCGCCCCATGCCTATAGAGATACCCTGACACCTATTGCATGGTGCGGCCCACTCCTCACTCACTCAGAACCTAAAGCCAAAAAAGAAGGGAGAAGAGCAGAAACTGAATAAAACAGGTAAAGTCATAGCCTAACGGACAAGGAGCCCCCTAGAGAAGGAAATGACAGGCTGGCCCCCCCAAAGCTCCAGAACCAAGTCATGCAGAATGGCAGATTTCGTTCCTAAAGAGGAAACACTGCAGGGACCCATCAAGACCACAAAGACAAGGGTCTGGGAGAGGCTTGGACCCAGCTGGTTACTGCTCAGTGGCAGGGTGGGAAACAAAAAATTCCTTACTTCTTCACTGGTGCATGGAGGTATGAGGGAAAAAGGAAGAATGGGGTGGCGGGTAACCATGCCTTCATTTATGCTATTCACTGGTCCTGAGGGAGTGGTCAAGAGGCGGAGCTCTGTCACTAGTATGCTGCCATGTTGGCGTCAGGAAAGACGGATTTTACTGTTGTGGGTTTAGTAACACTCTAAGGAAGAGCCAAGTGCATTTAAGGGTAACTGTTTTTTTTTTTTTAATCTGTGGATGTGTGGGGGATATGGGACAACTAAGTAAAGAAAAAAAAATAACACAAATTTAAACAAAATTTGACCAATAGGAGATACTGGTGTTCTTATTAACTGGCCTGTTGATTGCCATTGCCAATGTTGCGGCCAACTGAATGAAAGCTACAAAACTACCAAATCCACAGAGAGGCAAATATTATTCACAAATAACTACGTAAATTAAAAATGTAAAACATGTTTTTCTCTAATGTGAACACCATTTATGCTTAACAGATCAAGATAACAGAATTGAACAGCAACGTTTCCGCACTAACATCCCCCCCCCCCAACACTTCCAAGCCCAGCAAGTGCAAAAGGAATGCAACTGGAGGGGGACATATCAGCCAGTGCATTCTACTTGCTATTGCTTGTCTTGGGAAAGTGTTCATAGCTGAGACAAGCTGAAGTTACAAATCAGTCGTCTCCTTCATAGCTGTTGTCAGGATTTGCCAAGGCAGGAGGGGACTGGGCAATTAGAAATTCATAACTGTGGTTAGAAATCATTTAGAAACATGGCACAAAGTACTACATGTACTTGTCACATAACATAATCTTTATATCTATATATAAAAGCATACATATAAAAAAGCCTCTATACAGCCCTTACGAAATACCAGCTCAGAAAATATTTGTGTTCAATTTATTGCTATACAATGTTCAATGCAACACATCCATTTTGTAACAATGGTAGTTACAGTTGTGCTCATAAGTTTACATACCCTGGCACAATTTATGATTTCTTGGCCATTTTTCAGAGAATATGAATGATAACACAAAAACATTTCTTTCACTCTTGGTTAGCATTTAGCTGAAGCCATTTATTAATCAACTGTGTTTACTCTTATTAAATCAAGCAACAGAAGCTACCCAATTGACCCTGATCAAACTGTAGGGGGGTCTGTATTGTTAGGGGGGTCTGTGCACTGTGGGGGGGGCTGTATTGTTAGGGGGGTCTGTGCACTGTAGGGGGGGTCTGTATTCTTAGGGGGTCTGCACTGTAGGGGGGGTCTGTGTACTGTAGGGGGTTCTTTACTGTGGGGGGCTGCACTGTAGGGGAGTCTGTATTGTAGAGGGGGTCTGCACTGTAAGAGGGGTCCTGCACTGTAGGGGGGTCTGTACTATAGGGGGTCTGCACTGTAGGGGAGGGGTCTGTACTGCAACAGAAGCTACCCAATTGACCCTGATCAAACTGTAGGGGGGTCTGTGCACTGTAGGGGGGTCTGTGCATTGTAGGGGGGGCTGTATTGTTAGGGGGGTCTGTGCACTGTAGGGGGGTCTGTATTCTTAGGGGGGTCTGCACTGTAGGAGGGGTCCTGCACTGTAGGGGGGTCTGTACTATAGGGGGTCTGCACTGTAGGGGAGGATTCGGCACTGTAGGGGAGGATTCGGCACTGTAGGGGGGGTCTGCACTGTGGGGGGAGGGGTCTGTACTGTAGGGGAGCATACTGTACTGGGTGTGCACTGTAGGAGGAGGGGTCTGTACTGTAGGGGAGGATTCTGCACTGTAGTGGGGTCTGTACTGTAAGGGAGGATTTTGTACTGTAGGGGGGTCTGTACTGTAGGGGAGGATTCTGTATTGTAGGGGGGGTTTGCACTGTAGGGGGGAGAGGTCTGTACTGTAGGGGGGTCTGTGCTGTAGGAGGGTCTGCACTGTAGGGGAGGATTCTACTGTAGGGGACGATTCTGTACTGTAGGGGGGTCTGTACGGTAGGGAGGGGGTCTGCACTGTAACATGCAGGGGGTCCATAGCTGTGAGGGGCAGGGTGCTGTGTAATGCAAAGGGGTCCAGAGGTACAAGGGCTGTGTAATGTAAAGGGGTCCAGAGATTCAGGGTGCTGTCTAATGAAAAGGGGTCCAGAGGTGCAGGGTCCTGTGTAGTGTAAAGGGGTCCAGAGGTACAAGGGCTGTGTAATGTAAAGAGGTCCAGAGGTGCAGGGTGCTGTGTAATTTAAAGGGGCCCAGAGGTGCAGTTGTGGAGGGGGGGTACACAGTAGTGACAAAAAGATATTGAAGGATGCAGAGGTATGCAGGGGGCACAGTGGGGTGTTTTTACATTTTAAGGTGGGAGGGTGCCAGATATAGGATGCGCCCTGGGTGCCAAATGATCTAGGTACGCCCCTGGTAACAAATGTGTTACAGTTTCACAGGTCAAGCAAAATTCTAGGACTTAGCATGTTGGGTATCAGTTTGTTCAGAAAAACCTAATCTTTTATATTTTATCAAAAAAGTTGATTAATATGTTGCATTTGTTTTCACTTAAATTGAGTTTGTCATATTTTTACTAGAAATTTGTGCTTGTGTAGCAGTAAACCCCGAAGGAGCTGCTGGTTTTATTGGGCTTACCGTTACCTTCTTGACTGCTTCTCCGTCTAGGGATTTCCATGGTAGATGGCCCAAAGAAATGTGGAAAGTGACACTGAATCTTCTTTTGGGTTATTTATTTGAAACAGAAACAGAGTCTCTCAATTAAGGGTAGAGTGTTAGAAGTAAGTTCATGTACTTTAGACTGCAAAAATGGAGAATCTCTTATAGGAAAATCCAGAGAAGAGCGACCGTTTCACAACTGGATTTTACAACCCCCGGATAGACCTCCTCTCACTAGGCCTAGCAGCCGGTAGGGTGTTAAGTAAAGTCTCTGCCACAGACTTGCAATGTATACTTGAGCGTAGGATATTTGACAAAGTCTCTGCCACAGACTTGTGATGTTACTGAGGGACGTAGACAAACTTAAATGAGCTATCATACGGTAGCAGTGCCTCTCAGCCGAGCCAGCGATACAGTATGAGTGTAGATCCAGGTTGTGTCGTCCAACTAAGCCTCCAGGCTCCTTCAGAGAACCCAGCCTTGCACATGGCCTTCTCCTGAAGAGTCCTCCCCTGGGGTTTTTCCAGTTGCTGGGCCTCTCCCTTCAGATGAGACAGCACCGGACCACCTTTGGATCAAAAGGGCCCGAAATCCATTCAGGCCTGTCCCTGCAGTTGCGTTGCCACGGGCTAGCCAGCCCCGAGACTCTAATTGCATGGTTTCGCACCCCAGGCCAGGAGGGCCATGGGGCAGGGTCAGGAGGACCACCCGAACCGAACAAGCAGAAAATAATCTCCGGAACCCCGAAGCACGTGATGTCGGTACCTTAAATACCACCTCCCAGAATTCACAGCAGGAGAACACTCCCACTGGGCTGGTTCCGAGAGAACAGTGGCATTCAACACCCAGATAAACTGCGTTCTTACTCTTGCCGGCGGTGACAGCGACACCTGCGGTCAAGGAGAACCCAGTGCAACCCAGCTGGATTGGTACTGAAACCAGAAATTTAGAAAATTAGCCCCAAAACCCTACTGTGGTTTCAGGAAAATTAACTTTGAAAAAACATAGCGCCTGCTCGTCAGGAGCCAGCGCTACACTTGAAAACCATGTTTTACTCACCATGATCTCTGCAGTCAAAACAAATATAATACTTGAGAGTTTAACCAAATCTTTAGGCCGAACATATATTTTTTTTAACATGTATGCAAAAAAAATGCATAAACAACACTGCAGCAAAAAGGGTTAAAGGAAAATGGAGCAAATAGGTAATACAGATAAAAGTCAGTGTAATGTTTGACTGCAGTATATATTTAAACTGTTGACAGGTATGTATAGAGCTGATGTGATGACAATGACATCTTGCAGGAAAACATGAATCAGCAGCTCTGTCTATATTCATAGATTGTTTACATTGTACATACCACTATTTACATGTGGCACACTTGCCTACAAAAATGATAACTGCATTTTTTCCCCCCTTATTGTCCCGTGGTTTGCTTTTCTTAAGCGATCGTATGACTGGTTTGAGTATAAATAGAGAGGTTTGTACTCTGAACTTGCCCAATAAAAATAGTTTCAACCTCCAAAGCTACACTCTTAGCATTGACTGGGAACTGGTTGGCCTCTAAGCCTGCAACTCCACAAAGTACAATATGTACCTACAATAAGTACATGCAATTTGAGAAATAATCTTTCCTGGGAAAATAATAGTTTGTGGGGCACTCATATATTTTGAAGGCCGATTTTCAATCTCTAGAAATCCTTACCTTTTATCATTATCCTAATTTATTGCTCTGCATGCAATATGCTAGACCAGGTATCTCCAAATGTGTTAAACAAAGGGCCAGTTAACTGTCCTTCAAGTTTTAGGGGGGCCAGATTGTGGCAAGTAGGGGTATAATGTCCTGGGCCAGCATCAGTGAGAATGTCCTGGGCCAGCATCAGTGAGAATAAACATGGCCTCAGAGTTGGTGATCAGTAGGAGGAGGAGCAGTGCCCTTCATACCATCATTGGTATAAGTGGAAGAAATAGTGCCCCAAGGTTGATGTCGGTGGAAAGAATAGTAACCCACAAAGAAAATGCAGCGCTCACATATACAATTATAAAAAAAAAGTGATAATAATTGTGTGACCAAATATAACACAGTGTGAGTGTGAAAACACAAATGAGATGTAAAAACAAAAAATAATTTGACAATAGGAAAACAAAAAATAAATGAATAAATAATGTCCACCAAATTGAAGAAACAAGAGGAAAAGGGTTGAGTCAAAAAGTCCTGATGTAAATGGACGTTATCAGTAAGTTGACATCACTGAGGCGTCAATGGGAACATACCTCTTAAGTCATGCAGGCTTGTTGTGATATTCACCATTTAAAGTGAAGACAATCACAGATCCAGGTCACTACGATCACAATTCCGAGTCTGAACAGCATTGGTCATCAGCAAGTTCACAGTAAAACATACGGGTGAAGTTCACATGGAGGGAAGGAGGGCTAAAAGATATCCACGTACTCACACGATGAAACCAAAACTTAAAGAAAGGTTCCACTTAGTGTGATATCGTTTAAAAAAAATAGGTTTAATATTTCAAATGTAGACAATAAGGCTCTTACAGAGACATGGCCGGCACACATGGGTGCGCGATGTGGTCTGTGTGGGCCCGTGTGCGCACAGCGTGAATTCCCCCTAGCGGGCCAATAAAAGGCAGCTCTGCCCCTTGTTAATTGCTGATTTGTCTCTTCAGCTTCCAGTGTTCCTGTTCCTAACTCTGTGTACCTGTGTCTACCTATTGTGACCCGGATCATCTTGACCACCCCTGAATCTCTCCAGTGCTTGACCAACGGCTTGTTAAAAGGACTTCTCTGCTTGGCTGCTCTCCGTGTTTGACCATCAGCTTCTCTAAAGGACTTTGCTTCTGCCTGACTTCCGTGTTCAACCCCTGGCTTGCTCAAAGGACTTGCTATTGTTGATACCCCATGTTTGACCCTCGGCCTGCCCTAAGGACTTGCTACTGCCTAACCCTGTGTTTTGATCCTAGGATCCCAGGATCCTCTCTATTTGCCGGACCCTTGTGTATGACCTCGGCCTGCCTAAGGACTCCTCTACACCCAGACCTCTGTGCTTGACCCTCGGCCTCCTCATCTGATCCAGCTCCAGTTCCCTTCTCCGGATTAAGGTGTTTGAGACCCGGCCAGGCTTCTCATCGGTCCAGTGTCAAGTCCGCTCTGTGCGGTCCTACTCTCTGCCAGAAGATATCCTCGCAAGCCTTATCCACATACTAGCGACCCATGCCTCTCCGTGACCGAAACCCTCTGTGCCACCTTCAGGGGTATAGCACACTCAGTTGCAAGGGAAGCCGCTCTCAGCATCTCGGCCCTGGTAAGCACCTGACAAGTTTAGAGGCTTTTTTTGGAATGCAAAAAAATGGGTTCAGAAGCTGAGTTTAGAGGCATTTCGAGCGCCAAACGCTTCTAAACGTGGTAACTTGCATTTAGCGGCATTTCGTTTACAGGTGTTTTTAATTTTTGGCTATTTTGAATTTTTTTTTAAACGCTTCTAAATGCAAACGTGGCCAATACGCAGCTAAACGCTGCATGTAAATATGGCAAAACAGACCTTTTAAACTTGGGTTACTATCTGTCAATTTAAATCGTTCAGGAGAGGTTGTGAAAACATCCGTGTACATGAAGCCATAGACGTCATCTGAGGTATCAGAGTTGGTGGTCAGAAGGAGGAGGAGCAGTGCCCCATCATTGGTATAAGTGGAAGAAATAGTGCCCCAACGTTGATGTCAGTGGAAAGAATAGGTCCCCATCATTGATATCAGTGAAAGGAATAGTAAACCAAGGGCCGTATAAAGGATAGCAAAGGGCCAGAGCTGGGAGACCCCTGTGCTAGACCAACAGTTCTCAACCAGGGTTCTGCGAAACACTAGGGCTCTTTTAGAGTTTGTTAAGACTTCCTTGAGCAACGAGCAGTTTCTGACTCTCAGATAAGCAACCATAGACAACAATGATCTTTTTAGCTACCTGTAATGAGGGATTCTTCCCAAATCACCACAAACATAAGGAAAATTATTTCCAGTTACCACTACATTAATTTACTCTGAGCTGTAGATATGGTAATTTATAACAGGGGTTAGTTGAGACTGGAAATGTATTTTTAATGGTTCCTTTGTGTTAAAAGGCTGATAAAAGCTGTTCTAGACACTAGGGATACATTTTTTAAATGTCTTTATATGAGATTCACACAACTCTCACCTAGGATTCACACATTTTTCAAATTGAGCCTAATTATAAAAATAAGGTAATCTAAGGTAATTATGTGAATCTTATGTGAAAACATTTATAAATAGACCCCTCTATCTCAGTCTTAAAGTATGTAGTAGGTCATATGGGTTGCAAAAAATATGTACCAAAAAAATGGTGCCTTATTATTTATTTTATAAGTTCGCACAGTTCCAGTAATTCATTCACTTTAAAGGAGGCAGATGATTGTTTATATGTTCTCATACATATAAACAATCATCTGCCTCCTTTAGAGTCCATTCACACAGGGGCAACTTTGGATCCGACTTGAAGTCGTCCCAAGTTGCCTCAAGTTGCGCAACATGATAAAATCAATGTAAGTGAATGAGAGTCGTCTTAATGTACACTACTGAAGTTGCTCCGACTTCAGAAAAGGTTCCTGTACTACTTCAATCCGACTTCTAGGCAACTTGTGCCCATTGATTTCAATGGAAGTTGCCTCCAAGTCAGATCCCCTGTCTTAACTGAAGCAACTTTCCAGGAAGTAAAAATATTTTTCTAGGCAAACCCCTCCCTCCCACAGAGCTGATTATTATGTGATTGGCCACTGGTAAAGTCTCCTCTCCTGGAAGCAACTTCAAGTTGCCTTGTAAGTTGCCTCAAGTCGTGCTGTGATTCATACTCAAGTCATGTCCAAGTTGCCTCCCAAAGTCTCGCTGGAAGTTGTGTTGCCCCTGTGTGAATGGACTCTTAAAGTGAACGAATTACTGGAACTGTGCAAACTTATAAAATAAATAAGGCGCTATACATGTTCATATAAAAAAAACTGGCACGGGGGGGGCGTGGCCTGACGCGAATGGCGACGGATGCTTGATTGAGTGCTCCTGATGCTTGCGGAGCTATCCGTCGCCATCCACGCGATACGCTGCACAATACCGGCCTAAGCTACCTCGGCCAGCTTGCTGAGACCCGCTGCAGTGTCCCGGACGGATATTGCGGCGCTCATCGATCCGTGGACTCCGGGGATTCGCCGCGTTGTTGTCCTCTGGCCGCCGCCATCTTTCTTCCCCGAGGCCTCCCGGAAAAACCTTGGCCCTGTCGTCTGGAGAGGTAAGGGGCCTTCATCGGTCTCCCCCCATTCACCCTCCTGCCAGGATCCCTCCGGTGGCGTTCCCTTGACTCTGGGGCACTCGGGGAGGCTGCGGCCGGCTCCGGCCTAGTGCGGCCTAGTAAGGCCTACGAATCCCCGGTGTTTCCTGCGGCCACCGCCCGGGATCGCGCTCCGCAGCCGTTCCGGCCTACCACCACGGCCGAGGGATCAGCATTCCTACTGGAGAAGTGGACTAGCTATGGCTGAGTAGGAGCACACTTTTCTGGAGCGCCCGGTCGCCTCTCGACCACCCCGACTATTTCAGTGCCTTACAGAGCACTATGCACTCCGCTAAGAAGAAGGGAGCCAAGCGGAACAACAAACTATTGAAAGCAGCATCCCAAACCCCGACCTCCGCAGAGCTTAGCCAGTTATTTCACCGCCAGCAATTTCTATCCCCGGAGGCCAAGATGGCGGCGACTCGCACGGAGGAGGAGAGCGTGTCCCCGGGCCACTTTCACATATAGAGCCATCTGCCGGTGTATGCTATCGGGAATTTCCGCCGGACCTCCGCCCCATGGACGACGAACTAAGGCGGGCTGCCGTGCCGACAGGCGGAGTGGACGCTGAACTGCGCATGCTGCTCCAAGCGTTACCGACGAAGGCGGACATAACAGCTCTGATAGGGACTGTGGAGGCGGCGCACCGCAAAGAGATGGCGGCAGTTAAAGCAGACGTATCGGCGCTTAATTCCAGGGTGGAGGCGGGGGAGACATCTCTGGCTGCTTTTGAACAATGTGTAGCGGCGGTGGAGAGACTCCAGGAGGCACACGCAGAGACTCTGGTGGCACAACAACTCCACTTGGAGGAAATAGAGGACAGGAGTCGCAGGAACAACCTGCGACTCCGGGGCTTACCTGAGGCTACAGGCCCTGAAGACTTGCAGGATACCGCGCTTGCTATCTTCCGCGCTATAGAAGGCATCGAGCTCCCGGACCGGGTGGGGATCGATCGGATCCACAGAGCGCTAGGCCCTAAACCTAGGGACCCCCTGCGGCCCCGGGACGTTATCTGCAGGATCCACCACTATCCTCATAAGGAACAGATCCTACGCAAAGCCTGGAGCGCCGGGGACCTGGAGTTCGATGGGGCGACCATTAAGATCCTCCCAGACCTTTCTCGCCCCACCCTGCAAAGACGGGCCATGCTGAGGCCGCTGCTTGACCTTGCTCGCAGAAGAAACATAACTTACCGCTGGGGATATCCACTATCAGTGACATTTAAGAAGGATCAGAGATTGTTTACTTTGCGGAAACCGGAATCCCTGCCTGCCCTCTTTACCTTTCTTGAAGCAGAGCCGGTGAGGATGCCTGACTGGCTAGCTTTCCTCCCACCAGCCCAAGGACAACCGAGTATGTTGGGACAAGGAGCTGAGGTGCCTCCCGGATTACACAGAGGTCGTCGCCGACCTAGAGCGGTCTCTCAGGAGGATGTCCGTGAATCTTGATCTGGCTCCCGGGTGCAAACGCCCAACTCCGTGTGACCGTACTCTGATGACCCCAACCCCAGGTTTGGAACTCACCTGCTAAGTTACGTTTTTGTTTTTTTTCTTTGCCCCTACGTTTCCAGTTACCTTTGCACCTTGACTGTCACCTGGCTCCCTCATGGTCCCCTGACACCACCCCCCTCCCCTTTTATTTTTTATTTTTTCTCTTTTTTGTGGGCCACCCGTCCCGAGAGGTTGAATGATCCTACCTGCATTTTACCAGCCCCCCCCCCCCTGGGAAATTGTGAGACGCTATGCCCCCACCCCTCGGTTGACTTATTTGTCTTGCTGGCTCTGCCTTGCCCGTCTGCCACGGGACACCCCTTCTCAGTTACGGCTAGAACACTCCACGCTCCAGTACCTACCCGGGGAGGACACCCTTTGCCACCGTTTGATGTGTGGGGAATCGAGTTACTGGGTCACCTGCCGCGAAGTCCCCCCATTGACAGCGGCCCTGAGAGTCGCAGTCCTGTGAACCCCTCGGCCGGACATACAGACGTGCAGTCTGGACGGATGGGGGATGGGTTTGATATGGCTGCACGCTCGAAGCCCTGATGACATGGGGGTTCTGGGGACATAGACATCCACTGGATTGCAGATATATTGAGGGATTCTGTCGCAGTTGTGTGTTTAGTTGGGGGTGGGGAGACGGGCTACCAGGACGTTGGGCACCACTTGGTGGGATGTTTGTCCTGTATTCTGAGCCGCTCTAGCTGATGCTCGGCAGGCTTTTAAGGTATATCTGGGGAGGGTTGACGGTCTCTTACATAGCCTGGCAGATACAGGATACACAGCCCTCTTGCTGCGGCAATTTCTACATTTGGGGCCAGGTATCTACCAAAAGGCAGGTACGAAGGTGACGTATACCGTGGGGAATAAGAACACCTGTTTAGTTCACTTTTTTCGGTTTTTTATGTATTTGTTGTCTCCTTTATTCTGGTTTGGGGGTCATCCCTGTTGCAATATTATTGGAGTGATACATGTTTTTTCATTTTTATGATATGTCGGGGTGGGGGGGAGTGGCTGGGCGCTCTCTTTTTGAGCCCTGTCCTACCTCTCCCCCAAATAGGTTGGTGTATGCCGCTGGGTTCTGCCATACGGCTCCAAAGCGCCATATGCAAATATTATATTGTGCGAGGGACAAGGTGTTAGACTTTGTCCCATTTTCCTGACTCTCTTTCTCTTTCTTCTTTGACGTTTTTTCCTTTTCTTTCTGGTATCTGTTTTAACCTTCTGTTTCCTTCCCCTCTCTTCCCTTACCCTTTCCTTCCCGGTCCTTTCCGCCACCCGCCCCCCCCCCCCCCCCCCCGGGTCCCCTATGGCGTTCGACGGACTTACAGTGATGTTTCTAAATGTTAAAGGTCTTAACACGCCGGAGAAGAGGCGTATTTTACTAGATGATTTAAAACGGTCCCATGTAGACATAGCTTTTCTCCAGGAGACACACTTTAAGGATAATAAGCTACCTTATTTACGAAATAAGCTTTTCCCCCCGATAGCCTATCATTCCACAAACCCAACGGCTAAGTCCAAGGGAGTCTCCATACTGATATCCAGTAGGGTTCCCTGGAAGTGCCAGAGCTACAATCTGGACCCCGCGGGACGGTTTGCCTTCCTTAAGGGTACGGTAGGCCTCACGCAGCTTACACTGGCAGCGATATATGCCCCTAATGACCATCAGGCCACATTTCTGGAAGAGACTTTGGAGCGTCTTCAAGACTTTAGAGAGGGCCAGTTGATTATAGGGGGAGACTTTAATGCCCCACTGACTCCCTTAGTAGACACTTCCTCTGGAAGGACCTCCATCCCCCTAGGCCAACTCAAGCGTATGTCTAAGACGTTCCATAAATCACAGCTGATAGACGTTTGGCGTCTGCAGCATTCGGGAGAGCGTGACTATACCTACTATTCCTCTGTACACCAGGTGTACACTAGGATAGACTACTTCCTGATCCCCCCACGCGCAACTGCATGCCATTGAACACACATCTATTGGAATTAGGACTTGGTCTGACCATGCACCCATATTTTTGACATACCGTAAGTCTGATCACGCCCCTTCCAGACACCGATTCTGGCGTCTGAATGAGAGCCTCCTGCAGACGCCGGAGGTGCTGGCGGAGGTGTCTAGGGAGCTGCATTGTTACTTCCAGGAGAATGCCCGACCTGGTTGCGCACCTGGGATTTTGTGGGAGGCTCACAAACCAGTGATTAGGGGGATCCTTAATAAGCATGGGGCCCAAATTAAACGGGAACGTACCCAACAACTTACCCAGCTCTTACAGAAACTTGCTGTTGCTGAGGGCAAACATAAGCATAGTCCCACACTGTCCTCGGAATCTGACTTGACAACCTTACGGAAACAGATCAACGATCTCCTCCACTACAGAGCTAAGGCACACTTACAGATCTGCCGTAGAACGACATATGAATCAGGGGAAAAGTGCGGAAAATTGTTGGCAAGAATGGTCAGAGACTTAAAACTTTCCACATACATCCCTCACATTACCAAGGCAGGGGGCGACAGGGAAGCCTACCCACACATCACACGGGAGTTTCACTCCTTCTACTCCACCCTGTACAACCTGCCTCCGGTGACAGCGCCCCAATCAGAAATGGAAGAATACATAGCGACCTCTCAATTGCCCTCTCTCTCGCCTGACACGCAAAGAATCTTAGACTCTCCCATAACTTTACCAGAACTCCAAACGACCATAAAGTCCCTAAAACCTGGGAAAGCGCCGGGTCCTGACGGCTATACCTTACAATATTACAGAACCCTATTCCCAGTCTTGGGCCCCCAACTACTTACGGTTTTTAATGCCATGGGGTCGGGAGAAACATTCGCCTCCGCTACCCTGGCTGCCCATGTCTCCGTGATCCCTAAGGAGGGGAAAGACCCGGCGTCCTGTGGCAGTTATAGACCTATATCGCTGCTGAATGTGGATCTTAAACTATTCACCAAAATACTGGCTACTCGGCTGGCATCGCATCTCCAGCAACTTATCCACCTAGATCAAGTGGGTTTTGTCCCGTCGAGGGAAGCTAGAGATAGTACCACCAAAGTGCTGAATTTGTTACATATTGTGAAATCAAAGAAGACCCCGTGTCTATTTTTAAACACTGATGCCGAAAAGGCATTCGACCGGGTTAACTGGTCGTTTATGTTTACAGTACTTCGACATATAGGACTGGGGGAGGTGATGCTGAGCCGCATAGCTAGTATATATAGTAACCCTACAGCCCAGGTGAAGGCAAACGGTGTACTATCAGAACCTTTTAAGATCACCAATGGGACGAGACAGGGCTGCCCATTGTCCCCCCTCCTTTTCGCTCTGTCCTTGGAACCGTTTTTAGCCAAGATCAGAATGAACCCTGATATACAAGGGGTGGCAATTGGCCGACTGCAATGTAAGTTGTCAGCCTATGCAGATGATATGCTCTTCTCCATCACTAACCCAATTATTTCTCTACCGAACCTCCTTAGTGCATTCGAGACATACGGGAAACTCTCTAACCTTAGGATTAACTTTATTAAATCTGAAGCAATGGGAATATCTATTCCGGCACGTACCCTTTCGGTGATACAATCCACCTTCCGATTTAGATGGACCTCCTCTGCCCTGACCTACCTGGGCACGAAAATCCCAACTGACCTGTCTCGCATCTATGACTATAACTTTCCCCCATTGTTGATAAAGATCAGGACACTGTTAGACACATGGCATAAGGGACTACACTCATGGTTTGGGAGATGCAATCTACTAAAAATGAGTGTGCTGCCTAAGTTGTTATACCTCTTTCAGGCTCTCCCAATCAGAATACCTCCCACATATTTTAAACAGGTGCAGACTCTGTTTGCCCAATTTGTCTGGGCATTCAAGAAGCCGTGCATACCACGTGCCCAACTTTCTGCGCCAAAACAATATGGGGGACTGGCACTCCCCGATGTTAGGAGATACTACCAAGCAATACACTTAGGCAGAGTCGTGGACTGGGGGCGACATCAAGAAGTGAAATTATGGGTACAGATAGAACAACATCAGGTAAACATTCCCCTGCGATCTGCGCTATGGTGTGGTGACTCCCTCCCCCCTGAGATAAAATCGCATCCTTTGATAGGGAACACTCTGACGCAATATCTTCAGGCGACACTTCAAAACTCCCTGACTACCAAAACATCTCCCTTGACCCCGATTCTGGGTAACCACCGGTTCCCCCCTGGGAATTCACCTACACGCTTTAGGACGCTGAGGGATTCAGATTGTTTTACGGCTGCACGATTTGTGTGGCAAGGTAGGTGGCCTTTGTTAACGGAGCTAACCGACCCCGCGGGCTCATTCCAGCTCTCCTTCTGGGAACGCAGTACAGATACACCATTTTCTTCAAAGCATCCCAAATCCCCAGTCTTACACACGACCGCTGACCTCATACGAGGAATTCCTCACGGGCACGGAACCAATTTCTCGGGTCCTCTCTAAAATGTATTCGACACTGAATACACCAGCCCACCCGCCGAGCCTAGCGTGCTTGGACAAGTGGGAGGCAGAGCTTCAATGAACCTTTACTGCAGTCCAGAAGCAAAATATAATTGACCATTCTCTTAAAACGTCGCTGTGCACTAAAATTCAAGAGACCAATTATAAAATCATGACACGGTGGTATCTTACACCTAGTCGCCTACACGCCATTTTCCCAGACACGTCAGCATGTTGCTGGTGATGCCATGAGGAAAGGGGGTCTATGTTACATATGTTTTGGTCCTGCCCTAAGTTGACGCCTTTCTGGACTGCAGTACGCACGGTGTCTCAAAAATTTACGGACCTGCTGATTCCCAATGACCCGGCGTTCTTTCTACTCCATGTATCCACCCTGCCCCCCAGAAGATATAAGAGATCTATACTGCGACATTTGACTAACGCAGCCAAGTCCTGTATCCCCCTACTTTGGAAACAGGACTGTCCTCCGACCGTAGCAATGTGGTTGAGGAGGGTAGAAGACATGAATAAAATGGAGGACTTGGTGCTGACAGCACAACACAGACAGGACACCTACAGGAAAACCTGGTCTCTCTGGAATATGTTCATACTTTCAGATGAAGGAAAGTCCCTGCTTGCAACTTGAGCTGTTGTGATTATACAGACATTAGGCAGTATACGGTCCAACCCCATGGACATGTATCTCAGTCGCACGCCTCACATTGTCCCTCCACGCCCCCCCTTCTCTCCCGATCCTCCCCCCTTTCCCCTGTAACTTACCTTTCTTTCTTCTCTCATTCTTTTCTGGTAGCGATATTTCGGCCTTTATTGTTTAGACCTTGGATATACCAACGAACTGAGCCTCGGGGGCATATAGACCCGGGTTATATTTTCTTTCTTGTGCTGTTGGAATATGCACTGTGTTTTATATCCTGTCAAGATGTGTGATTTGGAGGCTGCGACCTCCATTTTTATGCTACCGCTGTATGTTAAACGGGCCCTTGCCCCATTGTTGAAAACTAATAAAATATATATTTGAAAAAAAAAAAACTGGCACAAATAAAATTGCATCAGACTCAAGTGTGCACATTAATCACCTCAATACAGGGCACTTACACCCCCTTCCTGCCCAAACTAATTTTCAGGTTTCAGCACTCTCACAGTTTGAATGACAATTACTCAGTCATGCAGCACTGTACCCATATGAAACTTGCGTTCTTTTTTTCACACAAATAGAGCTTTCTTTTGCTGGTATTTAAACACTAGTGAGTTTTTGTATTTTTTGTACTATAAATTAAAAAAAAAAAAATTGGTGACAAAAATGCCCTTTTCTTTGTTTCTGTCATAAAATTTTGCTAATTAGTAAATTTTCTTTTGGCCAAAATGTAAACTGCTACATATCTTTGGTAAAAATAACCCAAATTAGTGTATATTATTTGGTCTTTGTGAAAGTTATAGAGTCTACATCTATGGTGCCAATCACTGAAAACTGATCACATCTAATCAGGCCTTCAGTACATCAGGTTTATCTCATTTCTTGAGACACTAACAAGTCAGGAAAGTTCCTCTTTGGATAGCAAACACCCCAACGTATAATCTATGAGGCATAATGAGTCTTTTGAATGGTTCATTTTTTTCCAAAAGTTTTTGGAAAATGTGTAAAAAAATGAAAATGCATTTTTTTTTACACAAAGTTGTCAATTTATAAGATATTTCTAACCCATAGCATGTATATGGCAAAAATTACACCCCAAAATACATTCTGCTACTCTTCCCAAGTATGGCGATACCACATGTGTGAGACTTTTACACAGCCTGGCCACATACAGAGGCCCAACATTGAAGTAGCACCTTCAGGCATTCTAGGAGCATACATTACACATCTCATTTCATTCCTACCCATCACACTTTTGAAGGTCCTGGAGCACCAGGACAATGGAATTACCCACAAAATGTACCCATTTTGGAAAGAAAACACCCCAACATATATTCTGTGAGGGATTGGCTGCAAATAGGTACTCGGGTACTCTTATGGGCTGAAGACAGGTACTCGGGTAACTTGATGAGCTGCAGA
Organism: Lithobates pipiens; assembly: GCF_037356315.1. NCBI lineage: Eukaryota > Metazoa > Chordata > Amphibia > Anura > Ranidae > Lithobates > Lithobates pipiens. Next base: position 165,422,395 of record NW_027507789.1, read on the forward strand.
CAGGTACTCGGGTATTCTGATGGGCTTGTGACAAGTACTTGGTTACTCTGATGGGCTGGTGACAGGTGCTCGAGTACTCTGGCTGGTGACAGATACTCGAGTACTATGATTGGCTGGTGACAGGTACTTGGGTACTCTGATGGCCTGGTGACAGGTACTCGGGTACTCTTATGGCCTGGTGACAGGTACTCGGGTACTCTGATGGGCTACAGATAGGTACTTGGGTACTCTGATGGGCTGGTGACCAGTACTCATATGAACTGTGACAGGTAGTCAGGTGAACTGTGACAGGTACTCGGGTACTCATATGGACTGTGACAGGTACTCGGGTACTCATATGGACTGTGACAGGTACTGGGGTTCTCATATGAACTGTGACAGGTACTCATATGGACTGTGACAGGTACTGGGGTTCTCAGATGAACTGTGACAGGTACTCAGATACTCATATGGACTGAGACTGGTACTTGGGTACTCTGATGGACTGACAGGTACTTAGATGGACAGTGACAGGTACTTTGATGGGTGGTGACAGGTCCTCTTTATTGAGGGGGGCAATCAGTGTGATTGGTGTATACAGTAAGCGGTAACGAGATGTAACCACAATCTCCGCCACGCACGCGATCGGTGTGAGGAGGACAACCTGGTAACATCTCGTTACTGCTTTTTGTTGACATTTAGTGATCGGCTGTAAAAGGATCACAGCCGATCACTTGGTAAACAGCCACTGGCCAATGGCTGTTCACCAGCATCGGTGACACGCGCATGTTCTGTGCAAAGTGGGACGTTTGCGCGCATGCGCCGTGCAAAGAGGTTAGGTGCGGCTGTTTTGAATATTTATGAGGGCCTCAACCAATCCCCAGTAAAGGGGTGGCAGGGGGCAGGCTCATCTCATAAATAGGCATGAGCCATGTCAGCAGGGAAAGTTGAGTGGAAGATGGAGATTTAGTGTTGTGGAGGCTGTCGGTGGCCCAATGGGTACCCCCTAGTCTGGGGGGGGGGGTGTAACCTTGGGCCGGGGCTCCTGCCACAAACACATTGTGAGTACAGCAGCACTACTGGGGACTAACAAGGGGGAAAGAGTACCGCATGTAGCCAGTTCTCCCTGAAGACCGCTTGGTGCCAAGTCTTCACCCCTTCCCTGGGAGATCCCCTGCAAAGTCAGCCGGGGGGGGGGTTGGTGAGAGGGACAGTCTGGAAGATTATGGTAGAGAAGTTAGCATGGAGGGCTAGTGTAAGGAGCAGTTGCAGCCAGGTGTGTTGGCAAGTGTTGCTGGGACCGGTAGCCACCACAGGGGGAAGAGTGCAAGCTGATCGCTGAGTACTGCTACACAACAAGGGGCTTTGAGTTCCTGCCAGCAAAGGGCCATTGCTAAATCTGACTGTATCTGTCAGATTCATCTACAGTGATCTAGCTGGAGACTGCAAGCAAGAAAAGTGCAGGAGGAGTGTTAAGGAGACTGGATATAGACTGTGCATAATGAGATATCTCTGAAGATGTTGTTAAGGTGCTGTTACTGAAGTCAAGTGGGCATCCCATAATTTCCCATCCCCATTCAATTAAAGAGGAACTGCAGTCTGCTCACATAATTTGTAATAAAAACATCTTTGCCATCCTGAAACTTCCCTCCTACCACTTTGCATATTATTTTATATATACTTTGATTCTGTACTTGCCAAATGTGCTGCAGAAATCTCCTTCTACTAAGTCTGGCTGCAACCATTTTAACTGTGGGCAGCTGAAGCTGCTGCCTGTTCTCTTCCTGGATTAACACAGACACACAGAGGCACACCTCAAGCTCTGCAGCCCTGCAGCTCTCATTGCCCCTCTTATGACTCTTCCCCCCCTCCCTTCTTGGCAAACTCTCACGAGAGAGCTGTGCATGATGTCATAAACCCAGGCTTTTTTTTTTACCAGACAAAAAACAGGAGTGGGCTGTATAAGGTATTTACTTGCAGAAAAAAAAAATACTATCTAAAGTTAAAACAACAAGGACGGAAGATTTAATAGATGGAAAGTTGAAAAAATTACCGAAGGTCTGCTTTAACTCTCAAGAAACCACAAAGAAAAAGTCACGGACTGTTCTTTGTCTCTGAAGTGCCTGTGAAAATTTGGTGTGCCTGGCTGTGCAGAATGGGGGATCTCAGTTCATCTGTGGCCCTTAAGGGGGTGCGCTACAAATACATAGTCTGGGGGCAAGGTCTCTTTAACCACTTTCAGACCGGACCAATTTGCTGGTCAAAGACCAGACCACTTTTTGCGATTCGGCACTGCGTCGCTTTAACTGACAATTGCGCGGTCGTGCGACGTGGCTCCCAAACAAAATTGACGTCCTTTTTTTCCCACAAATAGAGCTTTCTTTTGGTGGTATTTGATCACCCCTGCGGTTTTTATTTTTTGCGCTATAAACAAAAATAGAGCGACAATTTTGAAAAAAACGCATTATTTTTTACTTTTTGTTATAATAAATATCCCCCAAGAATATATAAAAAAAAATGTTTTCCCTCAGTTTAGGCCGATACGTATTCTTCTACATATTTTTGGTAAAAAAAATCGCAATAAGCGATTATTGATTGGTTTGCGCAAAAGTTATAGCGTTTCCAAAATAGGGATAGTTTTATAGCATTTTTATTAATAATTTTTTATTATTTTTTTTTACTAGTAATGGCGGCGATCAGCGATTTTTATTGTGACTGCGACATTGTGGGTGACCCATCGGACATTTTTGACACATTTTTGTGACCATTGTCATTCATACAGTAATCATTGCTATATAAATGCAGTGATTCCTGTGTAAATGACACTGGCAGTGAAGGGGTTAACCAGTGGGTGGCAGTGTAGGGGTTAAGTGTTCCTAGGGGTGTGTTACTAACTGTGGGGGGGTTGGGCTTTCATTTAGTGAACACTGATCTCTGCTCCAATTACATGGAGCAGAGATCAGCGTTACTAGTTGCTAGGCAGAATGGAGAAATGCTGTTTACTCGGCATTTCCTCCATTCGGCCGCTCCGTGAGACGATCGCGGGGATGCCCGCGGCGATCTAGTCCGCGGGTCCCGCGACCGGACTCACGGGGGTCCCGACCAGCGCGGGAACGCGCCGGCGGCGGCGCGCTCCCGATGGCAGGGCGGCATTGAATATTGGACGTACCTGTACGCCAATATGCCTGCCCGTGCCATTCTGTCAACGTACATCGTCGTGCGCTGGTCGGGAAGTGGTTAAAGTGTATGTAAACCCTAAAAATTAACATTTAATCTCCTTAATATATCACTGGAAGCATTTTTTATCATTTTTTTTCCATAAGTACAAAAAAAATGTTGATTTTTGCCAGAAGTTCAGCAGTGCCCTGTGTCCTCTGCATACTTCCCAAGTTATGTCAAAGAGCCTTCCTAGTTCCTGGTCTTCGCCTACAGAATGATTAAAGTGGTTGTAAACCTTTACAAACCACTTTGACCTACAGGTAAGCCTAGATTAAGGCTTACCTGTAGGTCCAAGAAATATCTCCTAAACCTACACGGTTTAGGAGGTATTTACAAAAAGACAGGCACCACTGTCTACGCCACATGCGCCGTAGACAGCGGTGCACTGACCATGCCGCTGCTAACGAGATATGCCGTTAGTGGCGGCTGACGTGTGCATGACGTTATCATTGCCCCAGTGACGTCATCGCTGCTCCGGCGCTGTCAGTGGCCGGAGCAGCGATACCTGGAAGAAGATGAACGGTTCGTGCTACAGGGGACACAGGTGACATCACTGGCTCCTGTGTCAGGTAAGTGACACATAATGGGCTACTATGCGATACAGAGTAGCCCATTAAAGCTTTACCTATGCAGGGAGGGTTTACTTCCTCTTTAAACTTTATGTTGTAGAGATCTTAGAGTGGAAGTGGTTAAGAAACAGACTGGCCAGGGCTGATAACACTAATGTCCTGTACACACGATCCAAAAATCGGACAGCAGATCAACTTTTTTCGCTTACTAGTTGCAAGTAGAAATTGAATATTATATATAATAGTTACTAATGTCATGAAAATTCTCGTACAACAGAAAAGAAAATCGGAAGTGATGTAATGTGCTGTAGTGTGTTGTGGTGTAGTCTATTTTCAGACGACAACTGTACTGACTGAATAAAAATCATACGATCTGGTATCGTATGAGGAAAATTTTTGTGCATGTCCGATCGAATAATGAACTGTCATGATCAGCTCTCGAAAGCTCTGTACTAATGATCTGATTATCATACGATCGAATTTCGGATCATGTGTACGGGCCATAAGTTAGTGTAGGCTCACACCAGTGCTTATGAGTTCATTAGCAGCAGCAAATTTTTAAAGGCTAAATTTACATTTTCAAGAAAATAGCCTATGCACACAAACACTATGTTAAAGCACATTTGAAAAATGTTGTTTAATGGAAGTGCATACCTGAAGGCCGTTTCCACCCCTTAGATGCTTGGCCAAAAAAACTCCCAGTTTCCCCCGGGACACTACAGCCATTCGAGTCTCACTCCCACCATCACATGACAAGCAGTGTTCCTCATTCAGATCCACACAGCCAAGTGGCAGTCAGTTATAAGCTACCTCTTCTAAATAAGAAGGCTCTGGGTGGCACTTCTAAATGAGAAGGCTATGGGCTGCCTCTCTTAAATTTTACGGGTTTGGGCTACCTCTCCTTAATAAGAGGGTTATGGGCTCAACTCCAGATAGAATTAGCCACACAAAAGCATGAGTGAGAACACTCTGAGGGGAGAAGAGAGAACTCTCCTTTGTTGAAGAGATATGCACCACCACGGAGGCCTCCTCGATAGGCAAGGCCACCGCCGCCAGTTTGGGACAGCCAAGCTGCCCAGCTAGAAAATAGGCTTAGAGATTCTGCAAATCTTACTCTCACTGCCAACAAATTCCCCAGAGAAGTAATGGGGATCACCTGGATGAAAGTCAAGCTCTGAAGACAAGACCCTGGACAGAGGGGCATGGTTATTACACGGGTGCCTGGAAAGGGACCATCTAAGGCGATCTTGGACATGAACATTATTCAGGACCTGAGGCCTGAGGCATGGAATGGGTGCCCTAAAGAGATTAGACAACCGATGTGGACCTTTGAAGCAACCTTTGGGAGAGAATTGAAGGCTGTAATACTGCCTCACAGGGAGAACTCATACTTCCTTTGGATGGCATGGAACCACTGCCCTTAGACATCACCCCATTAATCGCCTGGTCTTTCAGAGTGGTCAGGCGAGGCACTATCTTAGTTAGGATTCACAACACACCAAGAACATCTAACACCACTTACTCCCAGGGAGCCCAGTAGTGGAATTGACCCTGATCTTGGACATGGTTGTCCCTACAGTCCAACACATAGAGCTCTGAGAGTTTCATGGTGTCTGCTATGTCAGGGCCTGGATGTGAACCGTGTAACCTCTGCTGTGTCGGGCAGTATCTCTTCTTGCTGAGCTACCTGGAATGCTGGACATTTACCTGGATAATTCCTTGAATGATCCTGTCTTGGACCCTGAACTATTTGCTCCTCCCATGAACTTCCTGATTTAAGCCACGTCTCTGCACTTCCTGTTTGCCAGATTATTGTGCTCTCTCCAGCCAGTATCTCGCTCCTGTCTTCCCTGCTGTCGTTCATATTTTGCCACCACTAGTTATTGACCTTGGCTTGTTCCTCGACTACATTTCTGCCTGATCCCAATCTGCAACTACTCGTTACTGACCTTTTGACTTGTTTACTGACTACGCTTTTGTTGAGCCCTACCTGCTTATCCGCTACTGGACCCCAGCTTGCTCACCTCCTGGTGGGAGGATCCTGAGAACATGCAGCAAAATGCATCTTCACCATCAGGAGCTCTGGTGAACACCGGTTAGTACTTACACTCTGCACCTCAGGTGAGCCCGCATAGTTCACCAGGGTGACTGCCTGTATATCTATCCTGCTGATCTGTGGTAGTTCTGCTACTGCTATAGCAAATAGTCTTCGTGCCTGACCCCTGATCGTAACAACTTATTATTTACTGAAGCCTCACTCCACCTTCTGTGACTTCCATTCAGGGAACCTAGGATACCCCGTGCTACTAGTCAGACCCATAATTGGGGTTCCCACTGCTAGGGAAGGAGCTTAAGCACACAAACTCTTTTATTACCAGGGCCTTCCATCACCTTTGCTAAGTCACACCACTTCTTGATGACTGGCTGATTATGCACTGGACACTAGTGCTGTAGTCATTAATAACAGCAATCTAGCTTCTTTCAAATAGTTTCCCTACATGTTAGACATTTGTACTACATCTTCGCTATCTCATCTTGTCCCCTTATTAAGTCCTGTTCTTTTTATACGCCATACATTCATTGACCCTTTTAAGCTAAGGTGACCAGATTTTTAAAATGAAAACCAGGGACATACTGTATGTGGGGTTGAGGGTTAGAGGATATGTGCTAGAGGGTGCTTTGGGAGGGGAGAGGAATTGTGTTGGGGGGGTCAAACTTAAAATCTGCCCCCCCTTCTAGCACAAGTCATCTCTAACCCAAAACAAAGCACCCCTAGTACATATCCTCTAACCCCCACCCCCCTCCCTAAAATAACTCCTGGCAGCATAATTGTTACCAGCCCCCCCTTCCCAAACACCATGTCCCCCAAGACTCCTGTTATTACAGTCCTCAGCCCTGACCCCCAGGCAGATGCTGTAGCAAGGTGTCCCTCCTCCTCCTTGACTCTTCCTCCTGGCCTGTGTACTTGTCATATCAGAGCCGAGGAGGAAGCATTGTACACTGAGTGCAGCCGGTGGGGAGAGGAATGCGATTGCGGTGTGTGGGACCGTGACACCTGTCTCTGCCTCACTCCCTCCTCCCCACACACTGTGTGGAGCTGAAGAGATCCTGGAAGGGAAGGAGGAAGAGCAGAGAGCTGCGGCACCCCTCTCAATGCAGGGCCAGTGCCAGTTCAGACCTAGTGTCCCCCTCTGGCGGTTGTCACCCGGGTGTGAGCCGCAACACCATAGTGATGCCACTGAGCACCGCTCTGCCTCAGAACCCACCCTGCAATCCGGGGACAAATCTGGGGACAGACAGGCACCGGGGACATTGTCCTCAATCCGGGGACTGTCCCCTGAAACCAGGGATGTCTGGTCACCCTATTTTAAGCTTGTCCTCAAGTTACTTCAGCAGATTTAAAAGAAAGATGACTTTATCAGTGTGCTGCTGCTTTTTCACTATCCAATCAGCAATCTGGAGTTGTGCTCTTGACCAAGCTGGGCTGCTGCAATGCAGATTCAGGACTTGGTCATGGTCTCCACCGGTCCTTTGGTACATACAGTACAAACAGCTTCCATTTATGTAGTTGAAACATGTATTTAGCTGTTTGTCTACAAGCTGTTAAACCTTGAAAAAAATATAACATTATTTATGGGGATCTGGTTAAATTGAATAAAAAAAAAAAAAAAAAAAAAAAGCCAAGCTCAGGTAAAGCAATGGGAATTTGATTTCGTTCCATCAATCAATGGAGAGAATGTTCATGTACTTTACTGATTTCATCATATACTGGTTGCTTATTAATATTTCTCCCATTAAAATGTTAATTGCTTATATTTATCAATCTCAGCATCTCATTTAAAAAAATCCTGCTTTTGATTTTACTGGTGTTGTCCTTTAAATAAGCTTCTTGCTGCAGTGTGAGCAGAATTGGAGGCAGACCAAATGCGCTCTGTAGGTAATAGTCATAAAACTACAGGGAAGACGAATCTTACACAGATGAACAGCTGGAGACAGAGAAATTTACAGATGATGGTACAGTCTCGCTTGCAGGCACCATTACTGCCACTCTCCTGATGAGCAACAAAACAGCATGCAACACAGTAGCTCAATGTGCATTAACTTGGCTGGGGGTGCAAATTAAAGATACACTTCAGTCAAAATTGAAACGTACATATCAAAGTGCATATAAGAGATATGGCTTACAAGGATTTTGTTGATTACTAGGCATAGCTATAATGTAATTTTTAGCTAATAGCGCAGTTTTTGTTTTTACCACAGCTGTAAGGGTCGGTTCACACAGGGGCAACACGACTTTCAACACGACTTTTGGAGGCAACTTGGACACAACTTCAACACGACTTGGGCCGACTTACAACGCAACTTTAAGTCGCCCCAGGCCAGGCGACTTTTGCCGTGGCCAATCAGAGAATGAGCTCTAAAGGGGGAACTCCACGTCAAATAAAAAAAAAAACGGCGTGGGTCCCCCCTCCGAGAGCATACCAGGCCCTTAGGTCTGGTATGGATTTTAAGGGGAACCCCCTACGCTGAAAAAATGGCGTGGGGTCCCCCCCAGATCCATACCAGACCCTTATCCGAGCACGCTACCCGGCTGGCCAGGAAAGCGAGCGCCCCTCCTGAGCTGTACCAGGCTGCGTGCCCTCAACATGGGGGGTGCCTTGGGGAAGGGGGGCGCGTGGCCCCCCCCACCCCAAAGCACCTTGTCCCCATGTTGATGAGGACAAGGGCCTCTTCCCAACAACCCTGGCCGTTGGTCGTCAGGGTCTGCGGGTGGGGGGCTTATCGGAATCCGTGAGCCCCCTTTAATAAGGGGGCCCCCGGATCCCGGCCCCCCCACCCTATGTGAATGAGTATGGGGTACAATGTACCCCTACCCATTCACCTGTGAAAAAAATGTAAAAAAGAAAACACAACACACAAGGGTTAAAATTGTTTATTGCACAGCTTCGGGGGTCTTCTTCTGTCTTCGGGGGTCTTCTCTTATTAAAGGGGGCTCATGGATTCCGATAAGCTCCCCGCCCGCAGCCCCCTGACAACCAACAGCCTCGTCCCCACCCCCTTTCCTGGCCAGCCGGGTAGTGTGCTTGGATAAGGGTCTGGTATGGATCTGGGGGGGGCCCCACGCCATTTTTTTGGCTTAGGGGGTTCCCCTTAAAATCCATACCAGACCTAAGGGCCTGGTATGCTCTCAGAGGGGGGACTCACGCCAAATTTTTTAAATAAATTTGGCGTGGATTTCCCTCTTGAGAGCTGATAATTCTGTGAGAGTCGCCTCCGTATAGATGGAGATCCGACTTGGAGGCGACCTCCATTGAAATCAATGGGTACCAGTCGCCTACAAGTCGGATTGAAGTAGTACAGGAACCTTTTCTGAAGTCGGAGCGACTTCAGTAGTTTGCATTAAGACGGCTCTCATTCACTTGCATTGATTTTTACATGTAGCGCGACTTAACGCGACTAGGGGCAACCTGAAGTCGGATCTGAGTCGCCCCTGTGTGAACCTGCTCTTATAGAACAACATATCCTAAAGACACAAAATTCTAAAGTGAACATGTGCTTTGCCCATGCAGGGCAAAACTACAAGTTTACTTAAGCCCCCTCTAAAACTGCACATACTGCCGTCATTCTGCCATTGCTCCATTCGGCCACTGGGAGAAAGGTAAAATACCCTGAACTTACTGGTATGGAGGAGAAATTCCTTTCCTCCTACTTGACAATGCATGTACTTGATGATTGACCCACAATCTTCTGCCCTGATGGATTCATGGACTTGTAGGCTTGATCCACAGCTTTGGGGGCTTCACCTGCCCCCTGATGGTGCCTGCTTAGTCGCAATACCAATTTGGACATCACCCCACTGTTTTCTTTAGATGTTTATAAGGCAGTCATTCTTCTACTTACCACCAAAGCAGAAGATACATTACATAGTTAGTAAGGTTGAATAAAGACACCAGTCCATCCAGTTCAACCTGAGTGAGTATCTACAATTGTACATGTCCTTGTACATTGCACACTCTCATTGTCCCCATTCATATACTAGGGCCAATTTTGGACAGAAGCCAATTAACCTACCAGCATGTCTTTGGAGTGTGGGAGTAAGCTGGGGTGCCTGGAAGAAACCCACGCAAGCACAGTGAGAACATGCAAATTCCAGGCAGGTAGTGTCATGGTTGGGTTTTGAACCAGCAACCCTTTTTACTGCTAGGTGAGAGTGCTAACCACTACACCACTGTGCTGCCCTGCATGTTATGAGGTCCAGATTACATTTTAGTAAGTTTCTTAGCTTAATAAAAATACAACACATTTCAGGGGTTCAAAGGGTCATCAGAGCTACAAATAACACTGTTACAATGTTGTATTAAGAGATCCTGTACCCCATGCTTTTCTACTTAACCAATTGAGGGAATAGTCTTCCTCTTACCACAAACAAAAGGGGGCACTTCTCCACTGACCACCCATGAAAAGGCACTACACCAAACACCAATGTACTGCAATTGGGCACTTTTTCGACTGACCACCAATTTAATGGGGCACTTCTCCACTGACCACCGATGTAAAAGAATGTTTTTCTCCAACTAACAACCAATTTCAAGTCTGTTTTCCATCTATCGACCACCAATAGGAGTAGCATTTTTTCACTGACCTTCAATGAACAGGACACTACAGTGACCACCAGTGCAATGTGGTTTTCTCCACTAATCATGAATGTAATGGGCCACTACACTGACCCCCAAAACCTGATGGGTTTTACCTATTTCATACTCTATCCACCCTTTAGAATTCCATCACGGAGCAGCACCAAAAGTGACGGTGCTTACACCCATTGAATCTGTTGGTGCCTGCCATCTGTTGGTGAGGTCAATGTGTTCATAGTGGACACTCTTTCCTCAGTGTTCTCCTTCCCTGGCCACCAGGGGCGGACTGACCATTGGGCCACTCGGGCACTGCCCGAGGGCCCCATGCCACTAGGGGGCCCCATCAGGGTTGCCAGCCTCAGTAAAACCAGGGACACTATGTAAAAATTTGTGTTTTTTTTTTTTTTTTTTTACATCTGTCTCTGAAATGTCCCTTACCGACATCTTTTTGGTCTAAAAATCCTGAGATTATAGCTGCCCCACCTCTCCAGTACCTTCTCAGCCAATAGAAACTTTACTGTGTGATTGTATACTGTGTGTGTGTGTGTGTTTGTGTCTACTGTGTGGCCCCATAATCTCTGATTGCCTGGGGGCCCCATAATCTCCTATTGCCCGGGGGCCCCATGAGTTCCAGTCCGCCCCTGCTGGCCACGGCACCCATCACACTGACAGATGCAAGTCTGAGGAGTTTTTTTTACTAGGGGTGGGCAAAGTCTGGGCTCCATTCACACCAATGCGTTTTTTCATGCTTTTTGCAGAAACACAGGACATTGTTTTTAACATGGGTTTTTTGTGCCTCTGCTTTTTTAGAAAAAGTCATGGACTTTTTAAAATGCAAAATGCAATTTTTTTCGCTTTTCTGGTTCAATAGACTTCAATGGAGAAGCTGCGGAAAAGCATGTACTGAGTTTTTACCTTGATTTTACGTAGATTTGGCAAACAACAACATTTCCTCCCCAAAAAAGCATAAGGAACAGAAAACGCTAATCGTGTTTAAAAAAAAAAAAAAGCACAGTTTTTGATGTGTTTTACCACATTCCAGTACAGTCCAGTGTAGGAAAAATTCAGCATGTTCTACTTTTTATCTGGTACTGGAATGCACTGGAACTGACCACACTGGTGTGAACTATGCCATTAGAGACAATATAACCAACTTTCCATGCATTTTTGATGTAGAAAATACTGCACTGGACTGCATTTGGTGTAAACTGGCTCTCAAACAAAAGTAAAGTGGACTGGATGGGGATCTAGTCTCTCAGTTCCCCATCATGCTCTGCCCTCTCAGTGAAAAGTAATTTCCCAAATATGGGCATTGCCATATTTGGGTAATGACATCACCCGTATCCCAAAAAAAGACCGACAATTTTGAAAAAAAAACAACAATATTTTTTACTTTCTACTATAAAACATATCCAATAAAAAAATATAAAAAATCTAATTTCTTCATTAATTTGGGCCAATATGTATTCTGCTACATGTCTTTGGTAATAAAAATCCCAATAAGCGTATATTGGTTGTTTACGCGAAAGTTAAAACATCTACAAACTATGGGATTTTTTTTTTTTTTTTTTTTACAAGTATTGGCGGAGAACAGCAATTTAGGCTGCATTTACAGCGTTTGTAGTGTCTTTGAGTGTTTTTTCCAGGTTTTTTTTTTTGTGCATTTTGGCACATTTTTATGCAGAAATTTTGAGCTTTGGCATTTTTTTATTTATTAGCCAATAGAGAAAACTATCATCTGTTGCATCACTTGTTGCTAGGTATTTCAGCTTTTTTAGCTTATCCATTAGCTTTTATTTCTTTTTTTTATTTATTATTATTTATTTATTATTTTTTTTCATTAGGGTAAGTGCCCGTTCACACTACCGCGACTTGTCAGGCGACTTAGCCGCCTGACAAGTCGCGCTCCGTTCTGTACTATGGAACCGTTCTAATAGGAGCGACTCAAGTCACTCCGACTTAGAAAAAGGTTCCTGTAGTATTTTCGGGGCGACTTCAGGCGACTTGCATTGACTTCTATACAGAAGTCATTTTGCAAGTCGCCGCTGAAGTCGTGTGCAGGTCGCGTCTGTGAGTCGCGCTGCAAGTCGCGTCGCCCCTGTGTGAACGGGCACTAAGAGTTAAGGTTAGGTTAGAGTTGGGATTAACAGTTGGGGTTATTTTTTTGCTAGGGTTAGGGAGTTAATACTACTACTACTACTACTACTACTAATAATAATAATAATAATAATAAATGTAAAATAAATACTCAAATAAATAAAAATAATAAAAATATATATACATAATAAATACATTCAATAAATTAAAACTTAGTAATAATAAATAAATAAATTAATTAATACTACTACTACTACTAATAATAATAATAATAATAATAATAATAATAATAAATGTAAAAGAAATGCTCAAATAAATAAAAATAATAAAAAATATATACATAATAAATACATTCAATAAATGAATACTTAGTAGTAATAAATACATTAATACTACTAATACTAATAATAATAAATTTAAAATAAATACTTAAATAAATAAAAATAATAAAAAATATATACATAATAAATACATTCAATTAATACTTAGTAATAATAAATACATTAATACTACTGCTAATAATAATAATAATAATAATAAATGTAAAATGAATGCTCAAATAAATAAAAAAAATAAAAAATATATACATAATAAATACATTCAATAAATGAATACTTAGTAATAATAAATACATTAATACTACTACTACTAATAATAATAATAAATGTAAAATAAATGCTCAAATAAATAAAAATAATAAAAAAAATATATACATAATAAATACATTCAATAAATTAATACTTAGTAATAATAAATATATGAATACTACTACTAATAATAATAGTAATAATATTACATGTAAAATAAATGCTCAAAGATATAAAAATAATAAAAAATATATGCATAATAAATACATTCAATAAATGAATACTTAGTAATAATAAATAAATACATTAATACTACTACTACTAATAATAATAATAATACATGTAAAATAAATACTTAAATAAATAAAAATAATAAAAAATATATACATAATAAATACATTCAATAAATTAATACTTGGTAATAATAAATAAATACATTAATACTACTACTACTACTAATAATAAATGTAAAATAAATGCTCAAATAAATTAAAATAATAAAATATATATATACATAATAAATACATTCAATAAATTAATACTTAGTAATAATAAATAAATAATTAACCCCTAACCCTTAAAAAAATAATATAAAATAATAATAATAAATAACTAATCACGTAAAAGCTTTTAGCTTTTTTGTGTCCTCCTGCTGTCCAGTCGATTTTGTCTTCTCTTTACACAATGGGGATTGCATACTACTATCGACTTGATGTGCCATTATCATTTCTAAACGCTTGGATCTGCACCTATGGAAACCTGGCCCGCCCTCCCACTGCCTTGTGGTCCATGCGTTGACCTTGCCACAGTCCCCAGGTTAGATGTTCTCTTGCACCCCCTGCTATATGGCTGTTGGGCCTATTTTCTGAGTTGACCAACAAGCAACAAGGATATACGTCCTACTTAAAGGGGTTGTAAAGGTAAAAGTTTTTTCACCTTAATGCATTCTATGCATTAAGGTGAAAAAACATCTGACAGTGCCGGCGCCCCCAGCCTCCTCGTTTTACTTACTTGACCCCTCGAAAGTCCCGCGCTCGCCTCCGACATCCTCTTCGCCGCTCAGCCTGGCCGTTGATTGGCTGGAGTGGATGGATTGAAAGCAGCGCAGCCATTGGCTCGCGCTGCTGTTAATCACATTCAATGACGCAGTGAGTGGCTATAGCCACTGGCTGTATCACGCCCACAAGTGCTCACCATGCGAGGGAGGTCGCATGAACATGAGAAGTACTTGCAGGGGGAAGCCGAGACAGCCCCCGAGGGACCCCAGAAGAGCAGGTTCGGGGCCACTCTGTGCAAAACGAGCTGCACAGTGGAGGTAAGTATAAGACCCCTTTCACACCACACCGCCCTTTGCATCGGCGGTAAAACGCCTCTATTTTTAGCGGCGTTTTACCACCGGATTTGCGGCGCATTTCGGCCGCTAGCGGGGCGCTTTTACCCCCGCTAGCGGCCGCGAAAGGGTTAAAACCACTGGCAATACGCCGCAATAGCGGCGTTTTGCCGGGGGCATTACAGCGCTGCCCCATTGATTTCAATGGGGAGCAGCGGTGGAGGAGCGGTAAACACACCGCTCCTTCACCGCTCCAAAGAAGCTGCTGGCAGGACTTTTTTCTGACGTCCTGCCAGCGCACCGCTGTAGTGTGAAAGCCCTCGGGGCTTTCACACTACACACAATGGTGCAGCTTCTTTAGGGCGGATTGCAGGCGCTATTTCTAACGCTATAGCGCCTGCAAAACGCCCTTGTGTGAAAGGGGTGTAACATGTTTGTTATTTAAAAAAAATAAAAAATTCCCTTTACAACCACTTTAACTCCCCTTCCCTTCTTTTGGGAAATATTCGTTTACTATCAGAGATGACTATTTTGGCAATTCTTTTTCACTGTTTAGACAACTTTCTTGCATCCACTCCTGAGGAAGTGGACAGCGATTCACAAAACCTGTAGAGTTATAGGATGTTAAAAACTTTTTGATCCCCATACGCCAGGGCCGGGACAAGGGGTGGGCAGGAGGGTCAGCTGCCCTGGGCACTGTGGTATCATGTGAGGTGGGGGCGCCACAAGGAGATTGGGGGAGGGGATTTATGTTGGGAGGGGGAATTTGGGGGGCAGCAGGGGGTAAGAATTGTTCTAGGAGACTCGTTGTTTACATGTTTAAAACATTTTTTTTTTGCTAGAAAATTACTTAGACCCCCCAAACATTATATATTGTTTTTTTTCTAATACACTAGAGAATAAAATGGCAGTCATTGCAATACTTTTTTTCACACCGTCTTTGCGCAGCGGTCTTACAAGCTCACTTTTTTGGGAATTTTTTTTTTTTGTGAAAGATAATGTTACGCTGAGTAAATTGATATAAAACATGCCATGCTTCAAAATTGCACCTGCTCGTGGAAAGGCGTCAAAACTTTTTTTTTTTTTTTTATCGTTTTTATTGAGTTTTCATTGGCATACAAATTTGCCCACGCAGTGGCCAAACATTTCCCACACAGGGGCAAACCTCCAAATGCGGCAACCGGCCGCAAAAGGACACATTCAAATAATACACAGTCTGCCTCTGGTGCAGCAACGGGCCGCAACAGGGCAGATCAGCACAAATACAACCTTATCTATCTATACCCCAATGTGGGGAGAGGGTATTGTAGGGGGTTCCTTGCACTTCCTTATACTTACAGGATAAAATAACATAGGAGCATTTGGGTCATCCTATCACCATACTATAACCTTAGCGAAGAGCTATGGGTTATTCACTACATCAGTTGTCATTGTGATATCATCCAACCAGCAGGGCCACACCTTCTCAAATTTTTGTGGGCAACCCCTGCTCGAGTAGGTGGCCTTATAGAGGTGCAAACTAGTGTTCACCAGGTTTTTCCAGAATTTGATAGAGGGGGGAGACGGTTGCTTCCAGGTCATGGTGATGGCCTTGCGTGCATAGTACAATAACAAGGATATGAGTGTTTTCCTAGCCCTGAGGATCGACATTTGCTCCACTAGCCCCAGCAGACAATATTTAGGATCATAAGGGATACTAATCTTAGTAGTCTTAATTATCACCAGGAGAACCTCCTTCCAGTAACATTCAATCGCTGGGCAAGTCCAGAGAATGTGAATGAAATCTCCTGGCCGATAGGAGCAGCGCCAGCACGCCGGGGAATGCGTCGGCGACATCTGATGCAGTCTGTGGGGCGTGTAGTGGGCCCTGTGAATAATTTTGTATTGGACCAGTTTGTCCCTGGCTGAAACCAAAGAGGAGAATGGAAAATCCCAAACCTCCCTCCAGTTATCGTTATCCAGCTCCGGTATGTCCCCCACCCATTTCCTGCAGAGGGAGGACAACTCGGGGATGGCAGCAACCAGCAGGGACCCGTAAATCTGAGGCATGGGTTTCTCCAGGTCTTTTACCCGAAGGATGGATTCAAGCTCAGAGTATTCTAGTACGACCGGTTGACCTAAAAATTGACATCGATATGCATGTGCTATTTGAAGATATCGAAAATGGGCCCATGCTGGGACATTAAATTTAGTACACAGTACATGAAAGGGAGTAAGTTCCCCATTAGTGACAACATGTTCGAGAGTCAATATTTTACACTTGGCCCAGGCCTGCGGGTCCGGGATGGTACTGAACTGCGGGAGGTTAGGATTCAGCCACAGGGGGGTGTGAGGAGACCAGGAGTTCAGCAGGGGTGCCCTCAGTGCCTCTCCCACCGTCCAAGCCCTTATAGTGGTGCGCATAGAAGGGGTGAGGTAGTGAGTTTTTAGCCCCCTGAATATCGACCCCTTCAAGGCCTCCAGAGACCCCACTATAGCTGCCTCCAGGACCGTTGCAGCATTGGTCAGGTCCGGCCGCAACCACCAGTGGGCGGTTACGAGCTGAGTGGCTAAGAAATATTTGTGACAATCAGGAAGAGCCAACCCTCCACTATCCACAGGCCTGGTGTGAGTGGTGTATCTGAATCTAGGGGACTTGGATCCCCAGATGAAAGAGAGAAAAAGTTATTTCAGGGAGTTAAAGAAGGTTTTAGTCAGCCATTGTGGGGAGTTCCTAAAGATGTACGTAAGTTTGAGGAGGATCTTCATTTTTAGAAGGTTAATGCGGCCAATGAGGGAGAGGGGAAGATTTCCCCACGCCTTTAATTTGGACTTGATCCCTATCAGAACAGGTTCAAGATTGAGCCGGACAAAATCCCTGTTCTCTCTTGAAATAATAATACCCAAATAGGTAAACCTATCCACCCACTGAAGCGTGGTAGAGGATGGAGAGGTCCTGGCCCCCTCATCCACCGGGAAGAGCTGAGACTTATGCCAATTCACCTTCAACCCGGTGAAGACAGAGAAGGCATCCATAATTCGGAGTGCGCCCCGCAGAGAGTCACCAGGATCATTTAAAAAGAGCAGAAGATCATCCGCATAGAGAGCCACTATCTCCTCCAGCCAGCCCACCCGAAGACCACGGACCTCAGCCGAACTCCTGAGAGCCTCAGCAATAGGTTCCATGGCTAAGGCAAACAAGGCCGGGGAGAGAGGGCATCCCTGCCTGGTGCCCCTCTGCAGGGGGAACGAAGGAGACAGGGAGCCATTCAGTTTAATGCATGCTAGGGGACCGGTGTATAGTGTGTGTATCCAGGCAATAAACCGCAGTGGGAAACCCATTCTTCGAAGCACCTCCCACAGATACACCCATTCCACTGTATCAATGCCTTTTCCATATCAAGGGTGGCAATAGTCCTAGTGCCTTGATTATCATGGGGGGCATGAATGTTGGAAAACAGTCTACGGATATTGATGTCAGTGGACCTACCTGGCATAAAGCCAGTTTGATCAGAATCAATCAGAGATTTGATTACTTTATTTAGTCTAGTGGCCAGTATTTTGGTCAATATTTTTAAATTACAATTGAGGAGTGCTATTGGCCTGTAAGAAGCGCACTGCTGGGGGTCCTTATTAGGCTTTGGAATGAGAACAATATGGGCCTCTCTCATAGAGGGCGGCAGGGCTCCCTGTTGAAGACATGCTCGATATATCTGCGCCAACCTGGGGGCAAGCAGTTCTATGTGGGCTCTGTGATACTCTATGGGTAGTCCATACGGCCCCGGGGTCCTCTCTGCCGGGAAAGACCCGATGGCCATCGTGACCTCCTCTGGTGTGATCTCCGAGACAAGGAGTTGACGCTCCGTGTCAGAGAGCCACCCCAGTGCTAACGTATCCAACAACGAGGTCATTGGTGTGGGGTCAAAGCTTTCAGGGAGTGAGGAGACATACAGAGAGGTATAAAACCTGGTGAATGCAGACAAAATATCCTCCGGAGAGGTAACCAGCGTCCCTTCCTCCGTGAGTATTTCAGGTATAACCGCTACAGGCCTGTCCTGCTGCGCCAGCATAGCTAGTAGTTTGCTATTCTTATCTCCATATTCAAAGTATTGCTGTCTTGTAAACCCAGCCTGGTGTTGTCTGAGACATGGAGATGCAGTTCTCGCCTGAGTGACGAAAGATGCTTGAAGGTGGGGACCATCGCCGAGGCAGAGTATTGATTTAGAGCCTCCTCAACTCTGTGCTGCAAATCAGATACTTTGTCCCCAAGTTCTGCTCTAACAGCCGCCACGGCAGAGATATACTGTCCCCTACCGTAGGCCTTGGAAGCATCCCACGTCATCTCCAGGGAGGCTGACCCCGCATTGCGCACCCAGTAATCCTGCAAGGAGGGAGAAACTCTGTCGTGAACTGTTACGTTATTGATCCAATGGGGCTGTAGCCTCCAAAGGGCTTTATTCCTCGTCTTGGTGGTCCTAATAATTAATTTAAGGGGGTGGTGATCCAACAAACCTGAGGGAAGGTAGCTAGCCTCCTGGACATTAGCCAGGAGGAGGTCATTGGCAAACGCCAGATCAATGCGGGAGGACGTTTTAAACGTAGTTGAAAAACAGGAGTATGTTCTATCCTGGGGGGGGAGACATCTCCACACCTCCTGGAATTCTGTTGCCAGGGCCCACGTACCAAGATCAGGATTGAAAGTCGATTGTGGGGAGGGCCTATCTAGATCACGGGACAATGTGGTGTTAAAATCTCCCATAAACAGAACACACGCCGGGCAATGCGGAGCCAACCTCTCATATAATGTGTACATAACCTGCACCTGGCTCGGAGGAGGCAGATACACACTAACTATGACATATTTCTTATTATAGATGCTCAACACCACCATAACAAACTTTCCCTGGGGATCCAAGTGAACCTCATGGATCATACAGGGCACTCGCTTACTGATCAGTATCGAAACCCCTCGAGAGTACGAGGAGTAGGTTGCATGCAGTGCCCTTTGCACCCAGGGTTTTTTCAGAGCCAGAACCTTACTACCAGTTAAGTGTGTTTCCTGCAGCAGGACTATGTGAGGATTATGTAGTTTTAAATATTGGAATAGTAGCGAACGCTTGTATTTGGAGTTGAGTCCCCTGACGTTCCACGATACAATAGTCAGCGACTCAGTATCAGAGGGGGTCATCATGGAAAGCCAGGGGGGAGCAAAAGCAGGATGATCCTAGACAACCGGCAGGTGCAGGCAGACCCAAATTTAGTACATACACTCTTCAGCATTAGAACAGCACAGATTTTAAAAAACCTCTCCCCACAGAACATATAAAACCCTACCCCAACATCATAAGAATCAAGGTCAATGATCAAAACATTAGGCCATCGACCCATACAAACCGATGCGGGGTTTCTTCCCATAACTTTAGAACCTTCAGATCACTGAGACCCCCAGATGGTGGGCCACAAGTGGGTACAGTCCTTCCCAGTAGAGTCCGTACCAATTTCGGAAGGAGGAGTCCAGTTGTGGAGGGGAAAACAGGGGGGGGAGTAAACAGGGGGTGCGTCTAAACAAAAAGTGGGGTAACCCAGTGGCCTCCAGTGGAGCTCCTTAGGCAGGAGTAATCGCAGTCCATCCCGCGGTGTAAGACAAATGAACAATCTGCAGGGGCAAAGCTGGACACAATGGGGAGAAAGAGGCCGGGAACAGAGACCATATGTGGCTAGGATTCCACTCGGGGCGATTCTTTGAAGAAGAGGAGGAAGACTTAGCTACCACCTGTCCACCACGCTCAGCCACTCCAAACCCCCGACCACACATGATCAGCGGGCATCCAGCCACGCTGCCGCAGCCTCCGGAGTGTCAAAAAAGCAGGTGTTATCACCATCAGTAATTCGTAACCTGCTGGGGTACAGAAGACCAAAACAAATTCCTCGTTCTCTGAGCCGACGTCTCACATCGGTAAAGGACTTGCGTCTTTGCTGCACTTCCTGAGAGAAGTCTGGAAAAAATAAAAGTTTGGTGTTCTCATACTTGATTTCAGGCATGGTACGAGCCGCCACCAGGATGCGGTCCCTGTCACGGTAATTTAGCCCCAACAGGAAGGGGCACGGAGGTGCCCCAGGCCTCGGAGGGAGTGGTGGGACCCTGTGGGCTCTCTCCACCACAAAGGTGGGCGGCAACTCCCCCAGGTTGAACAGGGTGGACAAAAGTCCTTCAGCAAACTCAGCGGGTCTAGGGCCCTCAGCCCTTTCAGGAAGTCCAAGTATGCGGATATTATTTCGCCTGAGGCGATTTTCAGTATCTATTGCACGTTCTTGTAGCGCCTTCACCTGAATCTGCAAGGCCTTCACTTCCCTGGAGTCTGAGCGGACTGTATCCTCCACCACGGAGAGCCTATCCTCCACCTCAGCGACACACGAGCGGAACTTATCCATGTCCTGGCGTATGAGACCAACATCTACACTCAAGAAGTTTGATCTTGGCTGTCAGGGTTTCTTTACAGGATGTTATGGCTGCCAGGATCTCTGCTCCTGTGGGAGCCCCCACCTCTCCAGAATCCATGGCCTCCCTCGCACCGGACACCATCACAGCCGAGGATCGCCTTGAAGATGAGGCAGCAGCCGGCAGGGGGGCACAAGGAGTCCTTGAGCCGGATTTGGAGCAGCGGGTCTTAGGGTGGCCCATCCGAGGTTGACCCCGCGGTGAGGGAGGATCTTGGAGGATGCTGCGGGTGGAAAACCTGCGTCTTGGCAGCAAGAGGCAATAGCAGTGTTGGTGCCCAGGGACCGGGCCAAATTACTGTACTGGAAGGGGGGGCAGGCGACCGTGTTCTCCCTGCAGGCCAGAGGATAGGAGTGGGATGAGCTACTCACTCAAGGTCCGGGCCTCCAGCAGGGCACAGACACCACAGGGGGAGACACCAAGGGCAGAGCAGTACCTGTGCTGCTGGGCACACAGGGAAGGGGGAGGGCAGTGCGGTCACCTACGGGGCACAGCGGCAGTCTCTGGGAGGGCAACACCGCAACACCACAGCACACCACAGCACTGCACCAAGGGTGAGGATGATGGATGAGCCCAGGAGAGTAGGCCGCAAGATGGCGTCTATAAGGGATCCCCCACTCTGTCCCCCGGACCCCTCCCTGACCAACCTTCGTCCAGGAACCTCCAGCGGGCGTAAAGGGAGCTGATGTCTTGCCTCCCGCGGATAGCGGAGCCCAAGTCCGCGGATGATGGGTGCAGGGTAGGCCTCAAGATGGTCGTAGGGTCCGAGGCGTAGAAGCTGGGGCGGGTGCAGCAGACTTCCGATGGCCCCGGAGGACGAACAGGAGACCCCCCAAGTGTTCATAGCAGGAGGTTGGCGGCTGATTGTGAGGCCGCAAGATGGCGGCGGGCCGCGGGCTCTCAGAAAGACTTCGGGGGATCCTCTCAGCACATCTAACCCCCTCACCTTCCTACGCTGTCCCAGGGACAGCCTCCGTGGATGCGCAGCGGTATACTGCTGCTTCACCCGCCGATCGCGGCACCGGAGGCCCGGGGGCGCTGGAGGCGAGGTAGGCCGCAAGATGGCGGTGGCTCCACGGAGCAGGAAACCGAGCACAGCCCTGGAATTCCGCGATCGGGTGGCCGGGCTGCACAATATCCACCGGGGCCGCTGCGGATGAGATCAGGCTTCAGGTAGGGATGATTTGGAAACCCCTCCGGCACTACAAGGCTCAGGATGGTTGCGGATGTAATCAGGATTGCGGAGCTCCACTGAAACACGTCCTGCTCCTGTTACATCCATAAGCGAAAATTCTACAGGTTGCATATTTTGCGTTACAGAGGAAGTCTAGGGGTAGAATTATTGCTCTCACTCTACCAAGCGCTACTCACATATGCGTTTGCTTCTACATGCAAGCTCGTTGGGACGGTGTGTTTAAAAAAAATAATAATTTCTTATTTATTTTACTTGATTTCATTTATATTTACACTGTTTAAAAAAAAAATGGATCACTTTTATTCCTATTACAAGGAATGTAAACATCCCTTGTAATAGAAAAAAGCATGACAGGTCCTCTTAAATATGAGATGTGGTCTCAGATCTCTTATTTGGACTTAAATGCAATTAAAAAAAAATATATATAAAATTTCTCAATTGAAAAAATGTGTCTTTTAAGAGGTATGGGCGGAAGTGACATTTTGACATCGCTTCCATCCTGCTATGGTATAGAGATGGGTGGGGGCCATCTTAGCCTCACTCATCTCCATACCACAGACAAGACAGGTCCAGATCGCCTCCGCCGCTACTGACGGCTCCAGTAAGCGTCAGAGGGCGCGGGAGAGCAGTGGGAGGGGGAGTGGCCCCTCTCCCGCCACCAATATCGGTGATCTCGCGGCCAACCCGCCGCAGAGACCACCATTATCGTACACATGACCAGAGCCTGAAGAGATTGATATCTCGGCTGTGGCAGCAGCTGCTGCTGCTACCGAGATATCCCTCTTCAAAAAATGGACGGACATCGTCGTGCGCCAGGCGTAAAGTAGTTAAATAATACATGGTGATCAGGGGGTTCAGATACTAGACGGAATCCATACAAGCTATCCCGCCAGGAAGCTGTCACTTTGGAGAACCAGTCATAAGCGGCTGAGGCATTCCTCGACCCTCATAGCCACCCTTGTATATGTGCAGCTGCAGTGTTGGGAATGCCCCAGCTGCTTATGATTGGTGGTCCATTGAACGCCTACCACGCCACAGCTGCGCGCATTACAAATGTTTTCAGAGTGGTCATGCAGTTGCCCAATTGACTTGAAAAGGTCATGTTTGGAACTGGTACTGTCTGCTGGAGGAAACCTGTGGTATAAAGTTTGCCACAGCTCGTGGCAGTGTGTACTAACATTGGTCAGGCTAACCCCCGGCTCAGTGGTTGTTATAACTGTTGTATACAGTTGTGCTTGTAAGTTTACATACCCTGGCAGAAGTTATGATTTCTTGGCCATTATTCAGAGAATACAAATGATAACACAAAAACTTTTCTTTCACTCATAGTTTTTGGCGGAAGCCATTTATTATCAATCAACTGTGTTTACTCTTTTTAAATCATAATGGCAACAGAAACTACCCAAATGACCCTGATCAAAAGTTTACATACCCCAGTTCTTAATACCGTGTATTGCCCCCTTTAACATCAATGACAGCTTGAAGTATTTTGTGGTATTTGTGGATGAGGCTCTTTATCTTCTCAGATGGTAAAGCAGATGGTAAAGCTGCCCATTCCTCTTGGCAAAAAGACTCCAGTTCCTGTAATTTCTGTCTTGCATGAACTGCACGTTTGAGATCTCCCCAGAGTGGCACAATGATATTGAGGTCAGGAGACTGAGATGGCCACTCCAGAACCTTCACTTTATTCTGATGTAGCCAATGACAGGTCGACTTGGCCTTGTGTTTTGGATCATTGTCATACTGGAATGTCCAAGTACATCCCATGCGCAGCTCCCTGGCTGATGAATGCAAATGTTCCTCCAGTACTTTTTGATAACATACTGCATTCATCTTGCCATACATTTTGACCAAATTTCCTGTGCCTTGTAGCTCACACATCCCCAAAACATCAGCAATCCACCTCCGTAGGAATGGTGTACCTTTCATCATAGGCCTTATTGACTACTCTCCAAATGTAGTGTTTATGGTTGTGGCCAAAAAGCTACATTTTGGTCTCACCACTCCAAATGACTTTGTGCCAGAAGGTTTGAGGCTTGTCTCTGTGCTGTTTGGCGTATTGTAAGCCGGATACTTTGTGGCATTTGGGTAGTAATGGCTTTCTTCTGGCTACTCGACCATGCAGCCTGTTTTTCCTTATTATGCATCTTGAAACATATGAAACATATGAAACATATGAAACATATGCATATTTTCAGAGAGTCCTGTATTTCACCTGAAGTTATTTGTGGGGTTTTCTTTGCATCCCGAACAATTTAGCTGGCAGTTGTGGCAGTTGGTCTACCTGACCGTGGTTTGGTTTCAACAGAACCCCTCATTTTCCACTTCTTGATTAGAGTTGGAACACTGCTGATTGGCATTCTCAATTCCTTGGATATCTTTTTATATCCCTTTCCTGTTTTATACAGTTCAACTACCTTTTCCCGCAGATCCTTTGACAATTCTTTTGCTTTCCCCATGACTCAGAATCCAGAAACATCAGTGCAGCACTGGATGAAAGATGCAAGGGTCTGTCAGGAGTCCAGAAACTCACTGACCTTTTCTACACACCCACGCTAATTACAAGCAAACAGATAACAGGTGAGGATGGTTACCTTTAATAGCCATTTAAACCCCTTTGTGTCAACTTGTGTACATGTTATCAGGCCAAAATCACCAGGGTATGTCAAATTTTGATGAGGGTCATTTGGTTAGCTATGGAAGAGCCCTGGGGCCATCAAAAAAAATAATAATTCAGAATTCTGAGTTTGAATCTCAGAATTCTGACTTTAAAACTCAGAATTCTGACTTTCAAACTCAGAATTCTGACTTTTATTCTCAGAATTCTGACTTTCAAAGTCAGAATTGTAAATTTAATTTTTTTTTTTACAGAATTCTGAGATTCAAAGTCAGAATTCTGAGTTTGAAAGTCAGAATTCTGAGTTTAAAAGTCAGAATTCTGAGATTCAAAGTCAGAATTCTGAGATTCAAAGTCAGAATTCTGAGTTTTAAAGTCAGAATTCTGAGATTCAAAGTCAGAATTCTGACTTTCAAACTCAGAATTCAGATTTTTTTTTTTTTTGATGGCCCCAGGGCTCTTCCATAGTTAGCTTCTGCTGTCATTATGATTTAAAAAGAGGGAACACAGTTGATTGATAATAAATGGCTTCAGCCAAACACTAACCATGAGCGAAAGAAATGTTTTTGTGTTATCATTCATATTCTCTGAAAAATGGCCAAGAAATCATAAATTCTGCCAGGGTACACCCCATGTCACATCCTCTTTAACCACTTCGGATCCGCGCTATTGCCAAATGACGGCATTAGCGCGGACCTACATTTCCGGGACCACGTCTATTGACGTCGTCCCGGTTACGAGCGGCCTGCGCGCCCCCTGAGGGGCGCGCGCGGCGCGCTCTGTGATCGGCGAGTCTATGAGACTCGCCTGATCACCGATCCGTGCAAGGGGTCGATCCCGACCCCTTATCACGTGATCAGCTGTCAGCCAATGACAGCTGATCATGTGATAGAACGGAGCCGGTAATCGGCTATTATTCCTCCTCGCGCTGACAGCGCGAGGAGAGAAAAAAAAAGCCGATCACCGGCGGCCGTGATCGGGACATCAGTCCCGATCACGGCCATCAATACAAGGGACCACCTGCCACCTGCCTGTGCCCACCTGCCTCCCGCAGTGCCATCCTGAAGTAAAATAAAAGCAAAAGTAAGTGCCCCCCGTCAGTGCCCATAGTGCCCACAGTGCCACCCACAGTGCCACCCACAGTGCCACCCACAGTGCCACCCCACAGTGCCACCCACAGTGCCACCCAATCTGCCTCAAAGGTGCTGCACCCCAGTGCCGCCCATCAGTGCCCAGCAGTGCCGCCCATCAGTGCCCAGCAGTGCCGCCCATCAGTGCCCAGCAGTGCCAC
Source organism: Lithobates pipiens (assembly GCF_037356315.1). NCBI lineage: Eukaryota > Metazoa > Chordata > Amphibia > Anura > Ranidae > Lithobates > Lithobates pipiens. The sequence continues at coordinate 165,448,392 of NW_027507789.1, forward strand.
CTATCAGAGCCACCTATCAGTGCCACCTATCAGTGCCCATCAGTCCCATCTATCTGTGGTACCTATCAGTGCCCATCCGTGCCACCCATCCGTGCCACTTATCCGTGCCACCCATCCGTGCCATCTTATCTGTGCCCATCTTTGCCCATCAGTGCCGCCTTATCTGTGCCCATCGGTGCCGCCTTATCTGTGCCTATTAGTGCCGCCTTAACTATGCCTATCAGTGCCCACCAGTGCAGCCTATCAGTGCCCACCAATGCAGCCTATCAGTGCCCACCAATGCAGCCCATCAGTGCCCACCAATGCAGCCTATCAGTGCCGCCTAATCAGCGCACTTCAATGAAGGAGAAAAATGACCCGTTTGCAAAATTTTATAACAAACTATTAAAACATGATTTTTTTTTTTTGCATCTTTTTTTGTTTGTTTAGCAAAAAATAAAACTCCGAGCTGTAACTAAATACCACCAAAAGAAAGCTCTATTTGTGGGAAAAAAATGATAAAAATTTCATTTGGGTACAGTGTTGTATGACCGCGCAATTGTCATTCAAAGTGCATCAGCGCTGAAAGCTGAAAATTGGTCTGGGACTGAGGGGGGTTTAAGTGCCCAGTAAGCAAGTGGTTAAGGAGAATTATACAAAATAAATAATTAGTTAAACCAATAACAGTTTTTTTACCACTACTATTCCTTTTTACTGGCTTTTGACTTTACAAATGCAGCAGTTTAGAAAATTGCATGAAAGGTTTAGCACTAGGAAACACTTTTTGAAAGATAAAAAGTGCATTTTATATACAGTAATAAAGACCAGATCAAAATTAGGGACAAATGAGGAGGAAAGAGGGATTGGGGGACTTTGTTCCAAATCAGGTATAGTCCCTCAATATCACAGACAATTGGAAGCTATGATAAAAATACCTCCAGATGACTGTTGTAGCAAAGCCCAGTTGCAAGGGCACCTGAGGATGACGCAGTGTCTATCTTGTTGTTTGAGACCGTAAAACAAGATCAGTGGTCACAGGGGATCCTCCAACTGTTGTCCAACCAGTCCGGAATGGAGCTTCTCACCGGCAAGAACTTTAGTGTGGCACTGAAATTCAGAGTAAACCTAATTATCTGCGCTTTAGTCCCTCCCTAACAGTTTCTAATCTGACATGTACCTTTAAAGCGGTTGTATAGTCTTTTTTTTTTTTTACTTTTACCTACAGGTAAGCCTATAATAAGGCTTACCTGTAGGTAAAAAAAATATCTCCTAAACCTGTATGGTTTAGGAGATATTTCCCTTGCAATGAGCCGCTGACTGCAGCGGCGCATGCGCACAGAGGATTCTCGGCTGAAAGCTTGGCAGATGCCGGACCCTGCTGGAAAGAAATCACCCACGTGCATGCGTGGGAGTGACGATATCGTGGCTCCGGCCACTCACAGCACCAGAGCCGCGATACCCGGAAGACACGCGAGGGAACATGTCAGCTCCCTCGGCGTGGATCGGGGCCTTGTTCTGAGGTAAGTATTTCATAATGAGCTAGTATGCGGTGCATACTAGCTCATTATGCCTTTTCCCTTGCAGGTCTGAAAAAAAAAATGTCCGCTTTAAGCCTATGATTCTATGATTCAGAAGTGGCGACTGAAGCCTAACCTGGCTTTAGCTAATACTGGTTTTTGAGCCCTAAGCTAAAACTAGCGATAGAATTCCAGACCAGAAGGGAAAGGATTAACTAGAGTAACAGGAGTTACATATAAACCTTATTGCAGTAAACAGGTTCACCTAACAATCAGGGTTAATTTCGCCAACGAAAATGTTTTTAGTCATAGCTTTCATCAGCTGCATGTTTTCAGTGACGATATATAAACGAAAATTAACCACTTGAGACCCGCGCTATAGCCGAATGACGGCTACAGCGCGGATCTCCTTTTCCGGGACTACGTCTATTGACGTCGTCCCGTGCACGAGCGGCCTGCGCGCCCCCTGAGGGGCGCGCGCGACGCACTCTGTGATCGGCGAGTCTACGAGACTCGCCTGATCACCGATCCGTGCAAGGGGTCGATTCCCGACCCCTTATCACGTGATCAGCTGTCAGCCAATGACAGCTGATCATGTGATATAACGGAGCCGGTAATCGGCTATTATTCCTCCTCGCGCTGACAGCGCGAGGAGAAAAAAAAAAAGCCGATCACCGGCGGCCGTGATCGGGACATCAGTCCCGATCACAGCCAGCTCTGCCAGTGCCCACCTGCCCCTTGCCAGTGCCCACCTGCCCCCTGCTTTGCCTGCCTGAATAAAAAATGTGTCCCCCCTGTTAGTGCCACCCAGCAGTGCCCACAGTGCCACCCAGCAGTGCCCACAGTGCCACCCAGCAGTGCCCACAGTCTGCCTCAACAAAGGTGCTGCACCCCAGTGCCACATATCCGTGCCCAGCAGTGCCGCCCATCAGTGCCCAGCAGTGCCACCTATCAGAGCCACCTATCAGTGCCCATCAGTCCCATCTATCAGTGGTACCTATCAGTGCCCCTTAGTGCCACCCATCCGTGCCACTCATCTGTGCCACCCATCCGTGCCATCTTATCTGTGCCCATCTTTGCCCATCAGTGCCGCCTTATCTGTGCGTATTAGTGCCGCCTTAACTATGCCTATCAGTGCCCACCAGTGCAGCCTATCAGTGCCCACCAGTGCAGCCTATCAGTGCCCACCAGTGCAGCCTATCAGTGCCGCCTCATCAGCGCACTTCAATGAAGGAGAAAAATGACCTGTTTGCAAAATTTTATAACAAACTATTAAACATGATTTTTTTTTGCATCTTTTTTTGTTTGTTTAGCAAAAAATAAAACTCCCAGCTGTGATTAAATACCACCAAAAGAAAGCTCTATTTGTGGGAAAAAAATGATAAAAATTTCATTTGGGTACAGTGTTGTATGCCCGCGCAATTGTCATTCAAAGTGCATCAGCGCTGAAAGCTGAAAATTGGTCTGGGACTGAGGGGGGTTTAAGTGCCCAGTAAGCAAGTGGTTAAATTAAAATTAAATCAATTGATAAAAACGATGACGAAAATCAATTCCAATTTTCATTTAATTCACTAAAATCAAATGGATTAAGTTAACCACTTGCCGACCGGCTCACGCCGATATACTGTCAGGTCACCTGAGTCCAGGTCCGTTGGGGTCTAGAGTGCATTGCAAGGTAGTGGACCCTAAGGCTGACTGCTGCGGATGGAGCTCTAGGTGATGCAGGAGAGCAGGTACTCTGTAGTACCAACACAGATGACACTGGGGGCTAGAGCATGAGATTTCCCAGGGCGCAGAATCTAAGAGCCAACGGGTTTTCACCAGAGGCCCCTAGTGGTGGGGATGGATTTAGCTGCAGTCTGGCTCCAGGTTGTGACCCCTAGGACCTCCCAGCTCCTGCTCACGGTAGACTACAGGGAGGTAGAGAAGAAGCATCAGACTGCGACAACAAAGGATAGTCAGAAGATAGCCAAAGGTCGTGGCAACAAGCAGGTAAGGATAGTCAGGAGATAGTGAAAGGTCGGGGTAACAAGCAGGTAAGGATAGCCAAGAACAAGCCAAGATCAGTATCTGGAATCAAACGTAGAACACACAGCAAGTATCACAGGGAAGCCAAACACACAATAGTGATCAGCATGGTAAGCTTGCAGTGCACAGGTTAACCCTTTCATGACTAAGCCTATTTTTGACATTTGGTGTTTACAAGTTAAAATACGTATTTTTTGCTAGAAAATTACTTAGAACCACCAAAGATTATGCATATTTTTTTTTAGCAGAGAATCTAGAGAATAAAATGGTGATTGTCGCAATATTTTATGTCACACAGTATTTGTGCAGCGGTGTTTTAAACGCAACTTTTTTGGGAAAAGGGACACTTTCATGAATTAAAAAAAACGAAACAGTAAAGTTAGCTCAATTTTTTTGTATAATGTTACGCCGAGTAAATAGATACCAAACACGCTTTATAATTGAATGCACTCGTGGAATGATGACAAACTACGGTACCTAAAAATCTCCATAGGCGATGCTTTAATTTTTTTTTATGGTTACCAGGTTAGAGTTACAGAGGAGGTCTAGTGTTAGAATTATTGCTCTCCCTCTGACGATCGTGACCATACATCACATGTGTGGTTTGAACACCGTTTACATATGAAGAATGTAAACATCCCTTGTGACAGTAATAGGTGGTGACAAGTACTCTTTATGGAGGGATCGGGGGTCTAAAAGACCCTCCCTGCTTTGCACTTCAAAGTATTCAGATTGCCGTTTTCGGCGATTCTGAATACTGTATATTTTTTTTAAACCGGCACCATTGGCAGCTGATTAAACGGGAAGTAACGTCATGACGTTGCTTCCGTGTTTGCGATCAGGACACTGGAACGAAGCCACTTACGGCTTCATTCCAGTCTGTCCCTAGCCGCCAGAAGCGGTGGTTTGTTGATCGGGGCTCCCGATTGAACGGGAGCCCCGGTAAGAGCGGCGGGAGGGGGGGGCGTCCCCTCCTACTCCTCCGGCATAACAGCAGAGCAGCTTTTAGCTGCATCGGTTGTTATAGCTGGAAAGGCTCTAAAAAACGGTAGCGGGATGATTCCTGCAGCTGCCAAATGGCAGAAATCATTCAATTTACTGACAGAGACACATTTTTTTACTGACACTATAAAAAAAGTACCCAAAATGAGATTTTAGTGCTAAACAGTGCAAATATCAATATTTAAAACCATAAACACAAAGCTAGTGCTATTAGCAATGTGTTTAGCCACTTAAGGACCGAGCCTCTTTCTGAGATTTGTTGTTTACTAGTTCAAAACATTTTTTTCTCTAGAAAATTACTTAGAACTCCCAAACATTATAAAAAAATTTTCTAATACCCTAGAGAATAAAATAGCAGTCGTTACAATACTTTCTGGCACACCGTATTTGCGCAGCGGTCTTACAAGCGGTCTTAAAATAAGACAACATTAAAGTGAGCCCAATAATTTTTTTATATTGTGAAAGATAATGTCACACCGAGTAAATTGATACCCAACATGTCACACTTCAAAAATTGCGCACGCTTGTGGAATGGCAACAAACTTTTACCCTTAAAAATTTCCATAGACGACGTTTAAAAAATTATACAGGTTGCATTTTTTAAGTTACAGAGGAGGTCCAGGGCTAGAATTATTGCTCTCACTCTACCGATCGCGGTGATACCTTACATGTGTGGTTTCATATGGGGGCGCTACTCACGTATGCGTTCGCTTCTGCACACAAGCTCGTCGGGACGGGGCGCGTTTTAAAAAAAAAGTTTTCTTCTTATTTATTTTACCTTTTATTTTTACAAGGTTTAAAAAAAATTTTTCACTTTTATTCCTATTACAAGGAATCTTGTTTGTTACCGGGGGACCGCCTGAAATGAGTTTGGCAACTCTAGAGAAATGCTTAAATAATACATTAAAATGTAACCACTTACAGAAGCTGCCAGTGTGTCTCTCTCTGGAAAGTAAAGCCGCGTACACACGGGCGGACTGTCTGGCCAACTAAGTCCGTCAGACAATCCGACGGACAGTCCGTCCTACTTTCGAATGAACGGACTTGACCACACACGGATGCAAAACAGTCTGCCGAAAGTTTGCGCGATGACGTGTACAGCACGTACGACGGGACTAGAAATAGGAAGTCCAATACACAGCAATGCAACCTTTCGCCGTGTAAATCCTTTCTGAGCATGCGCCATACTTAGTCCGTCCAACTAGCCTACTCACGAGCGAACTGTCCGCTGAAACCAAAGTCTGACGGACAATATTACGGAAATTCCGAAATACTTAGTCCGCCAGACTGCACGCTGAAAAAGTCCGCTGAAGCCCACACACGAGCGGACTGTCCGCTGAAATGTGTTTCGGCGGACTAAGTTGGCCAGACAGTCCGCCCGTGTGTACGCGGCTTTACTTGTTCATGTGACTTTCAATATGTTTTTCTTCAACCAATGAGGAAATCTTTTCTCAGTTCCCGGCTGGTATGTAGACAGACTGAGATTACCATTGCAAGGGGACCTGTGTTCAGAATTTCGGTCCCTTGCACCATGGCCTGGCTGCCTGTTGCCTGATTGCAGCCATGAGAGGAAGGGAAAACTGCTGAGAAATTATGTTCTACCCTGAGTAAAAAAAATAATTTATGGACTGTGAAGCTTCAAGGACATTGTTTAGCTAGTTTAGGTGGGGTGTTTAGCTAGTTTAGGTAGAATAAGCTGTGGCAAAAAGGGGCAAATTCACACCTTACATTTGAATGACTGTTCAAGGTACCAGGATTGTTTCTTATATTGGTCACCAGGTGGTGTGAGTAGTGCCAACCTGAGTGAGCTCTTTTTCACATTATGTGTTTATCTGATAGGACATGCTAAGAAGCATTTAAAATCCAGAAAATCACATTGTATGATTTTTAAGTAATTAATTTGCATTTTATTGCATGCCATAAGTATTTGATACATCAGAAAAGCAGAACTTAATATTTGGTACAGAAACCTTTGTTTGCAATTAAAGAGATCATATGTCTCCTGTAGTTCTTGGCCATGTTTGCACACACTGCAGCAGGGATTTTGGCCCCCTTCTCCATAACACTTTCTCCAGATCCTTCAGATTTCAGAGCTGTCGCTGGGCAATATGGACTTTCAGCTTCCTCCAAAGATTTTTTTTTGGGTTCAGGTCTGGAGACTGGCTAGGCCCCTCCAGGACCTTGAGATGCTTCTTACGGAGCCACTCCTTAGTTGCCCTGGCTTTGTGTTTCGGGTTGTTGTCATGCTGGAAGACCCACCCACGACCCATCTTCAATGCTTTTACTGAGGGAGGGAGGTTGTTGGCTAAGCTCTTGCAATACATGGCCCCATCCATCTTCCCCTCAATACGGTGCAGTAGTCCTGTCCCCTTTGCAGAAAAGCAGCCCCAAAGAATGATGTTTCCACCTCCATGCTTCATGGTTGGGATGGTGTTCTTGGGGTTGTACTCATCCTCCTTCTTCCTCCAAACACGGCGAGTGGAGTTTAGACCAAAAAGCTCTATTTTTGTCTCATCAGACCACATGACCTCCTCCCATTCCTCCTCTGGATCATCCAGATGGTCATTGACAAACTTCAGATGGGCCTGGTCATGCGCTGGCTTGAGCAGGTGGACCTTGCGTGCGCTGCAGGATTTTAATCCATGACGGCGTAGTGTGTTACTAATGGTTTTCTTTGAGACTGTGGTCCCAGCTTTCTTCAGGTCATTGGCCTGGTCCTGCAGTGTAGTTCTGGGATGATCCCTCACCTTCCTAGTGATCAATGATGCCCCACGAGGTGAGATCTTGCATGGAGCCCCAGACAGAGGGAGATTGACCGTCATCTTGAACTTCTTCCATTTTCTAATAATTGTACTTTATCAAACCATTAATATGGTGGTTTGTCTCTCCTATTGACTATGCTCTGTCCCCAGAAGTGACTTCTTTACCCCACCAATAAAATGGTCGCTATGTGAATTTGATTGGGTCTGTTTTGGGGAGGTTTCCCTTTGCCCTCTATTTAAGGATGGCTCAGTTAGCCGGAAATTAGGTCCTTGATGTCCTGTGGGAGTCAACACATTGATGCAATTTCCGGTATTACTGACGTCACTTCCGGTCTCGTGGAACGAAGTTGATACCATGATAGTCAGAAGTTGCTGAGAAGAATATACCAAAACTATTCTTACCAATTTTTGACAAAAACTGTAAAAACAACTCATTTGATCCTGCCCAAATGATAATGATATCATCAATATAACGCTTCTAACACTTAAGCTGAGGTAGATTTCCACTAAAAATTGCATCTTTCTCCCAATAACTCATAAATAAATGAGCCACTGAGGGGGGCGTAGTTAGTCCCCATGGCTACCCCTTTCCTTTGCTGGAAATGAGGTATTTGATGACACCCTGTGGGAGGGTGAAACGCGTTGACGCAATTTACAGTATTACTGACATCACTTCCGATCTCGTGGAACACGCTTCCGGTCTTGTGGAACGCACGCTGGGAACAGTGTTTTGTACATCTACAGCTTCATGTTTGTGCCCGTTTTGATCTTAATTTTTGTAAGTACCCATTCCCTTGTGCAATAAAAAAAACTTTAATGGTACTTTATTATCAGTTCCATCCTTTATATTTTCTGGGTACCTGTCTGTTCGGCTCAGAACCTTCATTAAAGAATCTTTGATCTGATGATCTGACGTTCAATCTATCATTCCTGGACATCTCTGGATATTACTATCAAGCCTTTAGTGGCCATTAGACTGCAAAGCTGGGGGTCATCTTGATCCAGTGGGTGGGAACACGAGGGGGTGTTGTTATACACCTGAATGCTTCTGAAGCATTTTTGCACTTTCTTCACCTTGGATTGGAGCACTTTTAGCCCTTGTACACACGGTCGGACATTCCGACAACAAAATTTTGTCCAAAACCATCAAGCTGGACTACCCAATAGGCACTGTAGGCAAGTGCCCATAGGTGCCCTTCCCAGAGGGGCGCCCATCTGTACATGGTCGGATTAGCAGGGTGCTGGGGTGGGCTGCGCCCCTGAGATTTAAGTTGTGCCCTCCCAGGCCGGCACCCCCATGAACATTGTACCCATGTCTGCTGTAAGTCTGGACAGGAGAATTGTCAGCAAGAAGAGAGCTGGGAGAAGGTGTGGACTTTCTGTGCTCTCCCTGCTCCATACAGCGGATTACACAGGATCCTCTTAGCCCTTGTACACACGGTCAGAGATTCCGACAACCAAATCCGTCGGAGTAATTCCGACTGATTAATTCCAGAAGAGGTCCGGAAGTGATGTTGCATACACACTAAGTTGTCGGAAAATCCGATTGTACATAACGTGATGACGTTATTTCGTTACGACGGGACTACGTTCAGGCTAGTAGCCAATAGCTTTGGTCTAGGAATTTGATCTGAGCATGCGTGGCACTTTGTCCGATTGGAATTCTCTACACAAAATCGGACAAAGTCCGATCAGATCATGTTGTCGGAAAGTTTTATAGCCCAGCTCTAAAACTTTGTCCGTCGGATATTCCGACGGAAACAGTCCGATGGAGCCCACACACAGTCAGATTATCCGACATCACGGTCCGATCAGACATTTTCCGTCGGAATGTCCGACCATGTATACAAGGGATTAGACATTTCGTTTGGACTTATCTTGTTGATTATATTTATTTAATTTTTTTTTTCACCAATATTAAGTTTGCGAGCGCTATATTGATATTTACATTTTTTTTCAAGTGATCAGCACTTTGTATACAACAGCTGCTTTTGTTTTCATTTTAATTTTGTTTTGTACACCATTAGTGTGAGTATGTATTTAGTATACTTTCACATAAATGTTGTGCAGCAAACTTTAAATGAGCTTCAACATGCTTTTTTTTCAGCAATGGATTTTTGCGTAGTGAGTGTGCATACAGGCCATGACGGTTGAGTGCATTACCTATTATTTCTTATTACTTATTAATTGTTTTCTTTGAAACAATTGTACCTGCTAATTTCAGGTCTTTCTGAAGTGCTCCTCAAGTGGTCCTAGGCTTTTGGACAACTCTTCTAGTAATTATTTTCACTCCTCTGTCAGAAATCTTGCGAGGAGCACCTGGTCGTGGCCAGTTTATGGTGAAATTATGTTCTTTTTACTTCCAGATTATGGACCCAACAGTGCTCACTGGAACACTCAGAAGTTTAGAAATTCTTCTGTAATCAATGCTATCAGTATGTTTTACAACAATAAGGTTGCAAAGGTCTTGAGAGAGCTCTTTGCTTTTACTCATCATGAGATGTTTCTTATGTGACACCTTTTTATAGGCCATCAGTTGAGACTGATCCAGCTGATATTAATTCGCACTGACAAGAGTCAGGATTGTTTTCTAATTACTGAAAGATTTCAGCTGGTCTCTTGGCTTTCCATGCCTTTTTGCACCTCCCTTTCTTCATGTGTTCAATACTTTTTGCCTGTGTCATTCCATTTTATTACACATAACTTCATTTCTGAACTTATTCATTTTGGTTTCTTTGTATGTATGTATTGCATAAGTTGTTACCAACATGTGGTGAAAATGTCATGTTAATAGCACATTTAGAAACATATTTATCTAAAAAAAATGGTGACATGTTCAATACTTATTTTACCCACTGTATATATTTGTTACACCATCTCTTTGTTATATAAAAAAGACATTGTCACCTCCACCCGTGTCCACCTACAGAACTTCCCCAGAGTTTCTCCTATCCTCTGGAACTCCCTGCCCCAATCTCTCTGGTTATTTCCTACTCTGTCCACCTATAGGAAGAGTACTTTGTGGGTGGAGGCAGAGTGTTTAAAACAATCTTAACCTATTGGAGGTATCATCCCTTATATAGTATATGCAAAGGCTACAGAGAAAATGTTACTTTGTGTATACCTCCTTAGGTGTAATACAAACAGACAATATAATCATGTATAAACATAACATTTTATTAAGCATATAGCAAATACTAAACAGTTGTTAAAATCATGTACACAAAAGTTAGCCATCCAAGGTTATTGTTCATATGGCCTTGAGATCCATCTAACAAGTCGACACGTTTCACGGAAGACCCTGCTTCATCAGTACTTTGGATCTTAATACATGGGTACTGTAACAATATACATGTCTTTTTTTTTTGTCCAGCCAGTGCGCTGAAATGGATTCCTCAATCCAATCGAGTGTATAGAGGAATCTGCCTCACTGACACATTGTATTCTTGCAGCAGGGACTCATCACTGTTACAGTACACTGATCAGCAGCTGCAGTCCATTGTTTGCAGCCACTGATTGGGAAAGAATTTCCAATAAGCCCATTCGACAGTCGAGTGGGAAACTTTAACCGGTTCCCGACCAGCGCACGCCGATGTACGTCGGCAGAATGGCACGGGCAGGCATATTGGCGTACAGGTACGTCCAATCTTCAATGCCACCCTGCCATCGCGAGCGCGCCGCCGGCGGCGTGCTCTCGTGCCGGTCGGGACCCCCGTGAGTCCAGTCGCGGGTCCCGCGGACTCGATCGCCGCGGGCATACCCGCGATCGTCTCACGGGACGGCTGAATGGAGGAAATGCCGTGTAAACAGCATTTCTCCATTCTGCCTAGCAACTAGTGACGCTGATCTCTGCTCCATGTGATTGGAGCAGAGATCAGTGTTCACTAAATGAAAGCCCAACCCCCCCACAGTTAGCAACACACCCCTAGGAACACTTAACCCCTACACTGCCACCCACTGGTTAACCCCTTCACTGCCAGTGTCATTTACACAGGAATCACTGCTAGTGATGGCCGAACGGTTCGCCCGGCGGTCGTTTCGCGGCGAATTTCCGACTTTCGCCGTCCGCGGGTTCGAACGCCTTTTTCCGTCGTTCGCCCCGGCGGACTTACGTGTTTAATGTATACAAGAACTTTAACCTTTCGTGACACGTTTATCATGTGTTACAGGACAACCAATTGAGACATGACAGCTCATGGACACTTGGACATTCCCCCTAACCTATAAATACACCCGATCCGGTGGCCATTTTACATTCTTTCTTCTGTCACTGTAGGGAAAGGATCCTGTGTGGAGTAGGGACAGAGAAAACGCTAGCTATTTGGTACACAAAAGTTCTTTTCAGGACTGGTATAGGTGTTAGGTCAGCAGCCTGAGTTTCTTTTGTCAGTTTAGATAAAGGGACAGAGCGCTGTATGCTGCTATTTTAGGGACAGCTCAGCCAGATTAGTCTTTCTTCATCATCATCATCATCATCATCATTAGCTGTTACTATCAGGTCCACAAAAGAGCTGTTCCAGCTAATCGTTCCAGCCTACTCTTTTTTGCCAATTTGTATAGGGACAGGCAGGAAGCAGTGTGTCAGGCAGTGAGGATAATTTTAAAGACTTGCTGTTACTATTAGTTCCACAAAGGTTCTTTTCAGGACTGGTATCAGTGGTACGGTAATAGGCTTGTACACGTATAATATTCTTTCTTCCAAATATAGAAAGAATATTATACTTGACTGCTGCCCTTCTGCTGCAGTCTGCTAATCATTCACAACTCACTTGTTCCACAAAGCTCTTTATCAGGACTGGTAACTTGGTCTGTCTAGGGTGCTACGGTACATAGGCTTGGGTGCGGTACAGTCTGCTGTTCTGTAAGGACCGCTATCGGTCCACAATAGATAGGGTTGCCGTGCACTACTGCTGACCGCTGCCCTATACTGCAGCAGTCCTTCAGCGGTATAGGGACTGACGCACAGTCTGCTAAACACTAATACACAACCTGCTTGGTCCACAAAAGTTCTTATAAGGACTGGTAACTTGGTATAGGGTGCTACGGTACATAGGCCTGAGTGCGTTACAGTCTGCTGTTCTGTAAGGACCGCTATCGGTCCACAATACATAGGGTTGCCGTGCACTACTGCTGACCGCTGCCCTATACTGCAGCAGTCCTTCATTGGTATAGGGACTGACGTACAGTCTGCTAATCACTAACACACAACCTGCTTGGTCCACAAAAGTTCTTATAAGGACTGGTAACTTGGTATAGGGTGCTACGGTACATAGGCCTGAGTGCGTTACAGTCTGCTGTTCTGTAAGGACCGCTATCGGTCCACAATACATAGGGTTGCCGTGCACTACTGCTGACCGCTGCCCTATACTGCAGCAGTCCTTCATTGGTATAGGGACTGACGTACAGTCTGCTAATCACTAACACACAACCTGCTTGGTCCACAAAAGTTCTTATAAGGACTGGTAACTTGGTATAGGGTGCTACGGTACATAGGCCTGAGTGCGTTACAGTCTGCTGTTCTGTAAGGACCGCTATCGGTCCACAATACATAGGGTTGCCGTGCACTACTGCTGACCGCTGCCCTATACTGCAGCAGTCCTTCAGCGGTATAGGGACTGACGCACAGTCTGCTAAACACTAACACACAACCTGCTTGGTCCACAAAAGTTCTTATAAGGACTGGTAACTTGGTATAGGGTGCTACGGTACATAGGCCTGAGTGCAGTACAGTCTGCTGTTCTGTAAGGACCGCTATCGGTCCACAATACATAGGGTTGCCGTGCACTACTGCTGACCGCTGCCCTATACTGCAGCAGTCCTTCATTGGTATAGGGACTGACGTACAGTCTGCTAATCACTAACACACAACCTGCTTGGTCCACAAAAGTTTTTATAAGGACTGGTAACTTGGTATAGGGTGCTACGGTACATAGGCCTGAGTGCAGTACAGTCTGCTGTTCTGTAAGGACCGCTATCGGTCCACAATACATAGGGTTGCCGTGCACTACTGCTGACCGCTGCCCTATACTGCAGCAGTCCTTCATTGGTATAGGGACTGACGTACAGTCTGCTAATCACTAACACACAACCTGCTTGGTCCACAAAAGTTCTTATAAGGACTGGTAACTTGGTATAGGGTGCTACGGTACATAGGCCTGAGTGCGTTACAGTCTGCTGTTCTGTAAGGACCGCTATCGGTCCACAATACATAGGGTTGCCGTGCACTACTGCTGACCGCTGCCCTATACTGCAGCAGTCCTTCATTGGTATAGGGACTGACGTACAGTCTGCTAATCACTAACACACAACCTGCTTGGTCCACAAAAGTTCTTATAAGGACTGGTAACTTGGTATAGGGTGCTACGGTACATAGGCCTGAGTGCGTTACAGTCTGCTGTTCTGTAAGGACCGCTATCGGTCCACAATACATAGGGTTGCCGTGCACTACTGCTGACCGCTGCCCTATACTGCAGCAGTCCTTCATTGGTATAGGGACTGACGTACAGTCTGCTAATCACTAACACACAACCTGCTTGGTCCACAAAAGTTCTTATAAGGACTGGTAACTTGGTATAGGGTGCTACGGTACATAGGCCTGAGTGCAGTACAGTCTGCTGTTCTGTAAGGACCGCTATCGGTCCACAATACATAGGGTTGCCGTGCACTACTGCTGACCGCTGCCCTATACTGCAGCAGTCCTTCATTGGTATAGGGACTGACGTACAGTCTGCTAATCACTAACACACAACCTGCTTGGTCCACAAAAGTTCTTATAAGGACTGGTAACTTGGTATAGGGTGCTACGGTACATAGGCCTGAGTGCAGTACAGTCTGCTGTTCTGTAAGGACCGCTATCGGTCCACAATACATAGGGTTGCCGTGCACTACTGCTGACCGCTGCCCTATACTGCAGCAGTCCTTCATTGGTATAGGGACTGACGTACAGTCTGCTAATCACTAACACACAACCTGCTTGGTCCACAAAAGTTCTTATAAGGACTGGTAACTTGGTATAGGGTGCTACGGTACATAGGCCTGAGTGCGTTACAGTCTGCTGTTCTGTAAGGACCGCTATCGGTCCACAATACATAGGGTTGCCGTGCACTACTGCTGACCGCTGCCCTATACTGCAGCAGTCCTTCATTGGTATAGGGACTGACGTACAGTCTGCTAATCACTAACACACAACCTGCTTGGTCCACAAAAGTTCTTATAAGGACTGGTAACTTGGTATAGGGTGCTACGGTACATAGGCCTGAGTGCGTTACAGTCTGCTGTTCTGTAAGGACCGCTATCGGTCCACAATACATAGGGTTGCCGTGCACTACTGCTGACCGCTGCCCTATACTGCAGCAGTCCTTCAGCGGTATAGGGACTGACGCACAGTCTGCTAAACACTAACACACAACCTGCTTGGTCCACAAAAGTTCTTATAAGGACTGGTAACTTGGTATAGGGTGCTACGGTACATAGGCCTGAGTGCAGTACAGTCTGCTGTTCTGTAAGGACCGCTATCGGTCCACAATACATAGGGTTGCCGTGCACTACTGCTGACCGCTGCCCTATACTGCAGCAGTCCTTCATTGGTATAGGGACTGACGTACAGTCTGCTAATCACTAACACACAACCTGCTTGGTCCACAAAAGTTTTTATAAGGACTGGTAACTTGGTATAGGGTGCTACGGTACATAGGCCTGAGTGCAGTACAGTCTGCTGTTCTGTAAGGACCGCTATCGGTCCACAATACATAGGGTTGCCGTGCACTACTGCTGACCGCTGCCCTATACTGCAGCAGTCCTTCATTGGTATAGGGACTGACGTACAGTCTGCTAATCACTAACACACAACCTGCTTGGTCCACAAAAGTTCTTATAAGGACTGGTAACTTGGTATAGGGTGCTACGGTACATAGGCCTGAGTGCGTTACAGTCTGCTGTTCTGTAAGGACCGCTATCGGTCCACAATACATAGGGTTGCCGTGCACTACTGCTGACCGCTGCCCTATACTGCAGCAGTCCTTCATTGGTATAGGGACTGACGTACAGTCTGCTAATCACTAACACACAACCTGCTTGGTCCACAAAAGTTCTTATAAGGACTGGTAACTTGGTATAGGGTGCTACGGTACATAGGCCTGAGTGCGTTACAGTCTGCTGTTCTGTAAGGACCGCTATCGGTCCACAATACATAGGGTTGCCGTGCACTACTGCTGACCGCTGCCCTATACTGCAGCAGTCCTTCATTGGTATAGGGACTGACGTACAGTCTGCTAATCACTAACACACAACCTGCTTGGTCCACAAAAGTTCTTATAAGGACTGGTAACTTGGTATAGGGTGCTACGGTACATAGGCCTGAGTGCGTTACAGTCTGCTGTTCTGTAAGGACCGCTATCGGTCCACAATACATAGGGTTGCCGTGCACTACTGCTGACCGCTGCCCTATACTGCAGCAGTCCTTCATTGGTATAGGGACTGACGTACAGTCTGCTAATCACTAACACACAACCTGCTTGGTCCACAAAAGTTCTTATAAGGACTGGTAACTTGGTATAGGGTGCTACGGTACATAGGCCTGAGTGCAGTACAGTCTGCTGTTCTGTAAGGACCGCTATCGGTCCACAATACATAGGGTTGCCGTGCACTACTGCTGACCGCTGCCCTATACTGCAGCAGTCCTTCAGCGGTATAGGGACTGACGCACAGTCTGCTAAACACTAATACACAACCTGCTTGGTCCACAAAAGTTCTTATAAGGACTGGTAACTTGGTATAGGGTGCTACGGTACATAGGCCTGAGTGCAGTACAGTCTGCTGTTCTGTAAGGACCGCTATCGGTCCACAATACATAGGGTTGACGTGCACTACTGCTGACCGCTGCCCTATACTGCAGCAGTCCTTCAGCGGTATAGGGACTAAGAGTTTTGTCACAGGGTGATTTAAAAAATGACAGGCAGAGGAAGAGGCAGGCCCTTCCGCAGGGGTGGTAGGGGTAGGGCAGGAGCAACAGCCTTGAGCCAAAGTGGGAAGTTGCAGAAGGTGCGTTCAATTACTTTAAAGGACGCACCAGACTTGGTTGAGTGGCTCACTCAGCCTTATTCTTCTGCACCCTCCTCATCCTCTCGATCTGCACCCTCTTCTTCACTCTCTGCTATGTGCACCCCCAAAGACACTACCACCAACAACACCACCACCACCACATACCTTCCGCTTGAGTGCAAATGGGGGCCTTCATGCTCCAGTGTTTTAATAGGGACCCCCGTATAAAAAGCATGAGGGTCAAGGACCAGTACTGGGTGGCAACGTACTTAGATCCCCGGTACAAACACAAAATGGCGGAAATGTTACCGCCGTCGCAGAGGGCTGTCAGAATGCAGCACTTCCAGGCCTTGCTTCGAGAAATGCTGCATTCTGCTTTTGCGTGCGCTGGCAGAGGAGCAATTCCCACTCCCAGAGAAGGATTTGCGGGTACCAATCCAACAGCGCCTGCAAGAAGAGGCCGGTTTGAAGATGTGTTGGTGACTTCGGATATGAGGTCATTCTTTCAGCCGACCCATCGACAGGTGTCATCCGGATCCAGCATCAGGGAACGCCTAGACCGTCAGGTGTCCGACTACATTGGGTTAACGGCCGATGTGGACGCTCTGAGGAGTGATGAACCCCTAGACTACTGGGTGGGCAGGCTTGACCTCTGGCCAGAGCTTGCCCAATTTGCAATCGAACTGTTGGCTTGCCCCTCATCCAGTGTCCTGTCCGAAAGGACGTTCAGCGCAGCAGGGGGGATCGTGACCGATAAGCGTACTCGCCTAGCTCACGACAGTGTTAACTACCTCACATTTCTAAAAATGAATGAGGCATGGATCTCGGAGGAATTCAACACATGTGATCAGTAGACCATGTATATGTCTATAAACAATTTTTGGAATCAAGCACACAGACCTTCTTAATTCATTTGGCTCACTTCCCTGACCCAAAAAAGCACACCGTACTATATGCCCCTACCCTCCTCTTTGAAGAGGTTGAGCGGTGTCATATTTCTACTGGGGCTGCTTATTATGAGGGGTTCCCACCATCCCTGTGCTGTGCTGACTTCCTCCTGGGTGTTCTTATTATGAGGGGCTCCCACCATCCCTGTGCTGTGCTGACTTCCTCCTGGGGGTTCTTATTATGAGGGGCTCCCACCATCCCTGTGCTGTGCTGACTTCCTCCTGGGGGTTCTTATTATGAGGGGATCACACCATCCCTGTGCTGTGCTGACTTCCTCCTGGGGCTGCTTACGGTGCTGCTGTCAGCGCTGTATGTCACGGAGCTGCTGTCAGCGCTGTATGTCACGGAGCTGCTGTCAGCGCTGTATGTCACGGAGCTGCTGTCAGCGCTGTATGTCACGGAGCTGCTGTCAGCGCTGTATGTCACGGAGCTGCTGTCAGCGCTGTATGTCACGGAGCTGCTGTCAGCGCTGTATGTCACGGAGCTGCTGTCAGCGCTGTATGTCACAGAGCTGCTGTCAGCGCTGTATGTCACGGAGCTGCTGTCAGCGCTGTATGTCACGGTGCTGCTGTCAGCGCTGTATGTCACGGAGCTGCTGTCAGCGCTGTATGTCACGGAGCTGCTGTCAGTGCTGTATGTCACGGAGCTGCTGTCAGCGCTGTATGTCACGGAGCTGCTGTCAGCGCTGTATGTCACGGAGCTGCTGTCAGCGCTGTATGTCACGGTGCTGCTGTCAGCGCTGTATGTCACGGAGCTGCTGTCAGCGCTGTATGTCACGGAGCTGCTGTCAGTGCTGTATGTCACGGAGCTGCTGTCAGCGCTGTATGTCACGGAGCTGCTGTCAGCGCTGTATGTCACGGAGCTGCTGTCAGCGCTGTATGTCACGGTGCTGCTGTCAGCGCTGTATGTCACGGAGCTGCTGTCAGCGCTGTATGTCACGGAGCTGCTGTCAGCGCTGTATGTCACGGAGCTGCTGTCAGCGCTGTATGTCACGGAGCTGCTGTCAGCGCTGTATGTCACGGAGCTGCTGTCAGCGCTGTATGTCACGGTGCTGATGTCAGTGCTCTGTATTACGGTGCTGCTGTCAGTGCTCTGTATCTCCTGCACCCTCTTGTTTGCCTACCCTGGTCCCTGACCTTCCCTCTCCTCCATTGCCTTCATTAGCTCCATAGTCCTGAATTGTCAGAACAATTTCCCAAATAAAAAAAAAATGCTTGTAGTTATCGATCCCAAATTCACCTCATACATGTATTATGCTATTGTCCAGGTGGTGGGACTACGTGCTACCCCCTAATAATTACCCCGTGGCCGCAAATTCGACCTAAAGGTTTGCGAAATTCGCCTCCCATTGAAGTCAATGGAGCCCGCGGCGAACGGTCGTTTTCGCGAACGTTTGTGTCCGTTCGCGTTTCGCGTTCGCGAAACGTCCCGTCGGAAGTTCGTCCATCACTAATCACTGCATTTATATAGCAGTGATTACTGTAGAAATGACAATAGTCCCAAAAATGTGTCAAAAATGTCCGATGTGCCCGCCACAATGTCGCAGTCACAATAAAAATCGCTGATCACCGCCATTACTAGTAAAAAAAAAAATAATAAAAAATGATTAATAAAAATGCCGTAAAACTATCCCTATTTTGTAAACGCTATAACTTTTGTGCAAACCAAACAATAATCGCTTATTGCGATTTTTTTTACCAAAAATATTTAGAAGAATATGTATCAGCCTAAACTGAGGGAAAAAAATGTTTTTTTATATATTTTTGGGGGATATTTATTATAACAAAAAGTAAAAAATAATGCGTTTTTTTCAAAATTGTCGCTCTTTTTTTGTTTATAGCGCAAAAAGTTAAAATCGCAGAGGTGATCAAATACCACCAAAAGAAAGCTCTATTTGTGGGAAAAAAAGGACGTCAATTTTGTTTGGGAGCCACGTCGCACGACCGCGCAATTGTCAGTTAAAACGATGCAGTGCCGAATCGCAAAAAGGGGTCTGGTCTTTGACCAGCAAAATGGTCCGGTCTGTAAGTGGTTAAAGGAGCAATGGCTGGATCAAAATTTGGCCATTTCTTGCTGAACTGGCCAAATTTCAATCTATTTATGCCCACTTAAAGTGTTACTAAACCCAGGACTCTGCATTCACTATATCTGGTCTCCCACAGTACAGAGAACATGGAAATGCCATAATTTTAGTAAATAGCAGTCTTGTGATTTCAGACCAGAGAAGCCTGTAGAAGGAGTTTTCACTGCACTGAGCTGTCCAATGAGGCTGCAGGGCTCCTGACCCTCTGTCTGGACATGTCTGGATAGTGCTAATTGGCCCTGTGTTGATCACATGCACTCTCCCAAGAAAAAAAAAACTCTCTAGCAATTCACACCAAACTGAGCATGTGCAGATAAAATCCCAAGGCTCTGTCTTATCCAGACTTGTCCAGGGGGACAGTGCAGGGAGGAGATTATCTGTACATACAAGATCAAGCAGCCTTTTGTACACAATGCAGAGGATTAACCCCTTAGGTTCCACAGTGAGTATAACAAGCATGCTTTACTGCATATACAGACCAATTTTACTGTTGTGGGTTTAGTAACACTTTAAGTTTATGGGCCCGTAGTAGTCCAAAGTCAGTATATGAGGCATTGATATATAATGGGTACTATATGCTACTAGGGTGGAAATAAACGTTAAATGAGCCATTGTTGTCACCCAGGCTTGAAACATGTCTTCCTTTGTTAATTTCCAATACATCGCAATTACGTAGAGGGTGGGGGATTAGTCATTTAGTCTAGGTTCACATTAGTCAGATTTGGCATTCAATTTGACATGTCAAATCGCATGCCAGTTCAGCTGCTATTGCTAGCAATAGCACCGTCCGAATCAGAGCGATGTCGACTTTGCAACGCCGCACCGATTCACAAAAGTAGTTTCTGCACTACTTTTAGCGACTTTGAGTGCGATTACAGGAATCCGCACAGATGTCTGTCAAATCGCCCCCCAAAGTCGGACTGCATGTCCGGGTTGAAATTGTGCAAGTTCAGCTGAAGTCACACGATTTCTAGCCTGCAGCCAGGGGCGTTACTATAGGGGGTGCAGCAGTCGCAACTGCATCTGGGACCTGTGATGCAGGGGGCCCATGCAGCCCCCTCTACATATGGCCAGCAGCAGCACAGGCAGCTAGGGGTAGCAGTGCACCATGCACACGGGTGGCTGGAGGTGGAGGGTGACTAGCAGAGCTCCATGCTCAACTATTGCACTGGCTGCTCTTTAGTTGTGCATTCCCCGCATGACCTGTGTCCTCAACTGGCTCCTCGGAGTACCCCTCTCCTGCTCCATGCATTGCCGCTCAGTCCGATGTCTGTTCTCTCCAGCCAGAGTCCCGCCCCCCCCCCCAGTCCGGCCCACACTGCACTGCATACTTCTCCCGGGTAAACAAACTTTAAGCACACAGATGCAGTGCAGCCCTATGAGAGCCGGCTCCCCGGAGGACACTGCAGGCTTTTCTGCCAGCCCCCTCCTCCCCCGTCATACATGATGATGAAAGGTCTTTCTGGGAGATATGCTGATCGCCCATCCAGCACACTGGATGGAGCCCAGGCCAACATGGATGAGTGCGCGGCCTGCAGCTTGGTCATGGTGAGTGAGAGGACCCCATCCCCCACACACCATTACATACCCCCTCCATCTCCCCCTGGGGACAGGGACCCCTTCTCACGTGGGGACAGGGACCCCCACCTCCCCTGGGAACAGGGACCCCTTCTCACCTGGGGGCAGTAACTTCATCTGCCCTGGAGAAAAGGACCTCATCTCTTCTGGGAACAAGGACCCCACCCTGCCTAGAGACAGTCCCCCAATGGGGCACCTAAAAATTAAAAAATAATAATAAAAAAAACTACTGATACCAGTGGTGGAACTACAGGGCTCACAAAGGTCATACCTGTGACCACACCCTGAAATTCCACCGCCAGGCTCAGAAGGAAAGGCCCTGGCTGGGGTTCAGGGGGGCCCTTCATGGTTTCTTGCATCGGGGCCCTGAAGGTTCTAGTTATGCCACTGCCTGCAGCAATGTGAACCTGGGCTTACACAAGAAAGATACGATTGTTTCTGCTTCCAGCTCATTTCTGGTAACATCAGTAGATATTTTCCAAACTCTCCAAAAATGTTGTTAGTCTTAAAAAGGAAAACTATTGCAGTAACCCCATCTAAGGACTGGTAAACGACAATGGGGCCTCTTTTTCTTTCCCTGCAAATAATAAAAAAAATATATTAAGAATTTTTGAAAGTTTACTGAGTTGATGTAAAATATATTTATTTTCAATCCCCAGTGTGTTCAGAACATGAGCACCTTGCTGTGCCACACTTACATACACCATTAACCTGCAATCAAGTGGGTTTATGTAAATTTGACTTTGAAATAACCTAGGTAATAATAGCCTAGTTAAATAGCAGACTTTGCAGAGACAGGCTTAATTTCGTTTTGTACAATTTTTTAGCATAGCAAAGATAATTTGCTAAAACAGGCAGACATTTTCTAAATGTTTCCCCCTGCTTTAAAGGAAAAGTACAGCCAAAGCTCATTTGGCTGTACTTCTCCTGTGGATCACAGAAGTGAAGTTCGTTATGTACTCCTGTGACCCGCTTTCAGCAGACAGCAGGCTGAAGCTGACATCACAGAGCTGGTCTAGGTTTGGTTAAGATCATGACCCTATGGTCGGGATCCACCCACATGCCGGGATCAGAACCCGGTTCAGCCACTCAGTGGCTCACTGACTGAGAGGCTGAGCTGGCCGCTCCTGCCCCCTCTGCAGCCCAGCACTCCAGTGAGCGCTGGGCTGTAAAGACCCCGCTGTTAGTCACCGACTCTCTGCTCGGACCAATGCTGCATCCACCTAGGTAAGTATGATTCAAGATATCTTTCTTTTCCGCCGGCGATTTCCTGCACTGTAAAAACAATCATAGCGGCTATTCAGCTGCTTGAATTGTTTTTAAAGGTGGCCCTTCCGGTGCTTCTACCGGCTTGCTCGTGGCGGAAGTTCACCATAGAGAATATTACGGACCAGATGGTCCCCGGCAGTCTCTATGACCTTCGGAGGCCGGGCCCTACATTTTGTTGTCACGTCTGGCCCCCGGCAGTTATGAAGGAAAAAAGGAAACCAGCATAGAAATAGTAGTTTTATTTCAAATCCATTAAAAACGAGGACGCAGCCTGCACACACATCTCCTGTGGTTTCAGCAGACGCGTTTCACACACCTGTGCTTAGTCATTGCTGTGGCAGTTGTAAACACTGCCGTGTATTTGGCTGGACAGGCCAAGATTGTTTTTTCTTTTTTTGATCTCAGTCTTTCCAGGCTAGACGAGAGATGTGGGGTCTCACTGTAAAGAGGACCTGTCATGCCCTCTTCCTATTACAAGGGATGGTTACATCCCTTGTAATAGGAATAAAAGCGATAAAAAACAATTGAATGGGAAAGTGTAAAAAAATAAAAATAAAAATAAAACAAACCATAACAAAAAAAAATCTTTCATGTTATACCAAAAAATTGGGCTATGTTTAGTGTTTATTTTATTTTTTTAAACTCAAGAAACTGTTTTTTTTTTTTTTAGAAAAACGCGTTTGAAAAATTGCTGCGTGAAGACCATGTGACGTAAAAAGTTGCAACGAGCCCCCTAGGTTTTCTGCTAAAAAAAAACTATAATGTGTATGCCCTTGTACACACGGTCGGACATTCCAATGGACAATGTCTGATAGGACCGTGTTGTCGGATAATCCGACAGTGTGTGGGCTCCATCGGACTGTTTCCGACGGACCAAGTTTTCCAGCGGGGCTATAAAATTTTCCGACAACATGATCCGATCGGACTTTGTCCGATCATGTGTAGAGAATTCCGATCGAACAAAGTGCCACGCATGCTCAGATCAAATTCCTAGACCAAAGCTATTGGCTACTAGCCTGAACGTAGTCCCGTCCTAACGAAATAACGTCATCACGTTAAGTGCGATCGGATTTTCTGACAACTTTGTCCGACTGTGTGTATGCAACAGTTTCGGACAAAATCCGACGGATTTGGTTGTCGGAATATCCGACCGTGTGTACAAGGGCTTTAAAGGGGTTCTGAGTAATTTTCTAGCAAAATAAATTATGATTTTTACATAGGAGAGGAGTGCCAGAAATGTAAGTAGTTAAAGCAGAGCTCGACCCAAAAGAGGAAGTTCCACTTTAATGATTTGTTACCCGCTCCTCTTAAAAAATTGGTACTTTTGAGGAGCAGGGGGGAGTAAATACCTAATATTGACAGGTGAATGAATGAATGAATGAAATACTTGTATAGCGCACAATGTGAACTGAATCGCCTCTAGGCGCTGTGGCAAGCTTTGATCATCTGCTAAAAGAGGAAGGTCTTGAGTTTTTTCCTAAAAGCCAGGTGATTTTCTTCCAGGCGGATGTTGATTGGTAGAGCATTCCATAGCCGAGGCCCTTGGATTTATACCGGGCTTTGGGCACGAGGAGGAGGTTTTTGTTGGCTGATTGAAGACTGCGGTTTGGTGTGTAATGATTTATTTTCTCCATTAGGTATTGCGGAGCTTCTCTATGCACGCATTTGTGGGTGAGGCAAAGGGTCTTGATCGTGATCCGATTTTGTACGGTTAGCCAATGTAAGCTAAGGTGCCTACTTCCCACTTCCATTTGGACCACCGCAGTGGTTGGAAACAGAAGCTCTGTACCCTCCCTCCCCCCTGCAGTCTTTTGGGACACTGACAGGTCCCAGAAGACTGCATCCACCATTTATGATGCGCAAAGCAGGTGAGTGCCTGTTTTAAATTAGCAGCTACAATTTTTGAAGCTGCTGACTGATTTTTTCCACAGGAGACTCTGCTTTAATGCTCATGATTACTGTATAAAGAGCTGTTGGCAGTCAATTGGGACAGTCCCTGGCTAAAAGGTAAGGCTCTATGCACACTGAAGCTCAAAAAGCTTTTTCATGGATGCCAGATTGCTGGCAGAAAATGCTGGTTGAAAAATGTGCTTTTAACAGCGTTTTGTACTAGCTTTTATGAGCGTTTATTAGCGTTTTCAATAAAAATACACAGAGGACACTCCAAAAATCCCACAGTGCATTCCAAACTCCCACAATGCATTGAAAAAATAGAATGCCGAACACTAATTAACGTGTTTTTATGAGCGTTTATGAGCATTTATCAGCGTTTGTCATTTTTTGGCATTTTTGGCAGTGAAACTGCAGTTTATGAGCTCCAGTGTGCATGGAGCCTTACACTATAACTCTCCATGCACACTGGAGCTCATAAACTGCAGTTTATTGGAGTTTGGGCGTTTTTTTTTAAAAGCCCATAAACTCCACTCTATGTTAGCCTATGTGTCCATGCACACATGGACGTTTTTCAGCTTTAATGAGCAGTGGAGTTTATGGGCTTTTTTCTGAACGCCAGAAATTCGCGTTCAAAGTGCCGTTTTTCCCTGCCAAAAAACGCCAAACGCTGATAAACGCTAATAAACGCTTATAAACGCTCATAAACGCGCGTTAATTAGTGTTCGGCATTCTATTTTTTCAATGCATTGTGGGAGTTTGGAATGTACTGTGGGATTTTTGGAGTGTCCTCTGTGTATTTTTATTGAAAACGCCCATAAACGCTAACGCTCATAAACGCTCATAAACGCTAGTACAAAATGCTGTTAAAAGCAAGTTTTTCAACCAGCGTTTTCTGCCAGCAATCTGGCGTACAGAAAAAGCTTTTTTGAGCTTCAGTGTGCATGGAGCCTAAATAATAAAAACTGCAGAGGTGATCAAATACCACCAAAAGAAAGCTGTATTTGTGCAAAAAAAGGACATAAATGTATTTTATTTGGGTACAATGTTGCACGACCGCGCAATTGTCAGGTAAAGTAAAGCAATGCCATATCACAAAAAATGACCTGGTCACGAAGGGCAGTAAATCTTCCGGAGGGCAAGTGATTACATGAAAGCTACAGATTTAAAATGACTGCAATGATTTTTGAATTCACACTGACAGCTTAAAGCTGGGTTCCACCCTAAACTGGAACTTCCGCTAATCGGAACCCTCTAAGACAGGTATTTGTATCCACTTCCGGGCATAGGCTCCCACGGGAGTCTATGCCTCTTCCTGTCCCGCCGCTCTGTCTGCTGGGACACACACGGGTCCCAGAGACAGCGCGGACCATTCCTATTGCGCTGCGCAACTCGCGCATGAGCAGTAGGGAACCGGGAATTGAAGCCGAAACGCTTCACTTTCCGATTCCCTCACCGAGAATGACGGCGGCAGCAGCGGAGAGCCGAGCGATCGATCGGCCTCGGCTGCCGGCATCGCTGGACCCTGGGACAGGAAAGTGTCCATTTATTAAAAGTCAGCAGCTGTAGTATTTATAGCTGCTGGCTTTTAATATTTTTGTTTCCAGTGGACTCCCTCTTTAAAGTGGTTGTAAACCCTTACAAACCACTTTGACCTACAGGTAAGCCTAGATTAAGGCTTACCTGTAGGTCCAAGAAATATCTCCCAAACCTATACAGTTTAGGAGATATTTATCTGAAGACAGCCACCGCTGTCTACGGCGCATGTGCCATAGACAGCGGCGCGCAGGCGCACTGGGTAAGCCGCAGATCGCGGCGATATGTCGCGAGTGTCGGCTCCCATGCGCATGCGCGGGAGTGACGTCATCGCTGCTCCGGCGAATCACAGCACCGGAGCAGTGAGACCCACAGAGACCCACCAAGAAGATGGACGCTCGGAACTACAGGGGACAGTGGTGACTTCGCTGGCTCCTGTGTCAGGTAAGTGACACATAATGGGCTACTATGCGATGCATACTAGTCCATTATGCTTTACCTTTGCAGGGAATCAAAGAGGAAGTAAACTCATCAGGGTTTACTTCCTCTTTAACCACTTGCCACCCGCCCTATAGCAGATACGATCAGGATCTATGATCAGGATTTTGAGTCGCGACGATCGTTGTTGCGGGGTGTCATTCTGACATCCTGCAACTACGATCTCGGTAAAGAGTCTCAGACGGAGACTCTTTACCACGTGATCAGCCGTGTCCAATCACGGCTGATCACAGTGTAAATAGGAAAAGCCGGTGATCGGATTTTCCTCACTCGCGTCAGACGCGAGTAGAGGAGAGCCGATCGGCTGCTCCTCTGACAGAGGGGGGTCTGTGCTGATCGATTATCAGCGCAGCCCCCCCGAGGATGCCCACACTGGACCACCAGGGACGCCACCAGACCACCAGGGAAGCCCAGCACAAGGTAATCCTCCCTAGACCACCAGGGATGCCAGTCAGTGCCCACAATGGGCATAACTGATTGGCATGCATTATTGTTTGGCACTGATTGGCATCCATTAGTACAGTATAATGTAATACAATGCCGCCTATCAGTGCCCACCTGTGCCGCCTATCAGTGCCCACCCGTGGCGCCTATCCATGCCCATCTGTGCCGCCTATCCATGCTGCCCATCCATGCCAATTTGTGCCAGCTATCAGTGCCAATTTGTGCCACCTATCAGTGCCCATCAGTACCACATATCAGTGCCACCTCATTGGTGCCACCTCATTGGTGCCGATCAGTGCCGCCTTATCAGTGCCCATCAGTGTAGCCCCATCAGTGCCCATCAGTGAAGGAGAAAACTTACTTATTTACAAAGTTTTGAAACTGAAACAAAAAAACATATTTTTTTTCAAAATTTTCGGTATTTTTTTATTTGTTTAGCAAAAAATAAAAACCGCAGAGGTGATCAAATACCACCAAAAGAAAGCTCTATTTGTGGGGGAAAAAATGATAAAAATTTAATTTCGGTACAGTGTAGCATGACTGCGCAATTGTCATTCAAAATGCGACAGCGCTGAAAGCTCAAAATTGGTCTGGGCAGGAAGGTGTTTAAGTGCCCTGTATTGAAGTGGTTAAAAACTGTATTTTAGTTGTTGTGTTTCCATTTCTCCCCGGTGACATCCGGGATCTCCACAATACAACTCTCCCAGAGATGACAACCTGCTCTAAGTTCACTGGACCCGCCCTCCTCGCCCAGTACACACACGGCTGCCCCGCCCCCGTCCCCTTTTACACAGCGGTGCCCCTCCCAACATGGCCGCTCCCGCATTACGCCGCTCGGTAGCTGCGCTCTGACGCGATGACGTCCCGGGGCGGCGCGCCACGCCCCTTGCGGTGACTCCATTTTGTGCTTGTGGGCGAAGCTGCGGCTTCTATTTCCGGGTTGTCGGAGCCCGGGGAGAGCGGAAAGTGGAAGGAGCCGCGGAGAGAGGGTGAGGTGGTGGGGAAGGGGGTTGGCGTTGCTATAAAGTGGAGGCTTTATCCAGCCTTGTGTGCGGGGTGACGGGCACGTCCTATGTGAGAATACACGGAGCCCGCATAGGAAGGGGGTGCTGCTACTTGTAGCTCTCCACCAGTGGTCCCCTCCCTCATCACCTGTCGGGGGCTCATGGGATGCATTCACCCATAGCAACCAATCAGAGTGTGTTATTGCAGTGACAGCTGACTGGTTGCTATGGGTTACTGCGTGCTTGGCTGTGTTTCCATCAGCCTGTTTACCTGGTGTGGGACTACAAATCCCAGCCTGACATTCTAGTCCCTGTATGGCTGGCCTCATTGACTTCTATGTGTGTGGCACTAGATGGCGAAAGATTTCATTTGTTTTATACCTGAGGAGGGACTACAAGTCCCAGCATAGTGGACACAGCTTCTGTCTACCGGGAGCACACGTTTTACAAAGATGCCCATACACGGTACAGATCTGATTGTACAATCTCCTTTCCAAATCCCAAAGCGATGCAGTATGAGGATAAACCTAAACTACACAGTTCATTAGTATTAAATCAGACAGGCCACTGGATTACAAAGGAGATGGTACAATCAGATTGTATAGTGTATGACCAGCTTTAGATTTATGAAAGGATGTCAGACCACACCTTGACGACGCCTTCCGTTTATTTGACACAAGGCCCTCGCCTGATTGGACAATCAGATTGTACTGTGTATGATCAGTTTACATGGGTTGCTTACTAAGCTGTGTAAGAGTGGATGGACATGGCGGTGGAGGAATAAGGAATAACAAAATATATTTGTATAATTAAACTATACAAGCAAACTTTTTTTTATTTTTGTTTTGGATAGAGTGGAGAGGGAGTAGAACCTCTGTCGGTATTTATTGCTGCCTGTGCTCCTGTTAAGGGGATTCCCTCTCAATTTGTCCTGTTTACTATTATCAGCGAAAGTAAAGGAAAATCCCACATTTTGGGTTGTCCCCAGGACAGGATTAGAGGGGAAAACTAATGGGGACACTAGTTTTGGTGATTTCCTCTCACTTCCTGTTTGGCTATGGGACAGGAAGTCAAGGGATATCTCCCTAATAGGACATAGATGGCAAAAATCTGCCGGGTTCTAACCCTCTCTTTATCCACAATGGGAAAGGAAAGTTGTCTTTAGTGCTCTCTCTCTAGACGTGAGGGACTGGGCGGATCTGCCAGGAGTGTGGACAGAGGTGTATAGGGTTCTGAGGGAAGAAATGAAAGCATAATTCTAAAAAAGTATCGTTCTCCTGTAAATGTCTCATCAGTTACAGGTATGTGGTGCACATGATGAGCCATTCAGCCTCTTGTTTTTGAAAAGCTCAAGCTCTCTGGCAGATGTATCAAGTTACAGGGATGAGACAAACCATTTAACACTGTCCAGGGTGCTTACAATGTTCACTTTTTTTATTTATGTAAAATCTTTATCCCAAAAGGGGGAAAAAAAAAACTGTTGTAGATTACAAAGTATTAGCTGGAGTTCAGCTTCAATTTGTTAATGTATTTAAATCTGTTAGCACATCTACCACTACCCCCCCCCCCCCCCCACAATTCCTTCCACACTGACAATGCTGCTGTCCAAATCTGCCCCCTGTGCTCCATCTAAAGTTGTGTCTGTATAATACTGGTTCTGTATTACTGGCCAGATCACCAGGGGAGAACAGAGGGTAGTAAGCTTAAGGCACCTCATCCAGTGATTGGTAAGATGCAATATATGACACTTTTTTTGATTGGGGTTTAGAGTGATTGTAAAGTCTATTATTATTATAATTTTTTTTTTTTTTTAAATAACAAAACATCTTATACTTACCTGCCCTGTGCAGTGGATTTGCCATATTCTTTTGGTGCAGCAGAGGTAAAGTTGATCCAGGGAAAATCCAATTGCCTCTTGGGGATCAGGAAGGAATTTTTCTTTTTCCCTTTTTTTTTTTTTTTTTTTTTTTTCCCCCTTGCTGCAAATTGGAGCATGTTCTGCTGTGTTTTTTTTTGCCTTCCTCTGGATCAACTGTGGGTATAAAATTGGGTATATGGGATTGTACGCTATTTTTTAATTTTATTATTTTTAAGGTTGGACTGGATGGACTTTTCAACCTGACTAGCTATGTTAATGGAGCCAAGGGACCCGAAATATGCAGTCATCAAGAGTTAAATGTCTGCCCTGCCTTTTCCACCCTCCTCCTTTCATAGCAGGTGTACTGGATGAAAGGTCCGCCTCCTCCATTCATAGATCCATTTTTAATTAATGGAAGCTATAGTGCAGCTTCTGTGAGGGTGGAAAGGGCGAGCATGATCAGCACTCTCGGATGTGACAGTCCCTTGAAGCTATTAACCTCTGCTGCACCAGGAGATTTTGGCTGGGGGGTAAAATTAGAATAGGAAGATTGTAATTGACCCAGCAGCACAAGGGACACATCAGATTGGGCCTCGTACACACAGTACAAAAATCGGAAGGGAAAAGTCTGAAGATGAGCTGTCTGTGGATTTTCGGATTGTTAGTACGGGGCATTCATCGGACGATTTTACTTTTACATTAGACAAAAGCTGGATGTGCAGGCTATAAAATTTTTGTTGGACGTGAACTCAACATCTGATTTTTTTTTTTTGGATGGTCAGTACAGAAATCTGTCACACAAGTGGAAAGTACAAACACGCGTCATCAGAATGAATGAACGAGCCAGAAGCGTTCAGTCTTGTAAACTAACGTTCGCAATCTAGAGTTAAAGCGGGATTCCACCAAAAAAAAATATTAAAAGCCAGCAGCTATAAATACTGCAGCTGCTGACTTTTAATAAATGGACACTCACCTGTCCCGGGTTCCAGCGAGGCCGATCGATCTCTCGGCTGCTGCCGTCACCATTCTAGGTGAGGGAATCAGGAAGTGAAGCGAATCGGTTTCACTTCCCGGTTCCCTACTGCACATGCGCGAGTCGCGCAGCGCAATAGGAATTCTCGGCGCTGTCTCTGAGACCCGTGTGTGTCCCAGCAGACAGCGCGGCAGGACAGGAAATGGCGTAGACTCCCACGGGAGTCTATGCCCGGAAGTGGGTGTAAATACCTGTCTTTGACAGGTATCTCCACCCCCCTCCCCCCTGAAAGGTGCCAATTGTGACACCGGGGGGGGGGGGGGGATCCGATCAGCGGAGGTTCCACTTTAGGGTGGAACCCCGCTTTAACATTTTTGACCCGGCAATTGATGAAATGTTCAAATGCAGCGCATATTCTCTTCTTCTTTAATGAGATAATAATGAAGCTGCTTTGCTGGTGATACTGATGGAGTCATTGCAAATTCATTTTAAAAGGCATTTGTTTTGTACGATCTGAAAATCGGGAATCAACGCTCACCAAACTTCTACTAACATGAGATTAGCAGAAGGGGCCCAAAGGATGGCACTTGAGAAATGAACGTCCTCTTTATACTCTCGTAGTATGTCACTACGTTCATGTTCATCAAACGACAATTTGCGGATAGTTAGTATGCTAGACAAAAACCTGCACACGCTTTTGACAAAAAAATCAGACGCTCATTCGGCCAACAATCAAACTGTGTGTACGAGGCTTTAGTCTCCCACATGTCATCTTTTTTTTTTTTTTTTTTTTAAACTAAACGTAGACTTTAAAGCCCCACTTCTTGCAAAATATGTATTCACCCCAAACCCTTCCTCCCAACCCCTCTTACAACCCATCCTCATAGTTCTATGTCATTTTTCTTAAAGCAAAGATGTACTTGCCGAAGTCTCTCATCCAAGACCCTCACCACAGTTGTTTCCAAGGGCCGGAGGCCATTAGTCCAGTGCGGCAAATTCGCGGAGGTGCTCTTTGCTGTTATTGGTTCTCTTCTGAATCCTGAGAGGACCCAGAAATGTAACTGTATAGTAGCTGATGGCTGTCTGACTTTAATATTACGAAACACTGATCCAGAACAGAAAGGCAGAGTGAAGAAAGAGTTCCCGATCTGCATACCTTGTTCAATGTTGGTAACATAGAAGATGCTGAAGCCATTGGTTCAGGATGACAGCCTACAAACTACTACAGGTTTCCTTTAAAATATGCTATGATTGCAAATAAACTTAAAGAAAACCCTGCTTACTACTTTGCATCAGTATCCTGTTCCATTACACATTTTAAGCCCTGGTTCACATTAGTCCGATTTGACATGTCAAATCGCATGCTAATCGGGGGCTGTTGTCGGCAAAAGCACCATCCGAATCGGTGCAACGGTGACTTTGCGGCCCTGCAAATTCTGGTGCATGAACCTGCACAGATGTCTGTCAAATCGCCTCTGGAGTCAGTGTACGAGTTCAGCTGAATACGCACAATTTCTAACCTGCAGCAATGTGAATCTGGGCTAAAGCCATTTGCACATAGGGTGGTGGGGGGGGATTCCAGCTGCTGTGCGTACATCCTGGCATTTTAGTGCCCAGGAGAAGCACAGGTGCAGTGCACAGTCCTGTAGCCTGGTAAAGTCTTGGTAGGCTGCGGTTGGGCAGGGCGAATGCTGTACTGAGTAGTACTTGCAGTTAGGGCCCTATGTGTTCAGGGATGAATGTCTTTATAAAGGTACAAGATGACTGTGCTGTCAATTGTAGTGTTGGTAAAAAAAAAACTTATTCTGCGCCATATACTTAAAGTGATTGTAATGGCTTTTTTTCAGTAATAAACATGTTCTACTTATCTGTCCTGTGCAATAGTTTTGCACAGAGCAGCCCCAAACCACCTATTCTGAGGTCTCCTGCTGGCACTCTTGGCTCATTCTTCTCTAAGTGCCCCCATAGCAAGCCGCTTGTTACGGGGGCACTCGTGCAGGCTTGATCATGAGCTGGGCTGTGTGTGTCACACAGCATGTCTTGGCACCGCCCATGCTCCCTTCTCACAAGTAAAAAAGAGAAAAGGGAGAAGCATTGCTGCAGACAGTTGTGGCGCTGGATCGATATCTGCCTCAGGTAAGTGTTTGTTTAATGTTGGGGGGGGGGGGGATGCATTAAGCGGGGGGGGAAAAAAAAAACCTTTTACGTTTACAACCACTTTAAAGTATGTTTTTGTTTTGTTTTTTACATAAAAATTGGCACAAGGGGCACTACGCAATGTGATGTATCCCTTGTGCTGCTGGCTTGTGCGGTTGGATCCACGCCCCTGCACTGTAATCTTCCATGCAGCAGGAGTTAATAAAGTCAAGGGATCTGTCCTATATCTGTTATTTCAGGAGTGAGTGGTGTCTATGCCCCCCTTTCTGCTCCACTTAGGCTTTAGTTGCACCTTATTAGGGCGATGTGTGATTGCTGTGCACTGGGCAATGGGGGCCAAAGAGCCAATGGTATGGAAGATAAAGTCAACCTTTGTAGCCAAAATTCAATTAACAGTAGACCGATTGATTCTGACTGGTTGGTCACTATGGGCTCCTAAATATGTGCAGAGAGCAGCCTCAACCTTTTTGCCTTGGAGGAACTGCAATACTTTTCAGGTCTTGGGGGAACCCCTGTTTTGAAGTGATTTGTAAATTTAAAAATGTTTATTAAACAAAAAAAAAAGTTATACTTGCCTGCTCTGTGCAGTGGTTTTACACAGAGCAGCCCTGATCCCCTGCTGGTGCTCTGGTCCCACCCCCTTGCCGAGTGGCCATAGCAAGGCGCTTGCTGTGGGGTCACTCATACGTGCTCACTCTCGAGCTGGATTTTTGCATTCATAAGACACAGAAATAAAGGCTCAGCCCTGCCCCCGCTTCACTGTCTGTGATTGACAGCAGCAGGAGCCAATGACTTTCTTCTGCATCTCAGCTAATCGGGAAGGAGAGACCTGGGAGACCCTTGAGTCTTGTGCACATCTCTGGATCGAGATTGGGCTTGGGTAAGTATTGGGGGGGTTAAGGGTGGAGCACACTGAATGCATAGAATGCATTGAGGTAAAAAAACTTCAGCCTTTACAACCACTTTAAGGTCTGTCTACAACACCAATTGCATTCGTGTGATCGGGATGAGAAATGCCCCATTACGTTGGTGGTTGGAGCCAGAAGCCCCTTTATATTGATCACTAGTAGGGAAAGGAAGGGTCCTCTTTTGTTGGAGCTGTGCCCCTTTACAGTGGGGGTCAATGGTAAGCTTGTCCCCTTATAGACAGCTCGGGGGGGGGGGGGGCGGCCTAGCGATGACAGCACATACTGTATGCTAAGCGGGCCTCTTACTGCAAGGTCTACTTTAAGCAGTAACGGGGGGGGGGGGGGCACGGTAGTCAGTATAGGGGCTTGTGTGAAATGATGGGTCAATTCTTAAGTAGTTTATTTATTGCTCCTTTTAGTGATTGTAAAGTGATGCAACCTCTAATTATGTGTGTTTTGTACATCAGTCAGCTATAATTATGTCACTTCATAGGTCTAAGCCTTCTGAAAGCTGGATTACAGCATGTGTGATAGATTTTTTATTTTCAAACTTGACGATGTGTGATTATAGAGTCATAATTTATAGATGGTTTTAAGTTTAAGCAAGTTCTATAATGAAGCTATTAGTAATGTGCAAAAAATATGAATGCAAACAATCCCTTAAGGGTTAGAGCCACTGCCATTTTTTTTTTTTTGCAGTATGTGAATTGGTTGGTAAGTTCTCCTCCCTCTTAGATTCCAGTGACTATTATTATTAATATTATTATTATTTCAGGTACTTGTATAGCGCCATCAATTTACGCAGCGCTTTACATATACGTTGTACAGTCACATCAGTCCCTACCCTCAAGAAGCCTACAACCTAAGGTCCCTAACTCGCATTTATACATATACTAGGGCTAATTTCGACGGAATCCAATTTACCTACCAGCATGTCTTTGGAGTGTGGGAGGAAACCCACACAGGGAGAACATGCAAACTCCAGGCAGGTAGTGTTGGGATTGGAGCCAGTGACCCTTTTGCTACTAGGTGAAAGTGATATCTACTACACCACTGTGCTGCTGCCCTACATTTAGGCCCCTTTCACACTTGGGCAACTTGTTCTGCAAAGTCGTACCCCATGATTTCCAATGAGTACCAGTCATATCTGTGCGACTTCAAAGTAGTCCCTGCACTACTTTAATGCGACTTGAGGTCCATAGACCTCAAGAATACACAGGCATTGCGTCAAGCGTAAAAATCGTGCGACTTTTAAGGTCGCACAAGTATGAAAGCGGCCTAAAAAATGAGGGAGACCGTGAAGGCATCATCACCATTAACAACCCATAGAAGTTTTAACATTTTCCTGATCTACAAATGTGTTTTTTCACTGCTGTGTTTCTCTCTTGGGGGGGGGGGGGGGGGGGGGGGTTATAATAAAATGTAAAGCAGACCCATATTAATAAAAAAAAAAAAAAAAAAGGCTTTCTTGACAAAATAGTAACATAAGTTGTTCCCAGTGTTCTGTGAATGGCCAAGGGGAGAGGAGGCGTGGATAAACGACACTAGCACTTCTGTGTATGATGGCCGCTGTGGGCCAAATGTACAATGCTAGCTGTAGTATCCACCTTTAAGCCCACGTTCACATTTGGTCGACTTGGAATGCGGTTTGACATGTCAAATCGGTGGCTATTGCCGGCAATTGCACTGTCCGAATCAGTGCGGCGCTGCACCGATTCCCAAAAGTAGTTCCGGTATTACTTTTGGTGACTTTGGGGACAATTTGAATAGACCTCCACAAAGATGTTTGCCAAATCGCTCCCCAAAGTCAGACTGCATTGCCTGTTTGAATTTTCTAACCCGCATCAGTGTGAACCTGGACTGAAGGTTAATTGTACAGAACAGCGATTTTCTAGTTCAGCACATTGGGCTATAATTTTTTGCAGTTAAATTGTAAAAAAAAAAAAAAAAAAAAAATTTGTGCCTGTGCTTTAGAGCCATTTTATTGCTTGTTAAGAATATGTAAATACTTTACTATCCATAATAAACAGGTGTGACTTAAAGTGTAACTGAAAGCGGTTCTTCACCCTAAAGGGGAAGTTCCGCTAATCTGATCCCTCCCCCCCTCCGGTGCCACAATCGGCACCTTTCAGGGGGGAGGGGGGTGCAGTTACCTGGATAATCCAGGTAACTGCACCCACTTCCGGCCAGACCGCCGCAGACTCCCCGCCCCCCCCCCCGTTGTGTTCTGGGAAACACACAGTTCCCAGAGACACAGCGGGGGACTATAAGAGTCGCGCATGCGCAGTAGGGAACTGGGCAGTGAAGCCGTCATGCTTCACTTCCCGATTCCCTGACAGAGGATGGCGGCGGTGGCAGCAGCGAGACGAGCGATCGCTCGTCATCTGCCACCGACATCGCTGGACCCTGGGACAGGTAAGTGTGATTTTATTAAAAGTCAGCAGCTGCAATATTAGTAGCTGCTGGCTTTTAATATTTTTTTTTTTTTTTTAGGTGCAGCTCCTCTTGAAGGCAAAACTCCCCTCCCCCCCCCCCCCCCTTTAGCTATAGTATGTGAGGTTTATAACCACCTTCAGTTTTTAGGGAGATTTCCCTTCACTTTCTGTCCCAAAGCCAAAACGGGAGGTAAGAGGAAATTCATCCAGGGGGAGGGAATCCAAATCGGTCACTAGAACTAGTGTCCCCATTGGAAGACTTTCTGTCTATTCGTGTTCTGATGTCAACCCAAAATTGTGGGATTTTCTTTTACTTACACTTTTGATGAAAGCGGAATACAGGACAAATGGAGAGGGCGAGTCTCCCTAATGGGGTCACAGACAGCAACAAAACCTGACGGGTGTTTTAATCACACTCCACTCTATCCAAAACTAAAGAAACACTTTACACTTCAAGCTAGCCATAGATGGATGTATTGAAATGTGTCTAGTTTATCTGTGGCCACCTAACGATCAACTTCTTTCAAACAGGACTGCTGGAAAATGTATGTTTGTTCAGCGACTGCAGCGCTTATCAGTGTATTCTGGCAACGGAGGTTTCCCCCCTGTCAGAATACAACAGCACAGCAAGGAGGATTCCTCCATCTACCTCACTTGTGTAGACGGGATTCCTTTTTTTTTTTTTTTTTTTAAACTAGACCTCCAGAAGATTTACCCCTCTTCATGACCAGGCTGTTTTTTTGCAATACAGCACTGTTACATTAACTGACAATTGCGCAGTCATATATCGCTGTTTTTTTTTTTATTCCCCCACAAATAAAGCTTTATTTTGGTGGTATCTGTTTCTGTTTTTTATCTGTTTTTTTTTTTTTTTTTTTGCACTATAAACCAAGAAATAACGACAATTAAAACAATATTTTTTTTACGTTTTGCTATAATATATATCCACTAAAAAAAAGTAAAATTGAATTGAAAATTGAATGCCTTCATAAATTTAGGCCAATATGTATTCTAAACTCAAAATAAGTAATTGGTTTGCACGGAAGTTATAGCATCTACAAACTATGGTGTGTGTGTGTGTGTGTGTGTGTGTGTATATATATATATATATATATATATATATATATATATATATATATATATATATATATATATATATATATTTATATTCGCACACACCAGCCCTGGAAGGATTTACCCCTTTTTTTTTGTGATTACGGCACTGCGTCTCTAACTAACAATATGCGTGGTCGTGTGACGTTGTACCTAAACAAAATTAAAGTCCTCCCCCCCCCCCCCCACAGACAATTTTTGTTCGAAATCGAACATTTTGACAAAAAGCAATATTTTTTGCTTTTTTTTGCTAACTTAACACATTTTTCCACCCCTCAAACTACAATTGTAAATGAACCCTTGCTGCATCCGCGGTGTGGGTAAACCGCAGCCTTATGCTATTATGCCCAGTGTTTTGCTTTCGTCTTCCCTGCTGCTGGCACCACTCTGTATACTGCTAGTCGGGATAAGAGGTGGGGTGCAGTTGGCATCACTCCGCATGGGAAAGGAGCCAGTGCTACAGAGGAGGCATTGGCTTATGCAGCTCTTGCTCCCTACTACAGTTCCAACTTTGCAAGTAGTCCCTCTGCATTGCACTCTGATGCTCTGGGGTGGTGGGTCAGCAAGCTCAGACCATGATCTACCAGTCACCTGGCTGCAATCTACTGGAAGGTTGCGATCTACAGGTTGCAGACCTCTGATCTAGGGAGATCAAAGGGTTAAATGTGTGCTTTTGCTAAGGGAAGTGATGGATTTTACTCCCTGCTTTGCAGGGGCACAAAATCCATCACATTTGCCTTGTCAGAATGGGGCTTTGTCTTGTTTACATAGGCATAGCTCCGTTCTGTGTCTCTCCTCGCCAGTCAGCACATGCCGGCGGACTATTGGCCTGCACCCGCTGATAGGCCTGTGCTGAATCACATACTAGGTACTTGATCCGGCGCAGGAGAGCCATTCTGCCACCGTATAGCTAAGTTATGCGGTCAGTAAGCGGTTAATCAGCCCGCGGGCTGATTGAAAAAAAATGTATCCGTCTATGGCCAGTCTTAGGCATGCTTCCTCTGAAGGGGAGGATGCAAATAAGATTGGCCTATCAATCAGAGGCTATGTGGCTAAAACTAAAGGGAGCATTGTGCAATGTTTTCTCCCATTTTTCAGAGTCTGCAGGTTGCGTGACTGCATTGCTCTGGTATCTGTGCTTTGAGTCATGACCTGACAAGAATACAGATCTGGTGATCTCTCCATCTTCTGCATGCTTGTTACAGGTCTGTGATACTAAGGTGCCATTTACAAAGCAGGAGTAGGGTCTAACTGTGACCATACTGATGCTTGAAGGGACTCTATGACACTCCATTTAGAAATGATTGTGGGGGGGAACCTGTCACGTGACACTTGAAAAGGCATGTGATAAGGACTGTCTTCCAGTCTCGGAGTGCTTTTGCAGCATTATGCACAGAACACCATCGGCTTCAGATTGTGACCCGCTGTAGTATGACGTTATCTAAATGGACTCCTGAGTATAGAAGCCAGAAACAGCCAGGGGACTGTCCTTTGCAATAAGGGGTCTGCTTAGGCCCCCCCCCCCCATTGACTGGTGTTATTGGATGCTTTTGCTTCTCATTCCTGGATTATCAGCAAGTAATGGGGTTGGAGTGAATTCAGGGAAGTATTTCTGTTGTGGTTCTTGCCTGTACAATTTCAAGTCTTCAGGCGAGGTGTGATGGGGGAGTGTGGGCCCCGGAGGTGTGACTGCATAGCGCTGCTGCATACCTTACCTGAAGGCAGGTACAAAACTTCTAAAAATGTGGATTATCCAGAAGACAGGAGGTACGTGATCTGTGGGTTGAAAGCCTGATGCTGCCTCTGGCAATCCTGTTTTCTCTTTTGTAGTGCATTACAGTCTCGGGGGGGGGGGGGGGGGGTCAAGGTTTTGTGGCCTTGTGCGATTTGCCAAGTTTAGTGCATTCGTTTCCTCAATAAGGAACTGCTATGCAGGAAACTCTTATGATTTTACTGCTGGATAAACTCTCTTAGACTCCTAGGAATTTTACTACACTGTACAAAGTTCTTGTTGGCAATCAAAAATCCGCTTTTTAGGCTTTACATTATTAGTGCATCTTCAAAGTTCATGATTACCAGTGCGACTGATCTGACTTTACATTCTCTGGACCAAAGTTGCATCAATCTGATTGGATGGTTAGTAGACTTTATTGCTCTTTACGTTTAAAAATCTTGTGCGGTATGTTAACCACTCCCGCAGTGCTATGCAGGAAATGGCAACAATGATGTATGCAAATATCTGATCTCTCAACTGATTGATTAAAAAAAAAAGTAACAAATACATCAACAGGAAGTAACCTACCTATTCCTTAAGAGTTAATGCAGTCTGGTTCTGCCCAGAGCCTCCCATCTTAGATATGTGAAAGCTGCTTTATGCATAATCGCACACATGCCTTTCTGCCACACACATATGACAATGTCTGGGCCTGCTCATAAGTCATTCTGACAGCAGGCATTGCGTTGTGGGATTGGAGCAGAACAGTGAGCCCAACCTCTACCAATACGACATGAAGAAAGCAGTGGTTTCAGGAAGTGCTGGACTGCATTGATGCTGCAACAGGTATGAATGGGGTCCTAAGTGTTCTCTGTTACATTCATGGGTTATCACCATTACAGTATCCGCCGCTGCAACAAGAAGTATAGGCTGAGGGGTTTGTTGTCGTCTACCACTCAGAATGGTAGTTATTTTACTTTTAATTTTAGCATGTTTCTTTTAAAGCGGGAGTCCGCCGGGACTCCGCGTTTTTATTTATTTATTTATTTTTTTTTTTTAAAGCCAGCAGCTACAAATACTGCAGCTGCTGACTTTTAAAATAGTGACACTTACCTGTCCAGCGCGCCCGCGATGGCGGCACCCGAAGCCGATCTCTAGATCGTCTCTCGGGTGCTGCCGCCGCCATCTTGGGTATGGGAATTAGGAAATGGAGCCTTTCGGCTTCATTTCCCGGTTCCCTACTGCG
Organism: Lithobates pipiens; assembly: GCF_037356315.1. Classification (NCBI taxonomy): domain Eukaryota; kingdom Metazoa; phylum Chordata; class Amphibia; order Anura; family Ranidae; genus Lithobates; species Lithobates pipiens. The sequence continues at coordinate 165,488,373 of NW_027507789.1, forward strand.
CATGCGCGAGTCGCGCTGCGCAATAAGGACGGTCCCCGCTGCCTCTGGGATCTGTGTGTTTTCCCAGCAGGCAGCGGGGCACTTGCGGAAAGGGGCGTAATCTACGCCCCTTTCCGCAGAGAGCTATCCCGGAAGTGGGTGCAGATACCTGTACTGTACAGGTATCTGCACCCCCCTCCCCCCTGAAAGGTGCCAATTGTGGCGCCTAGGGGGGGAGGGTTCCGATGAGCGGAAGGTCCACTTTAGGGTGGACCTCCGCTTTAAGTAGTTATTCTTTAACCACTACAGATCCGCGCTATTGCCAAATGACGGCATCAGCGCGGACCTACATTTCCGGGACTACGTCTATTGACGTCGTCCCGGATACGAGCGGCCTGCGCGCCCCCTGAGGGGCGCGCGCGGCGCGCTCTGTGATCGGCGAGTCCGTGAGACTCGCCTGATCACCGATCCGTGCAAGGGGTCGATCCCGACCCCTTATCACGTGATCAGCTGTCAGCCAATGACAGCTGATCATGTGATAGAACGGAGCCGGTAATCGGCTATTATTCCTCCTCGCGCTGACAGCGCGAGGAGAGAAAAAAAAAGCCGATCACCGGCGGCCGTGATCGGGACATCAGTCCCGATCACGGCCAGCAATACAGCTGACCACCTGCCCCCTGCCAGTGCCCACCTGCCCACCGCCGTGCCATCCTGAATAAAAGTAAGTGCCCCCCATCAGTGCCCCCCATCAGTGCCCATAGTGCCACCCACAATGCCACCCACAGTGCCATCCAGCAGTGCCACCCACAGTGCCCACAATCTGCCTCAAAGGTGCTGCGACCCAGTGCCGCCCATCAGTGCCCAGCAGTGCCGCCCAGCAGTGCCACCTATCAGAGCCACCTATCAGTGCCCATCAGTCCCATCTATCAGTGGTACCTATCAGTGCCCATCCGTGCCACTTATCTGTGCCACCCATCCATGCCATCTTATCTGTGCCCATCTTTGCCCATCAGTGCCGCCTTATCTGTGCCCATCGGTGCCGCCTTATCTGTGCCTATTAGTGCCGCCTTAACTATGCCTATCAGTGCCCACCAGTGCAGCCCATCAGTGCCCACCAGTGCAGCCCATCAGTGCCCACCAATGCAGCCATCAGTGCCGCCTAATCAGCGCACTTCAATGAAGGAGAAAAATGACCCGTTTGCAAAATTTTATAACAAACTATTAAAACATGATTTATTTATTTTTATTTTTTTGCATCTTTTTTTGTTTGTTTAGCAAAAAATAAAACTCCGAGCTGTAACTAAATACCACCAAAATAAAGCTCTATTTGTGGGAAAAAAATGATAAAAATTTCATTTGGGTACAGTGTTGTATGCCCGCGCAATTGTCATTCAAAGTGCATCAGCGCTGAAAGCTGAAAATTGGTCTGGGACTGAGGGGGGTTTAAGTGCCCAGTAAGCAAGTGGTTAAAACAGGTCTCCAAACTACGACCTGTGAGAGCCACATCCAGGCTGCTGCGAGATTTTATCTGGCTTGCAGCTAGTTTGGGGGGGGGGGTGGCTCTGATGGGGGACCCTGATGTAAGGGGGTCTCTGATATGAATGTTGGCTCCGATTGGGTTTTTTTTTTTTTTTTTTATAAGCCCATTATGTTACTGGATGACTAATCGATTATGAAAATAGTAATCGATTATTCGTCAACTACTTCATTATGAAACTGATTAGTTTCAGCCCTAGACTGAACTGATGAACGATCTGCATGTGTGAAAGGGGCTTAAGGCTACATTCAAACCTAAGCGTTTAATTTTTCAAGCGTTTTTTGGAGCAGAATTGCATGTTTTTGCAGCTTTTGTCAGGCTTTTTTCAACTAAAAGGTGAAGTGCTGCTGTTTGAACAGAAAATGCTAAAAAAAAAAAATGCTCCTGTTGAGCTATTCAGGCATTCGAATTGAAGTCTATGGGGACAAAATTTCTCAATTCTGCCTGAAAAGTAGCTGTAGTTTTTGGAGCAACAGGCATTTTGCTACAAGTGACAGAATGCTCCGATGTAAACAGGGACTATTGAAATGAATGATGGGTTTTTGCTTGTTGAGTTTTTTTGAGCTTCGAGCTACAAGCTGCAAAACACTCATGTGTGAACAGAGCCAGAAATGGCGATTCTGCCATCAAGGTCTTTGTTCAACCAATTCTTGTTGCAAGATGACAACACTGCCTATGTCTCCCAGTTGTTCTGTGTTGTCGCACAGGCTTCTGAAGGAGAAAAGTGGCTGTTTAACCATTTAAGCCCCGGACCATTTTGCAGCTAAAGGACCAAGCCCCTTTTTGCGATTCGGCACTTCTTCGCTTTAAATGACAATTGTGTGGTCGTGCGACGTGGCTCCCAAACAAAATTGGTGTCCTTTTTTATATTTTTTTCACAAATAGAGCTTTATTTTGGTGGTATTTGATCACCTCTGTGGTTTTAATTTTTTGCGCTATAAACAAAAATAGAGCGACAATTTTGAAAAAAAATTGCTATAATATCCCCCAAAAATATATAACTTTTTTTTTTTTTTCCCTCAGTTTAGGCTGATATGTATTCTACATATTTTTGGTAAAAAAAAAAAATCGCAATAAGCATTTGATTGGTTTGCACAAAAGTTATAGCGCCTACAAAATAGGGGATAGTTTTATGGCATTTTTATTAATATTTTTAGTAGTAATGGCGGCAATCGGCGCTTTTTTTAATTTTTTTTTTTTTTGCAACATTATGGTGGAGACGTCAGACAATTTTGACACATTTTTGGTTGGGACCATTGGCATTAATACAGCGATCAGTGCGATTAAAAATGTCACTGGCGGTGAAGGGGTTAACCACCAGGGGGCAGTGTAGGGGTTAATTGTTTTTTTTTTCTGTAGGGGGAGTGGCTTGGCGTGTGATGTCACTGATCGTCTTTCCCTATGGTAGACTATCAGTGACAGGCTCACTAGGAAGCATGAGGAGAGGTTTGTTTACACTTACCTCTCCTCGTTCTTCAGCTCTGTGACCCGATCGTGGGACACCGGCGGTGATTGGGTCTGCGGGTCCCGTGGCCACGGAGCTCAGGACCGGATTGTGAGTGCGCCGTGCGACCCACAGCTGGGCACTTAAAGGGCAACGTACGTGCTTGTGCCCAGCCGTGCCATTCTGCCGACCATATATCGGTGTGAGGCAGTCCTTAAGTAGTTAAACACCCATTTTCTAGGCATGGGCCAACATTGTCATCAGTAAAGCATGCCTCTGAAATGCCATGCAGCCATTAGATTGCATGTATGTAGACAGGAAGTGTCTGCAGAGAGATTAGCAGCAGAGTTGCAAAAAAGGGTAAAGGAAAAAAAAAATCTTTTATTTTATTATTTTTTTTTTTTTTTCCTGAATGCCATTTATTTGTGATATTTTAGCAAAGTGTGATTCATTTAGGTTTTACGTCTACTTTAAAGTATTTAAAGTACACCTGTCATGTGGGAAATATGAAAACAGCCTTTGGTGATGTCCTTTTTAGAAAAATGCTGGTGGATGAGCGTTTTTTTCTGATCCAGTCATTGACCCCTAAGAAGTATGCAAATACAGAAAGAGAAGTCACAAGTCCTTCTCTACATACATAGTTGCATAGTAGGTGGAGTTGAAAAAAGACACCATCAAGTCCAACCTATATGTGTGTGATTACATGTCGGTATTCAATTGTATATCCCTCTATGTTGCAGTCGTTCAGGTGCTTATCTAATAGATTTTTTTTTTTTTAAACTACCGATCCTCCCCACTGAACCACCGCTTTTGGAAGGGAATTCCACATCCTTGCCGCTCTAAAAGTAAAGAACCCTCTACGTAATCTAAGGTTAAACTTCTTTTCTTATTTTAATTGGTGGCCACCATTTTTTTTTTTTTTTTTTTTTTTTGAAGGCTGCCTCCTTTTGCTTTTATATGCATTTTTACATTGGAGTTAAGCCATCCAGGATTTTTGTTCGCTCTTTTAAATTTATTTGCCAATAGGATGCACAGGCTAATGCCCTTAATATGCTCTTAAAGCAAATCCATCTCTCCTCCGTTTTTTTCTTTGTTCCTAAGGTTTTATCCCAATTTATATCCTTTAGCAAGGTTCGGAGTTTAGGGACGTTGGCTCTTTTTTGAAATTCAGTGTCTTTGTATCCCCCTTGTTTTCTATTTGTGTGATTTATACTGAAGCTAATTGACCTGTGATTGCCATAATTCTAGTTCTAGATCTGTTAGTATTGAAGCCATAGTTTCAGAATTCTCTTTGAGGAGGTCAGCAAGTAGAGAGATGGATGGGGAGATGTATGCATACATACATACTGAGATACATATTAACCTTGGTATTCAGCTCCTAGTCAGCTTGCCTAGTCACCACTGGTGTTGCTCAACTGTTTAGTGCAGGGGTCTCCAAATGTTTTGATATGAGGGCCACATTTTATATTTTAGAAGTATTTGTGGACTATAAGAATTTGTTTTATAGAAAGTTCCTCCTTGCATCCAAATGTGCCCAGCAAAGTTTCCTCCTTGCATCCATGTGTAGAAGGGTGTAAGTGGGGCTGGCAGGCAGTGGGTGCACCAGTCTCCCCACTCTACACAGACCAGCACATCCACTACCAACCGGACAGTTGAGGGCTGAATAAAAGCTGGTAGTGGGCAGTTGTGGCCCATGGACAGTAGTTTAGAGACCCCTGTTCTAGTGGGATCCTGGGAAACCTGAGGATGATGGTGTGTGTGTGTGTGTGTGTGTGTGTGTGTGTATGTATATATCTATCGATACCGGGTTGGACCCCTTTTGCCTTTAGAACTGCCTTCATTCTTCTTGCCGTGGATTCAACAAGGTGCTGGAAACATTCCCCAGAGTTGTTGGTCCATATTGACATTATAGCATCACACAGTTGCTGCAGATTTGTCAGCTATACATCCATGTTGCAAATCTAATATGCCTGTAGATTCCTATGTGTGCATGACCACATAGGCTAACATAGAGCTGCTTCTAGAGGCAAACAAAAAAAAGGCATTTTTTACATCCTGTGTGCAAGAGGCATAAAACTGACCTCCAGGCAGATATAAAAGGCATACTTTAAAGAATAAGTTCACCATTCTGAACATTTTACACCAACCGTTTTTAGGGTGTAAGGTTTCGACATGCACCCCTGATTTCCCCTCGCCTTTCCTGTGACAGCAGATGGGGGACCCTCTCCCCCCACCTGCTGCCACAATTTAAAAACTGCATGACTGTGTTGGGCCCCATCCACACAGCGTCGTCCTTCATTTACAGTTTCCTCTGCATAAATGGACTACAAGTACTATCATCCATTGTGGCTGACAGCTTGTAGTTCTAAATGAACCTCGAGGATGCTGATGAGCGCTCTTGTAGTTTATTGGTTTCCTGCTCTCGGGTACTGCCAGCCCATATAGGAGGTGCAGGCAGACTGCTATCCTGGGAATCTGCAGGATTTATATTTTATTATTTTTATTTGGAGAGGGTTTAGAACACCTGTCAGTGCTGTCTGTGCCCCTATAACAGAGATTCATCCTCTGTTGCCCTGTTTTACCATTATTCTCTAAAGTAAAAAAAATCCTCAAATTTTGGGTTGTCCCTAGAACAGTATTTGAAGAGAAAAAATGTTTTTTTTTTTTTTTTGACACCCTGAAGGGATTTCTTCTCATTTTCTGTTTTGGCTATGGGACAAGAAGTACGGAAAAATCCCCCCCCCTATGGGATGGTGAAAAAAACTGACAGGTGTTATGACACTATAATACTACTACTATTACTACTACTGATCCAGAATGGGGGGGGGGGGGGGGAAGTTTTGCCTCTTAGTTATTCTTTAACTGCAGCAGGGAAAAAATGAGCTCTCCTGCCTTAAAGTGGAACTTTACAAAATGTAAGTACTGATAGATTACGTCAGGCTGGCCCCTATTGCAGGTTTAGCTATTGTGACATGGGGGGGGGGGGGGGAGCAGTATTAAAGGTTTGGTTTTAAATAAAAAAAATAACAAACTTGTTATGCTAACCTACTCTGGGCAGTGGTTTTGCACAGAGCAGCCCCGATCCTCCTCCTTGTCTGGTCCCCCGCAGGCACTTTTGTCTCCTCCATATTGACCAGTTCCCCCCAGTAGCAGGCCACTTGCTATGGGGGGTATTGGTGCATGCTCCTTGCTGAGCCCTGCTCTATGCGTTCATAAGACAAATGGGGCCAAAGCTTGGCCCCATCTCCGGCCTCTCTTCATTGGCTCAGTGGCTGTGATTGACGGCAGTGGGAGCCAATGAGAGGGAGCCTCAGGACAACCGAAGCTCTCCTGGACCGAGAGGGATCTTGAGTACTGTGGGGGGAACAGCACACAGGTTTTTTTACCTTCATGCATAGAATGCATGAAAGTAAACCTCCTGCCTTTACAACCACATTAAACTTGAGCGGTAGGTGTGTAGGATCTGCTGAGCGCAGTGAGCTACAATGTTTTTATATATGATGTTTTTGAATTTTGGAATAAAGTTTGGTTATACGTTTTAAACTGCCTCATGTTTTGCTTACAAAGTCTATGTTCCTGAGAAACTAGGTCCCTATTTTCTTTTCCTTCCCTATACAATTGGATGTTGGTAAGGTGAGGGTTCTCCCTTGTAGCTCTCCTGGATCACGTTGGTTCTCTTAGCCCTTGGTTGCAGCGCCCTGCTGCACAGCCCGTTCCTGGCCTATGGATTGGAGTTCTCCTGACACCCTGATAGCAGCCAACCTGACTTCTGGAATGAGACCTCCCATCTTGTGGCTGCTAGCTTGGGGCACCTCTGACCCCTCAGTGAGACCCCCTGTCTCTTGGCTTCTGACTGGGTAACCTCTGACCCCCACGGTGAGACCCCCTGTCTCTTGGCTTGGGACTTGGGCACCTCTGACCCCATGCTGGGATCCTGTGTCTCTTGGCTTGTGACTTGGGCACCTCTGACCCCACGGTGGGACCCTCTGTCTCTTGGCTTGTGACTTGGGCACCTCTGACCCCTGGGTGAGATGCTCAGTCTCCCACACTGGGAGTGGTCCCCAGCTGGGAACTCTTGAGTTATCCTCAGACCTGAGTATATAATGACCCTGCACACCTGTATACTCGGACAGTTTGCAGATGTCTGGTAAAACCCAAAAACAGGATTGAAAGTTCTGATCCAGGATTACAGAATCCGAAAAAGACCAATGCAGTTTTTTCTGCTTAGAAGCAATGGTCTGGAACTTCAGATTTAACCCTAAATGCGGATCCTGTGTCACATTTTCTTATATTCCTACAGTGACACGGCCTCACACTTTTACACTATGTAAACGCTTAAAAATAAGTGTTTATACTGTTTAAAATCTAGTAGTACAGTCTCTACCCTGCTCTGCACATGCCCAGTTACTTTCTCTGGCCTTGTGCTGAAAATCGGAGCTACTAGAGGCCGATCTAATGGTAGCCTTCAGGGACTCTCTGGGCTTTAGCAAAATGGGCAGCCTCCAGCAAAAAGAAACGGGAGCAAATCTGGAGGCAATTGACGGCACACTTTCATTTTGGTAGCATAATTATTCATGTAGGGATGTATGTTTTGCTAAAGAACATTATTTTTTATCAAATGGTTATGGGTAAAGTTCCACTTTGAGACAAAGCTATGCTGTTTAGCAGAGCTGAGTACGTTTCAGAACTTTATAAATAAACACGAATCCTTTGGCAGGTAAAACTTCTCCTTTTTAAATGTAATTTTATCTAGTTATTTAGATGTCTAAATCTGTGTTGATTTGTTGAAATCGGATTCTATCAATGTACAGTTCTCCTAGTAGCCAGGACCATGTGATCTAGGTGTTGGCTCACATAAGAGGGGCTCAAGAGCAGCATTTTCCTATTTATGGCAAGAATAGCTCACCACTTTGCTGAAAACAATTGATTTGGTAGTAATGGCATTTGCTTTGCTGATGTATATGATTATGATGAGTGATATTAAACAGACCTTTTGTGCATTGGGAACATGCCATAGAATGGCCGTACTAGGAATAAATACTAGTTTATTTCAATACGTTATTTTTGATTCGGTGCTTGTCCCAAATGCTTGTGATGTGATGTATACAAATGCACCTATTCAATGCTGAATTGTATGCTAGTCGCTGTCTTTATTTCAATCTGTTACTCTCCTGGTTCTTACATTTGTTCTCTGCTTTCAGGCCATGATCCAGATCTTGCGGCTGTGTATTTAAGGTGAGGCTTATAATCCTGCCCCTTTTTATAGTTTATCACCTTATTTGCTCATAACCCTTCCACTTGTTTATATTCTTTACTGAAAGTCATTTTAAAACATTTGACCTATAAAAATCTGATGCGACAAATGTTGTTCCTGGCTTCATTGGAAAAAATAAAAAAATACGGCGTAAAACTCAGGCCAGATTCCTATATATTTTGTTCCTTTCCATATGCATTGCAACAGAGTTGGCCACACAAATACTAGCTGCGTATCATTGCTGATACTAAGCATGCTTCGATACAATAACTGATTTCTTCAGACTCTGTTCACATACGCAGTTCAATTTCATTCAGCCGTTCAGGTGCAATTCCAATGTAAATTGTAGTACGAGATAAGAAAACGCACCTGAACTGACTGAGCCTAGGTTCCCACTGCCACAATGTGGCCCATCTCATTTGATTTGCAGAGGAATCACATTGCATTTCTTTGTAAATCACATGCGATGTCTGTGCAGTGCAATTTGAGCCATTTAATTTTTTATAGCTTAAATCGCATCTTCATCAAAAATGGTGCTGGGCCCTTTTTATTTATTTTCTCACTGGAATCGGAACACTATCAAATGCAGGCAATCGCAATGCGTATTTTGCACTGTTTTGGGGAATCATTCTTCTGAAGCAGAGCTCCATCCAAAAGGGGAAGCTCTGCTTGTCTGCCTCCTCTGCCACATTTGGCACCCTTTGGCGGGAAGGGGGAGCTGATACCTGGTTTTGACAGGTTCCTACTTCTGGCTCAGTTCGCGCCCCTCTTGCCCTCACAGCCGGGCCATTCACAAATCGCAGCAAGATTCACTCCATGTAGAGTAGAAGACGGACTGTGAAGGCTTCACTGATGGCCTACGTTAGGGCTTGTTAACACTTGACCGTTCTCAGCAATAAGGTCCGATTTACATGTCTGTGCAGCGATAAAACTTAAACTCTGATTAATTTTGAATGGCACGCCAACACACTCAACCTTGCCCCCAATGCAACACAACCGTACAGATGTGATCCATCTGTGTGTTGGGGGAACAAACAAAACAAGCGTGTATTACAAAGTCTATTGTAGTACGCTGGCAGCAAATTCAAAATGAATGAGCTGCCCTAAGCTGGCCAGACACATTGCAAATTGTGTCCCAGTTCCTGATGAACTGCCTGAAATTCGATTAGATTAAAGGAGTCAGGTGGAAAATTTGTTGGGTGAACAAATGCTGGGTCAAAATCAGATGCAGTTGCTGTTTGGGTATTTTGGGCTCAAGTATGCACCAATACCTTACTGATACTCGTTTCTAGTGTCAGTATTTTTAGGGCTTGTTTACACCATACACGCATAAAGAAAAAAAGATGGGTAAACTGCATAGATATCACTTTGGAAACATCTGTTTCACAGCAGTTTTTATATGCGTTTCAGTTACCTTTTACAGTCTGTTCACATATGTGTGGGCTGACCGCAGTGCGATTTTGAAAGTGTCCTGCATCGATTCATATTTGCAAATCTAAGTGAACCCGGTGAGTTTCCCGCTTTGCATTCATGCAGGTGTCAATGTTAAAGTGAAGCTCCAGGGCCCCTCCCCCCAAAAAAAAATTCAAGTTAGCAGCTACAAATACTAGCTGCTGACTGTTAATATTGGGGGAACTAACCTGTCCAGCAGTGTCCTCAGCCCAGCGGGTTTTTCAATAGTCTATCAGGTGATGCCACTACCATCTCGCCTCAGGCTGAATTCACACTGGCATTAAAGAGGAAGTAAACCCCTTCAAACCACTTTGACCTACAGGTAAGCCTAGATTAAGGCTTACCTGTAGGTCCAAGCAATATCTCCTAAACCTATATGGTTTAGGAGATATTTGCCCGAAAATGGGCACCGCTGTCTGCGCAGGCGCACTAAATGCGGCAAGTCCAAGAATTGATTTGCCTAATTTGTCGACTCCCATGCGCGGCAGTGACGTCATCGCGGCCTCGCCGAATGGCAGCGGCGGAGCTGCGAGACGCGACTCCCGTGCGCATGCGCGGGAGTGACGTCATCGCGGCTTCGCCGCTGTCATTGGTCGGAGCTGCGAGACGCCACCAGCAAGATGGATGCGGCGGACTACAGGGATCAGCGGCGACTTCGCTGGCTCCTGTGTCAGGTAAGTGACACATAATGAGCTACTATGCGATGCATAGTAGTCCATTATGCTTTACCTTTGCAGGGAAAAAAAAGAGGACGTAAACCCATCAGGGTTTACTTCCTCTTTAAGAGCAGGTGTTTGAGCGGCGTTAAAAAGGCCTCTCAAACGCCTATGCACAAGCTACAATAGACAGTACGGGTGAAACAGAAAAAAAAATGCACGGATCGGATCATTTTTCGGATCCGCAAATAATTGAATTTGCAAAAACCTGTGAAAATTCCACCACCATATAGTCCCCCACTGTAATATATACATCCCCAACTGTAATATTGGCTGAGCATGGCTGGGTATTTTTATTTTTTTCCTCAGCACACAGATGGATCACATCTGTATGGTTGTGTTGCATTGGGGGCATGGTTGAGTGTGTTGGCGTGCCATTCAAAATAATCAGTTTACATTTTATCGCTGCACAGACATGTAATTCAGACCTTATTGCTCAGAGGGCCCACAGGATTCCCTTGCAAGCTGCTCAGCCGCTGTCCTGGAGATATGTGAACCGGCTCCATAGAGAGCCAGTCACAATCTCCTGTCATGCGAGTTTGCACTAGTGTAAACCCAGCTTTAAACTATCAGGCAGTAGAACTGCAAAGGCAAAAATCTATGAATCCATCCTAGTCAATCTTAGTGTAGATGTCCAAGGGCTAATCCCTTTAGAAAGCGACAAACTAGCAGGTTACAAACATAACATAATTCCCTCTACCTTGACTAAGGCCTCTGTTCCAGCTGAAAGAAAAACGGCCCCAAAGCATTATGTTGCCATCACCATGCTTCACGGTGGGTGTGATCTTTTGGTGATGTGCAGTGTTATCGCACCAAACATATCTTTTGGAGTTGTGGCCAAAAAGTTCAACCTTTTGTGTCATCATCAGACCATAACACAGGGCAAAAACCTTATACTAATAGAAAGCCAAATCGCCCTGAGGGAGTATGTAGCTGGGGATTTGTATTTTACTGCCTCCCTCCCCAATCCTGGCGATGGGGTTCCTGCCCTTTAGAGATGGGGGGTGGGGCCAGTCCCCAAGGGTGATGGGGCCATCCCCATTGCAGTGTCCTCTGTAGTCCTATAGCAGTGTACCCTGTCACCTGCACCCCCCCCCCCCCCCAACTGTAGGGTCCTTCTACTACAACAGCTGGACTTTATTTGGGGTTAATCAGAGGCACTTTAAATGATGGATGAAGTGTACTGAACATACGTTTGAATGTGATTGCTTAACCACTTCAGCCACGGAAGAATTTACTCCCTTCCTGACCAGAGCACTTTTTACGATTCGGCACTGCGTTGCTTTAACTGCCAATTGCGCGGGCATGCGACGTGGCTCCCAAACAACAAAACTGACATTATTTTTCCCCACAAATAGAGCTTTCTTTTGGTGGTATTTGATCACCTCTGCGGTTTTTATTTTTTGCGGTATAAACAAAAAAAAGAGCGACAATTTTGAAAAACTCATTTATTTTTTGCCATTCTAAATATCCTCCAAAAATATATAAAAACCTGTTTTCCTC